>NC_136488.1:80203740-80526240 GCF_053919585.1 Euprymna scolopes | reverse complement strand
TTTGTGCTGCAATAGTATTGAGCACTCGCTTCAGGTTTTACTGATTACCATTTTTACCATATTTATATATATATATATATATATATATATATAGAGAGAGAGAGAGAGAGAGAGAGAGAGAGAGAGAGAGAAAGAGAGAGAGAGAAGGCATTACTTGTGGAAGCTCCTCAACTATACAATAGCAGAATAATTTATAGACTAATCACATTCAAACCTGAAAGACATTTCCCCTGTTTACAAAGAGAGGGTATTTTTAAATGAACGTGATTAGTGTCAAAGATCTTCACCTGATATTTTGAGTATCAGAATGGAAAAGAGTCAATCCTGAAATTCGTTGTGCATGACAGATTTTTGAGTAAATGGTCCGTTATAGAAGACCTGGATGTATTACTTTGAACATTTATAGTTTGGTAGGTTTCATTCCTAATTTGATAGGATTGTGCTGTTGGACTTTACTATCCAATCTAAATGTCGTCTGACACATATAGTCGGCACTGCAACTACATATAAATTTATCGATTATATTATCATTACAGTGGTGGAGGGAGGAAACGGCTTTTTGAGAGGGTGCCATTAATGGTATTGTAGAGAACACAACATGCATGTTAGAAGCAAAGTAGCAATTTTCAATTATTGAGCTGATTTGCTTGGCGCATTTCTCACTTACTGTCCCCAACCAAGAAAAACGAATATAATTCAGACATTTAGGCACAGTATTTAGTTTTATTTGTGAAAAATCAGTTATTTTCCTTTCAGTGACTGACATAATCACATCAAGAGGGTACACATCATCCAATATTGTTTGTGAACAAAGAATGAAGGCACGATAGGTTAGGGTCCAAATTAAATTATACTTTCGTTTGCCAGCATGAATTCCAGCATGTATATAGTAGATTGATGTGAGGTAACTTGATTGGGTTTTTGCTACCACTACATCAAAGAAAGCTAAAGTAGAACTACCCTTTCCTTAGTAAGTATATTTTAATGCAAGGTGCACATTATCAAGTAAAGAGAATTTATTGGCCTCTGATCATTGAAAAAGCAAAAGTTTTCAATATTGACATTTTTTTTAAATCTTCGAGAATATAATTTCATATGTTTGAGCAATATGGCAGTTTTTCAGTTACAGACACAAAATCTCTATTATAACAAGATATTCATTTTAATACAGTAACTAATATTGTTGCACAGAGACCTTGACTCGTTGACAGTTGGGTCATTCTTTTTATGTTCTCACAAATGTAATACAGGTCATCGTCGGCTTATGACAGCAACTGGTTACAATAAACTGGTTGTGAAGCTATTTTGGTGTAAGTATATATATATATATATATATATATATATATATATATATATATATATATATATATATATATATATATGAGCTGTGAAACAGCGAAACAGTAATGTATGTGGATGACTATATATATATATACTAATGTACTGAAGTGCCATTCGTCCTAGGCTTCCTTCTAAGGAGGAAATTTCATAGGAGTATGAAATTCACAAGCCGTCTCAAGTCGTATGTATAGAGGAGACGACGGCGTTAGGGTCTTTGCAGCTCTTGCAGGGAGGTGTCAACGTCCTCCTACATACAGCCCCTGCTATTCCTAAATAATCATACATCTGGTACTGACCAGGTTCAGCGTTCCTTAACTTCAATGATCCAACAAAAACCAGTGTGTCAATGTGATTATACTGTATATATGCAATATATAATTAAAATCTCACCTGTCTGTTTAAATGTATGTATGTATGTATGTATGTATGTATGTCTGCCTAAAACTTTTGACAGAGGCGACGGATTTTCACGAGATTGGTATCATTTTGAAGCTCGACATCTCAAACGACAAATATCGAAAAATTGGCTAAAAATATTAATTTCTTCACCCTCAACTGGGCAGTTTCCTACAAGGAGGGATCAACTTTTTGCAAGCCATTTTGCAAGTCATCATATCGGTTGGATTGAGTTTGCCTAATTTTAACATTCCAAACTTCAGGTCACGTCATGGAGTAGAGGTAAGACGTCAGGTTTTCTTTCACTTTCTTTTCTCCTTTTGTGTCACGGGTTCGAACCTGCCTGCCTGCCTACTACCACTTTTTTTATTTTTATTTTTTTTTGCTCAACACACATGTCCAAACACCCGGGCAACGCCAGGCACCCAGGAAGAAATTTTATCGACTGGCGGGCGAGTGATTTACGACTTTTAGTCGCTCCAATAAATTTTCAATCGACTGTGGCGACCGGTCATGTAAAGTCTCAAAGGCTATATATATATATATATATATATATATATATATATATATATATATATATATATATATATATATATATATATATATATATATATATATATAAAATTCAGCTGTCATCCTTTGTTTAAAAGATGGAATCACACGATCGTGGAAAACAAGATGCAAACAAGATCCACAGAGTTTTATAATTATATATATATATATATATATATATATATATATATATATATATATATATATATATATATATATATACCGTATAAATGAAATTATAGACAAGCTAAACTAAAGATAGGGAATTTATTTGTCAGTTCAATAAAGAAAAACATAAATGGAAGAGAGGCTATAAATGCTCTTTATACTTAGGCATTTTGGAGCCTAATGCTTCTCATCAGAAAAGCAGAAGGAATCTAGGTTACATATGTAGGGAATTGCAACAACTCCCTTAGGGTACATTAGGAAGGAAATGTAGAATAAACATAAAAAATAGAAGTAACATGAAGTATAGAAAAAATAAGGAAAAATGAAACAAAGAGTCGGCAGGTAGGGAGATAGAGTGACTATTATATAAGTAGAGGGTTATTTTAAAGCTAGAGGAGAGCAGTGAAGGTGGCAGTGACTAAGATGGGGTGCATTCTAAAAGAGGACTGTATAGATGGTTTAGTGAAAAAAGAGTATATAGGATAAAGATGATGGGAGAGAAACATATAAAGATAATATGGTATAGTGGATAGAAGAATACAGAAGAAAGAAAAAAAGGCGTTTTAACAATAACAAACACAAATAAAAAATTAAAAAAAACAATAAATAACAAAATAAAAACAAAACAAAAAAATGAATATATGAAACCGTAGGGCCACTGGTGGTTGCATAAGTCTAATAAAGGCATATGCGAATTTGGAGAAAAATGGAGGTCATCTTCTTCAGGCAGATGTCATAAATTCTAAGAACGAAACTATTGTAGGCACAAAAGGAAATCTAAATATAGAAATTTAATGAACTCCACCGATAAGCCCCCTCCCCATTAGAACTTATCCTTATCGGCCTCTGATTCACCTATATCTATAGGCTCCTAAATGCTTAGGTATACAGAGCATTTATAAGCCCTCTTTCATTGATGTTTTTCCTTATTGAACTGACAAATAAATTCATATATACCTATCTTTAGTTTATCTTGTCTAAAATTTCATTTCTACAGTATATATATATATACTAGCATTTCAGCCCGGCGTTGCCCGGGTGTTTGGATGTGTATATTGAGCAAAGAAAAAAAAGAAAGTGGTAGTAAGAAGGCAGGCTCGAAACTGTACCGCAAAGGAGGAAAAGAACAGGGTAAAACCTAACGTTTATGCTGTTACGACCACCGCCAAACCGGAAGCGACATTTTTAAAAATTAAGGCTAGACAATCTAAAGGAGAGGATAATTTAAAAAAATATCGGCGAAAAAAGTGACCTCCCTGTAGAAAAGTGCCTAGTTGAAGGGGAAGATATTAATGCTTTTAGCCAATTTTTCGATATTTGTCGTATGAAAGGTCAAACTTTAAAACGATCCTAATCTTGGTAAAATCCGTCGCCTCTATTGAAAGTTTAAGGCAGACATGCAAACAGACATACATACATACATTTATATATTGGTAACTAAAAATTTTCGACCCAAACTGATGAAAAAGCTTGCCCTATCTCTGAATACCCTTTATGTAAAATTTCAAATATTTAGACCAGAAATCGTCTGAGTAATTTGGAAGAGACCACAGAGGTCAATTTTTTCAAAACTTTGACCCCTATTATGACCCCTTAAAATTTATTGTTTGGGGCTCAAATCAAGTTATTAAGTTAGATCCATGTCCAAGGAACCTATATCTAAAATTTCAAATGCGTAGACCCAAAATTGTCGGAGGAGTTTGATAGAATTCTCAAAGGTCAAATCATTGAACTTTCACCCCTTAATCGCCAAATTTTTGGCCGAAAACGGATCACATCGATTTTCCGAAATCTCAGTACCCTGTATATCAAATTTCGAGTCTGTAGACTAAAAATTGACAGAGTTATTGAGTAGGGAAATGTACACAGACACACACACACAGACACACACACAGACACGTTCACTTTTATATATGTGTGTGTGTGTGTGTGTGTGTGTGTGTGTATGTGCATATCTATATAATTCTCTCTCATAACTTATAATCTACTCGATTGTAACCCCATAACAATTTGATTTGATATATTAGTTATATACCTTCCTAACCCTTATCCTCATTGTAACCCCTTATATACTCCCTTTCTTACCTTCTTACCTCCCACCCCCACGATTTCACCTGGATATCTGTCTCATCGACCTCTAAATTTTCTCTATTAAACTTATCCACATTAAGCTAAGTAAACCCTACTTAAGTTCACCTCTATATTACCTAATTACATAAGGCATTTAATCTTCATTTCAAATCCTTATATTCATCTGCATAGACCTTCCCTCTAAGTATAAAGAGCGTCCATAACACCTTTTTTCTGTTAATTTTTTCCTTATTTCCTAAAACCAAATGTCTCTCTTTTCATAACAATCACTCTGAGCCCCATCTGGCTCCAATTGAAATGAATGGCTCTTGTCTTTCGGAAGCATTATGTCTTGACAATTTATTGGGACTAACCTTCACTCCTGATCTGAAATGGAACACATACATAAAATCTTTTGCTAAGATCACTGCAAAAATGGTTGGATCTGTCTACTGCTCCAGTAGATATCTTATTGCCGATGCAATCCTCTATCTGCATAAGCCAAGTACACCATAAAATGGAGTGCTATTGCTATATCTGGGCAGGAGCTGTTCGCCCCCCTTCCTATCCTGCCTTGATAGAGTTCAAAACTCGCTCAAAAACTAGTAAATAATGCCTTTTCTCTTCCCTGCAACCTCTTTTACACAGAAGAGATGTTGCGAGCCTGTCTTTGCTCTATCATTATTTTCATGGCAAGTGCTCGTCTGAGCTCTAATTTATGGTCCCTTTTTTTGCCAAAATTTCACAAAAAATGCTCAGCTAGCGACAACCATTATCAACACTTTCCCCCATTCTCTATCTGTGCTTAAGTCTAAACACAGCTTCCATGAGCAAAGCTTCTTTCCTAGAACTGCTCGCTTGTGGAACACTGTTTCGTGCCAACTGTAATATGGTAGTTTTTAAGTGCAATGTAAACAAGTTCTTCATGAGCTGTCCCCTTAAATAATCCAAATTCTACTCAATCTACGTCATTAACGATTATGATACTACCACTTCACATTCATTGACCCTTATCATTGAGTGGCTGTCGGGCTTTGATAATAATTGGTGATACCCCTTGTAAAAAAACAAAACAAAACAAAAGAAAGCACACAATATTTTACATAAATATTAATTATAAATTCTGTCAGAATTCCAATCCTTGTTTTTTGTTAAAAGGAGCAATAACAATATTTTTATATAAATATTTATTATTGCCGAAAGATACTCGGGTTTCATGCATATGCTATCTTCAGTGTGGGAAATGATAATTACAGCTAGTTGAAAGTTTGGTGGTATTGAGGGTCAAAAGAGATCTCAGATGAAACTTTCCGTAATATGACTAATGAGTGAAATGTTTCCGATAAGATTTATTGGTTGCACAAATAGCTTACCTCTAATATAAGCAAGCAGTTGAATATAGGAGAGTAATCTTGAATGCAGGACAAAGAGAGGCCAATAATGATGAAAGGCCAACAGTCTGCCTGCCAACTTGTCCAGTATGCATTCGGCAACAACCAGAAACATAACAGATTTATGAAAGAACGTTATTTCTGGACTTGCAGAAAAGCTAATAAAGAAACTGTTATATTCTTTTAAAGGGCTTCATTGTGTTGGTTCTTTCTTACCGACCAACACAATAAAGCTCTCTCTCTCTCTCTCTCTCTCTCTCTCTCTCTCTCTCTCTCTCTCTATATATATATATATATATATATATATATATATATATATATATATATATATATGTCTATATATATATATGTCTCTATATATATATATGTCTATATATATATATGTCTATATATATATATATGTCTATATATATATGTCTGTATATATATATATATATATATATATATATATATATATATATATGTCTGTATATATGTCTCTATATATGTCTCTATATATATATGTCTATATATATATGTCTATTTTTATATGTCTATATATATATATATATATATGTCTGTATATATATATATATGTCTATATATATATGTCTATATATATATGTCTATATATATATATATATGTCTATATATATATATATATATATATGTTTATATATATATATATGTCTATATATATATATATATGTCTATATATATATATATATATATATATATATATATATATATATAAAGTCTATCTTTTAGATAAAGAAATAATTGTATATTACATCTATTTATTCCTCAGTGTTTGAAAGATAAGTGGTTCTAAGCTTATGTTACATAATGAGAGATGTTGTTTGAAGAGAAAAGCTTGAGCAACACCTAAAGGGTTAGAGGTGGCCCCAAAAAAGAAGTCGCCGAAACTATATGACTTCCTGACAGAGATTTTCTATCTCTTTGTCAGGTGATACTTTTGTATGTGAAGCTGTTGTCTTGTGCCCCCGTGAGAACACAATAGAACGATCTTAATCAAACAAGAACATGATAATGATTGATGATTCAACCTTTTCTTCCGAGTCGGTTTTGAAGACTTTACACCATATGTGGTTATCTCCAATATAAGGTTCATTATATCCACGTCCCTTTTCCATATCTAATATACTAGCCTGGGTGCCCGATGTTGCTTGGGTGTTTGGGGGGTGGTGTTGAGCAAAAAAAAAATAAATAAAAAGAAGTAGTAGTAGGCAGGCAGGCTCGAACCCGTACCGCGATGGAGGAAAAGACCGTGAAATAAAAAAAAACATGACGTTTTTGCTGTTGCACTCATCACCAAACCGGAAGTGACGGAAGTTTAAATTAAGGCTAGTCAATCGAAAAGAGGGGATGACTTTTGAAAATATCGGTGAAAAAAGCAACCCCTCCTTGTAGAAAAGTGCCCAGTTGAGGGTGAAGGAGTAATATATTTAGCTAATTTTTCGATATTTGTTATCCGAAGGGTCGAGCTTCAAAACGATACCAATCTCGTGAAAATCCGCCGCCTCTGTCGAAAGTTTTAGGCAGACATACATACATACATACATACATACATTTAAACAGACAGGTGATATTTATATTATGGACTAGCAGGGGGTAGCCGGCATTGCCTGGGTGTTTGGAGGTGTGTGTGTTAAAAAAAAAAAAAGTTGGCCGGGTGGTTGGAGGTGTAAAAGACAAAAAAAAAATGTTTAGTATGAAGGTAGGATCGAACCCCGAAGCCTTGACGCGAAGGTGGAAATTAAAGGGGAAAAAAAGCCAGGCACCTAACCATCTTGGCCACGAGGGGAGAGGAATTGATAAGCGTGTTAAGTTAAGGTTTATAAAGTGAAATATACAGGTGCAAGGAAGTTAAGTGGCGTGATGTTCAATCTAGTTTTGTGCTGCAAGCCAGTTACTGTTTCCCCTCGCCCCATCATTCGCTTTTCAAAGACGCGGCGAGTTGGTAAAAGTCGGGCAAATTAAATACACATGCGCCCCCATTCTTAAGTCATAGATATTAAGATTTAGATGTGATATAAAAAGTTTTAAGAAGGAGCAAACCGACCGAGAAGGTCGACGAAAAAAGCCTTTTGCAGACATACGCAAAAAGTGCACACACACACACACACACACACACATTTTCGCTATTATATTTATAGATGATATACGGCATCTGGAGAGAGTTCAAAGACTAGCTACTCGAGGTCTATCAGATCTGCCCTATGAAAGTTGACCCATAAAGCTTAATCTTTTCTCCCTCGAGTGCCAATGATTATACAATGACCTCTTTTTGGTATACAATTTCACCAATGATCATTATGATATACCTCAGTACCTATAATTCACTTCTGCACCAGAACGGGCTCTATGTGGACACTACAAGAAATTATTTCATTGCTGATTCTGATTGAATTGAAAGATGGTCGCTTTCTCAATTGAAATCCTTGGACCTTGGAATAGACTTCCAAGTGAGGTAATAAATGCACCAACAATACAGCAATTTAAGGTGGACAGATGCTCAGCTATTGTATTCTCTTCTGTGTAAATTTTTACCCTCCTTTCCCTACATAACAATTGGAGCAGGATTGTTTTATTATTTGCTAAATAAATTGAATTGAATCTTAACTCTTCAATCTGATGTGTTATTTGATCATCCAAGTTTATCCAGATGTTATTTCAGGAAGATTCGGCATCAGGATCTGTCATCTTCTGGTCATCTCTGATTTTGCATGTGTCAGAATCGGGACATTGAATTAATGAAGTGAAGGTGGTAACGTTACTTCTACATCATTCCTTTGCGTATTCTGGACCAAACCTTCTCTGACTTTGTATCCAACCATTGAGCCTTGCTGTTCTTGGTGTTGTGAGTAAACACCCTGCAATCCTGCTAGTTAATGAGGATCTGCAACTGATGAGGAGGACTTCATGGAAACCAGACAATCCTGAAGCATGATCTTTGTGAGCTCTATGCAAAAAGGAAACTCGCTCGCTCATCCTTCTCCTCCTCTTTCTTGTCCATAGCAACAACAACAGCATCAGCATCAGCAACAACTATAACAACAACAACAACAACACGTCAAAGCGTTAATACGTAGACGACAGATTACAATGGATCTGGAAGAGCAAGAAACAAATCATTCCTTTGAGTATTCTGGGTCAAATTGAACTTGACTTAGAATGCAAACACTGAGCCTTACTGTTTTATGTGTTGGTAGTAAATACTTGCAGCTTTAGAGGTTAACAAATAATTATGACTAACAAGGAGGATTTCATGTAGACCAGACAATCCTGAGGCACAATCTTCATGAGCTTTATGCAGAAGTTCAATTCGCCTAACAGTTTAGTCTGGGGAAAGTAGCATCACTGCTCCTGTGCCATTCCTTTCTATACTATGGGCTAAACCTTCCTCAACTTCACATATATCTGCTGCTTTCAGTGTCGGGGTAAACACCTATAATTCTGCAGGTTAACAAATAATTGTGACTAATGAAGAGGGCTTCATGCAGACCAGACAATCCTAAAGTATAATCTTCATGAGCTCTATGTAGAAGTCTAATTTGTCTAACAAATAAACAAATAAACAAGTCAAGAACCAAAGCAATGGTCTGAAATGATTTATTAGCAGAGTAATATATATATATATATATATATATATATATATATATATATATATATATATAGTCATCCACATACAGTACTGTTTCGCTGTTTCACAGCTCATCAGTGCGGCTAGACAGGCAACTACCTCAAGCCAGGAAATATATATATAAGGGGCACTCTAATCTGCAAAAAGTGTCTAGGTAGCCCCATCAGCATTCCCCAGTGAGGGCGCCTCGGGCGATTAGCAATAAACTAACCCTTTTTCAAGGAGAGAAGTCAAAGCCTGGGAGGGTGGGCCTGAACTAAACTCCGACTGCAAAATCAACAGGGACCAAGTCATTACAGGAATGATCTAATCTCTGTTGATTTTGGAGGCTCAGGATATAGCCGAGTTTTTTCTTACAAGGAAATTACTACTTAGCAAGGCCTGAAGGCCACTCGAGAATAAGGGTTAATGAATTAAGGTGGTAGTGTTTTAATCATTAATAACTTAAATTGAGTAGAGTTTGGATTATTTAAGGGGGTGACTCAACAAGAACTTGTTTACATTGGACTTGAAGGCTACCATATTGTAGTTTGCTGGGATGCAGGCCAGTGGAACAATGTTCTAGTAAAGAAACTTTGTTCATGGAAGCTGTATTTAGATTTAGGCACAGATAGTGAGATTAGTAAAATGAGAGAAAGGGAGAGAAAGAGAAAAAAAAAAGAAGAGAAGAGAAGAAAAGAATATTTTTCCCTTAAAAGAAAATACTGTCGTTTTAGAGCAGGTTTTCTATATATGTTATTCGTTTTTAATTTGGGATTTTGAATAAGTTTATGATTGTTACCCCGTTATAAAAAAGAAAAGAAAAGAATAAATAACCCATGTGACCATTCAAACTGTTACAACCCTAAGAATTCTGCTTAGCACACTGTCCTTCCACTAAAAACTGTGGTTGACTTTTATTTTTCTTTTCTTTTCTTTACTTTACCGACTTTTATTCTAAAAATAAAAACCAAAAATATATATAAAATATACTTTTCCTTGTCATCATCATTTTTCCCTTGCCTCCGGTCTATGTTTGGTTTGCCTTTACCCTGCCGAACATGATCGGTTAATAACACTGTTAGCTTACACAAAGAATGTAAGAAAACTAGCCCATACACAGATTTGATTCAGGCGGAAGCGGAATACCCCCATCGGTTTACACTTGGGTGGTGCACTGCATCTCTGCTAGTGGACAACCCCCAACCTCTCTCTTAATTTTATTTATTTTTCAAAGCAAAGATGTAATAGCCTCAAGACAAGAAGGCACCTCATGGTGGATAGTTTTCGAGTAATCAGCCGCTCTCAGCTGACAGAGCAGTTGCAGAAGTAATCAGTTCCTATTAATCAGATGACTAAGACCAAAGACTGGACATAGCATTTCAGATTTGGAGTCAATAAATTTAGGAATCAGAGTTAGTTTGGAACAGTTTCCAGTTTGAGACAGTTGATGACTCAGAGGTCCCCCAAGAGAGACTAGAGAGATTGAAATCAAAGTTGAACAAGAACAGATAGAGCTTTAACAAATGAGGAGACGAGGTGATCAATTGAGCAAAAAAAAAAAAAAAATGCCCCAGCAGACAACGTTTGGAGATCCTTTATCATACACACTTGAGGCACAACTGATTTATACATGATATACAGAGTTGTCTTTTCTTTTGTGAGTTTGCATTGTTCTATTTTTTTTCATAACTTGTAAGCCAGTGTTTGCACTCTTGGCAGTTGCCAGTATGAGAGGCAATGACATGGTCACATGGAATGAGAACAAGAATAATAAGAAGAGACAAAGATAAATAGAAAACCACAACGCACAACACTGTTGCGCAATGGTTGTTGAGAGGGTGGAATGTGGTGTCACAATATCTTAAGCGATTTGAATTTCTATTTTTATGATTTGATTACATGTTCAACTTCAGAAAGTCATTTTATCTCATTCCACTAAAGAAAAGACATTGGCCCAAAATGGTCTGACTATTTATGGTTCTGACAAAAATATGTTTGCAAATATGCAGCCAAAAAAGTGCTTATATGAATAAAACTTTTCATACCTAACAAATATATAACCATATATACATATTTAATGTTATATAAATAGAGATATCATGTTGCAGTTGGGATTTTGGTTGGTATAAGATCCTTTTTAGTTATAAGAAAAAACAGAAAAGAGTATCTTATTGCTGAAAAGGGCCCCATATTAACTAATCGAGTGAAATCAGAATTGTAAAGTAGAAAGTAAACCTTGGGTTTATTTTCAGTGGTTTTGTAACTTGCTTTCTTTAGCTTTCCTTTAGTCCTTACATCCCATACTCAATATTTCTGACAAAGGAGGAATGATGGCTGTTTTCTGGGTTGGGATCTATCTATATAACACTTATCATTGGCTAGTTGGTAGTATATTTTTAGCTCCTTACATCAAGTAGCTTCATGTCTTTTTCAAGTTATGTTGCCTACAGTAATAGCACTAAGCTGGATACTCCACCAGACTAGATGTATTCTTGTCTTGGAATCCAGTAAGTCCAAGATTCAAAAAGGATGACATATACTCTAATATATTTAACTGGCAAATTGGGGAAAGAAAATTAATATTTTTAACTTCTTTACTAACTGAACATTTAAGACGTTAAAGGAGATTTAATGGAATATTTGAATATCTATGTATCTTATAGAGATCAAGTGTTAGCCCCTTGGATTTTTTGAGAACTTCGACTGAAGTAAAATTAAACAAAAAAGAGATTGTATGAAAAATGATACCTCATTTCCGGGTCATTATTGTGTTTCAGAACTAAACATTTATTTTACTATGGGATATAACTCCTGTGTGTTATTATTATTATTATTTTATTTTTTCTAGGGTGGGTCGCTAATTTTTAGGTGATTACATAGGGCTTTTTGACCCTGCCACCTGGACTTAGCGTTAGTGGTGAAAAATGGCTAACTGCTCCAAAAAGTGGGAATGGTCAGAAAATAGCAGATCATGTTACCTTAAATTTATATACGAAACTGATCCCCTACTCTAAATTTTACGTGATTGTTTTTCTTTTTTCGCCTTTTTTCGTCAACTGTTTCAAGGGTTTCATGTAGATTTTTTTTAGCAAAGTGTGTTAATCTATAATATCAAAATCTATTAATGGAGATTTGTTATTTGCATGAAGCCGAAACTACACTATTACTTCTATTGAACTACTATCTTTTACTATTACTACTATTGAACTACTATCTTTTAATGCTCAACTCATGGGGGGGGGGGCGTAGGATGATAGTATAATAACTATTGTCATGGTACGCGCTCTTCCCAGGCATCATTTCCTCTTTTGTGGAGGATAATAAATAATATAGCACATGTTCGTTCATCATGATACCTACTCCCAGGCACTACATCTTATTTTTTTTTTGGGGGGGGGGGGGTATATTAGTATCTGTTCTGTGAACATAACACCATCCTCCCAGGCATTAACTCCTTTTTTAAAGAGTAGTGTACTATCTGTTTTGTAGGCATGATACCATCCTCCCAAGCATTGCCTCCTTTTGGAGGGGTAATGTAGTACTGCTTTTTTCTTTTGGTCCTTATATCTCCCTCCTAAATATTACCTCCTACCATCCTCCCAAACATTACCTCCTCCTGGCGGTGTGTGTGTGTGTGTGTGTGTGTGTGTGTGTGTGTGTTTGTGTTTGCAGCATACGTCAACAAGCTGAAATATGCAACCGGATGGAGCAATATCTTTACTGTAACGAAAATAAAAAATAAACGCACTGAAGTTCTGTTTTTTTTGTTGTTTTTTTTTAACTGGACGAGGAAACTTCAGTTTAAAAATATAATTAAAAGGGGGGAAAATATACATAAGATTTTTTAAAGGGAATTACTTTTAGCGATAAGCAATATGAAACGATTAAAAGATAACCGCATTGAGTTTTACTGTTTAAATTTAACTGCAATCACTCTGCATGTTATTTACCCAAAAATTGTACACTTGATGATGGCAGGAATCAATCGTGATGGAGTAGAGAAAGGAAAGGAAGGAGGAGTAGAAGAAGAGTAGAGGAGGAGGAGGATAAAGAGGGGGAAGAGAAAGAGGAGGAAGAGGGGGTTGTTTTGCAGTCAGAATCAAGCCCGTGAGATGAAGTCAAATGAATGGAATGGATCGTTGTCTCGCGTGGCCACATGAATGAATGGTGATTACTTCCGAAGCGATTCAAGAGGGGAAGGAATCAGAGGGGGGCACGAGGTAACTGAGCTGTCAAATTAACAAGAAAAAAAAAAAAAAAAAAAAAAAAAGAAAGAAACTAAGCACATTACGTTGTCATTGTATTTTTTTTTTTTTTTGCCTTTTTTAGGGGGATCTATTCTCTCTTTCTCTCTCGTCCGTCTGTATACATCGAATGTGAAGAGAAGACGAAGGGGAAGAGACGACACATTATTTTCTTCTTAAGACACGGCCGAAAACTTACGGTAAGAAGCGGAAACCGAGAGGAGAATGATGGAAGAAATTACTAAAAAAACAAGCGTTTGTTTATGATGGCTAGTGTCTAGAAGTGCTTCACTTTTCTTTTTTTTTTTTCTCCCCCTTTTAAAGGGGGGGGATGGGTAAGTCAATTAAAAAAAAAGTGTACTAACATTTGTAAAATTGTATGCTGTGGTGTGTAGATTAGGGTATGCGTGTATATATAGACACTCCCCCTCGTGCAAGATTGAGCACAATTTAAGAATTAAAGAAGACAACAGACAGGGCCAAATTTAAAGGATATCCTACACAACTACATTTTTGCCAGAAAAAAATAAAAAATAAAAAAAATAAATAACGGTCTTCCTGGACGTTTTGTATTGTGTCAACATCTAAATTGCTCCAATTATTCGATTCCCGAACGCGGTGAAAAACCATGTCCAACACACTCCAACCTCTACTGTTGGTAAGTACCCAAATCTATGGAACTCTTACTTCGATTGTTTGTGATATAGTACTTATGCACTTATGTTACCGTGCTGAGATAACGTTATTATTTTAAAAGACCTTCTTAACATAAGGTGAGGGAGGGGTTTTGTAATTATTCTGTACTTTCATCTAACAATTTAATAAAAGATATCGTAAAACTTGAGAATACTACTAAAAAAAAATAGCACTGTAACATATAAGCGCATAAGCACTATATATATACACACACACACACATATGTGTGATGCTTGCTTTTCTGTTTTTATAAATTCAATCAGTTCCTTCAATATATTACCAAAACCACGAAACCGAAGGGGGTTGTCAATCTTTGCTTCTTATTCGCAAATAATTAAAGTTAAAAATGATTTTCAGAGAATCATTTCAAGATTTAGGGTTATAATAGGGCCAGATGACGTAAGAATCAAATTACTTATGTGCGACGATTTTTCAATGTCGAAATCGTTCTTGGAACACCCGAAGAAAAGAATAAACAAAATCACAACAAAAATCTCACTTGATTGGAGACGATAGTGACGTTTGTAAAAATTAAAAAAAAAAAAAGAAAAAAAGTTTATTTGATATGAATATATATCGTCTTCAATCTCTGTTGATATTACCTGCGATGTTGACGTCAAAGAAAAGAAGGGGCCGTACCGGAAGATAATTTCATAAACAACTTAACGTTTTACATATGTTTCGTTTCTAGTGTGTGTGTATGATTTTTAAATATTGTATTGAAAATAATTACATAAAAACGGATTTTATTTTCTAATAAAATTGCTAAAAAATCAGACCAAAAACGTGTTTATTTAATATTGCTTTTGATTTTGATATGTTCTTCCTATCTCATCGAATTATTGATTGCTTTCTTTCCTTTCTTTCTTTCTTAAAAAAAACAAACAAAAAAAAAAAAAACACACACACACACACTTTTTAGAATCACTCCCATTTTCAATCGCGTGTTTTTTTTTTTTTTTTTTTTCGTATTCCTACCCCGAACTTAGGATTAATGTTGGTGTTAGCGAGGGACATTAAAATAAAAATCAGAACTTCATTAAAAAATAAAAAAGCGGTGTAGGTAAAGAATAGTTAAAAACCCCTTCCTCTATGTTAAAAATGGATTTCTAAATCATTTAACTAATTATTTATCTATATTATTATTCCCTTTAGAAATCTATGAGGGAGTAAGGCAGTAACTATTCTTTCCACACAAATCTCCTTCCGTCATTAATTCTAACACTAACCCTAAGTCCGGGTAGCAATACGAAAAAAACTACTCTATTATTGTAGAGGTAAATGATTTTATGAAATTATCACGAACTTTTGATGTTGAAAAACAAAACTGAATATCACCTCCTATAAATTATCTAAATAACAAAACCAGACTAATTTTACGGTCATCTTGAACTTCTCGGCTTTAAGATGGCTGCGATTAAAACAACACTTATCTTAACAAAATCAGTTCTAGTTTTATAATAATTTGATTTAATAAATAATTTAATGACCTAACAATAGAGTAATAATATAACATAATTATAACGGTTATTAAATCATTAATTGAACCGGAACCCGCCAAATTCTTTTTAAAACTAGAACTAGTAATGCTGTTTCAATGACAACCATCTTAAAGCAGAAAACTTCAAGATAATCAATTTTAGTTTAAACATTTTTTCTTATTTGTGGTTGTAAAAAGTGAGTTTTAAACGAATGAAGTAATGAGGAAACGCGTTCTTTCTAGATGTAAGGAAAAAAAAGTGATCTAGTAGTTACTCGTCTGACGCAAACGAAGATCAAAATAATAAATTTCAGGTGTTGTCGACTGTTGATCTCCTTTTCAAATCAAATTGATCAGGTGTAACATTGCAACATTCATTTTGGATACATTTATAGTTGGAGACCATTTTAAGTTCATCTGAAAATAACAAACACACTTGTAGTTTTATTAATGTTCAAGTGTGTCTGTACGAAGCTCCATTAATGGCGCGGTCTAAAACTGCTGTTCCAAGCAAAATAGGACCTGAATTTACTCTTAGTTTGGAGAAAAGTGTAGTATCTGTTCTGATACTACACTTAATCTTTTCTCTCCTTGTTCAGTAAAGGAAACGTTCTTCAAAGACGGATTCATTTTTATTCATGTAACTATCCAAAGTGTTCCTATCTGGGGAGCTGGATTTTCCCCTACATTAAAAATCGACCTTGTGTCTGCCTTTGTGGGGAGGCAAGTAAATAAGGACTTTAGTCTATAAACCCGAATTCTAGTTAACAATTACTTTCTGATTGATTGGCGGTGATTTTCTTAGAATAGCCAAACGAAATAAAAATAGGTGAAAAAAAAAAGGTAAATTTTTACGACGTGCCCCAACGTATTATAAACACACCAACCTCCCGATGTTAAGAACGGCTTTCGGAATAAATACCCCTACCTTGAAAGCCGTTCTTAACATGGGGAGGTGGAGGAGTGTTTATTCCGAACGTTGCTGTTAAGCTGTGTGGTTGAGGATGTTTACGCTGAGGCAGATCGTAACAAAACCAAAAAACAACTATAAATAAATGTTACCAAAAGTAAGCCAAGTTACTCTTCTATCTACGTGTATAAGTTAGAACATATTTTCGCACGATTGTTGACATTTATTAATTGTGTTTTCACCAGTATTTTGTTTAATTTTCGATTTTTGAGCGATTATCAAGGTTCGACTATGGCTCTAATGAGACTACCATTTTGTTTTACGTTGGCTTTCAGGCCAGGATCAAAATGTAGTATATGTTCTTCAGCTGCTGCTGCTGCACTTCAATTTCTTGTTCTCTCTTAGTGGAGGAGCAATCCTCCACGACTGAGACAATTTTTATTTTTGGTCCTTTTCTCTACGTTAAAAAACGACCCTGGTGTCTAACTCTGCCCCGTGGATGGGGAGGCATTGTAAATAAGAACTCTACAGGTTTTACAATAGCTATTTTTTTTTTTATTTATTTATTTTTTTATTTATTTTTTTTTTTTTAAATAAAAAGGATTTTAAAACACACAAAACACTTATTCAGGTAGGTAAACGAATAACTTAGCTTGCCTTTGGTAATAGTTATTTGTTGTATTTTTTCAACTTTTTTATTTTTTGTTGTTTTTGTGCTTTGTTGGCTATTCTGGAAAATTACCCAATTGCCAATTTGAAGGCTTCAAAATCAATTTCTGAAAAACGCAACATTACGGCCATTGCAAGAGTCTTTGAAATTCAAACCTTCTCATTAACCTCGAGTGTCATTGGTGAGGGTTATTAAAGTTCTGAAGATACACCTGAAGAAGGTCAGAGATTACATCGGCCGAAAGCGTTGTGCAAATAACACTCAAGATGAGAACAGTAGTCCAAAGAATCCAAGATAAAAAAAAACAAAAACAACTAATTTCAAAGAATTACTTTCGTTTTCAATCAGGTGTTTGCGTACTTGTGCAATTTACCGTGTTGAAATAATAAAATTATTTAGAAAGCTGTTCTTAAAAAGGGGAGGAGGGGTTTACAAAAGCTCGTCTACGTTCACCTAACACTTTAATAAACAAGATATCGTAAAAATTTAATTTAGTTTGAAAATCCTATCTAAAAAAATTGCACAAATACTTTTTTTTTTTTTTTTTTTGTAATTTTAACGTAAAGAAACAAAAACACACTTCAGCACTTCATTAACCATGTCTAGGATGACGTATTACCATCCTGGACTTAGGGTTAGTAGTTAGATTAATGAATTGTATTTTTTTGCTTAAAAACTAAAAACAAGGTGTTTGTTAAGATAGTCGACAGATCGATTTTTTTTTTTAATGTGGTTTTAAGCAAAAACAACAGTACTTAATTGCCATGTCGAAAGTAGTAATAAATTTAAAAATTACGAAAATTCATCGAGTAAAAAATTATTTATAGTTAAGTATTTTTTACAGAAAATGTGGGGAAATTACATTTCTTGAGATGTAAACACCTTTAAGATTGCGAATATAGGGACGTACTTATCTCCTTTTTGACACTTTAGTGACTGACGTTTTGTTTTAGACCACGAGACTTTTTTTATCCACTAAAAACACAATTGTTCTACTCGATGAATGTTCGTTATTTTTGGATATATTACTATTTTCGATATGACAATTAAGTAACATTATTTTTGCTTATAAAGACATTGAAAAAAAATCGAACTGTGACGCTATCTTAACAAGCACAAAAACAAAGGGGGGAGGGAACCCGAATGGAGCGAGGTTATAGCCTCCCCTTCTCTTTCCCCTCAAAAGTGAATCCCCTCTCTTGATTAAAATAAATCGTTTATATTGAATATTTTAGCTTTAAGATTGTTGCTATTAAAACAATATTATCTTCACCAAACAAATTGCTTCCATTTAATGATCAGATCATATCGTAATAATACTATTATTATTACCATATTGTTTAGCCATTAAATTAATCGAACAAAATGTTTGCAGAACTTCTTTCAGATAATATTGTTTCAATAATGATAACAAAATTATTTGGTCTCTTCACCCTCAAAAATCCTTTAAAATTATCATTACAGGTTTTCGAGGGTGCTGAAAACGAAAATAATATCTAAAATTCCAGGAAACAAGTAGTTTCCAACATATGTAACAATTATAGTTTCAAAAAGTGGGGGATCACTTTTCTATATTAATTTAACGTAAAACGGGGACCTACTTTATGACCACCTTATTTTTAGAGAAGGGGTTTTGGTATGTATTTATTTTTTTGGGGTGGGGGTGTTTTCTTGATAACTGTGGCCTGGTAGACCAACAAAAAACTAGCTTAAAATACTTGTTATTTTTAGGATTTTCGGGTGTGCTGAAAACGAATGTAGCATTTAAATTTTCCGCAAATAAGTAGTTTTCCAGATATTAAGCAATGTAACTCTTTGTTATAAGTGATACTTTTGCCATAAAAATATGCGCGCGCTTGCGCGCACAACAATGGTCACCACTTATAACACAAAGAATTACATTGCTTAATATCCGGAAAACTACTTATTTGCGGAAAATTTAAATGCTATATTCGTGTTTAGCACATCCGAAAACCTGAATAAAACAAATTTTTTAACGTAGGTTTTGTGTTGGTCTACTAGGCCAAAATTACCAAATAAACATCCCCCCCCCAAAAAAAATTACCAGACCATCCTCCCCCAAAAAGTGTGACGATAAAATGGATTCTCATTTTACGTTAAATTAGTATAGAAAAGTGACCCCCCCCCCTTTTTGAAACTATAATTTTTTTCATATCTTGGAAACTACTTGTTTCCTGGAATTTTAAACGTTATTTTCGTTTTCAGCACCCTCCGAAAACCTAGAGTTGTGCCAGTGGTAATTTTAAGGATTTTTGAAGGGTGGAAAGATGCTCTGTCTCTGCACTGACATAATAGTGTGATAACTTTTAGTTATATTGAAGAGGTTAGTTTCTAAAATTGCTGCCAAATTTTAGCGAATAATTCTGATTTTTCAACGACAAACGATGACGGGGCAAACTACTTTACTGTATTAATTTATCGGTACTTGTGCAGTTTAATCAAGACCTTAAAAAATGAAAATATCAAAAAGTTTAAATTGTACGTTATATGGAATGAAGTTCTCCGAAAAAAAAATTCACTTAATTTGATCAAGTAGTTTTTTTTTTAATTTTATTTTTTACAGCGAAAAAAAAAAAAAAAAAGAAGCAATTTATGATATCGAGCAAAAGGTTCGATTTTTAGGAAGAAAACCCAGTATTACAGATGGGGAGGGAGTGTCGGCGCTTTAAATTAAGTTATCTCCCCATGGCGTGTTCTAAAAATTACAAGATGTCTACCTTCAATGCGCTGTCATAAAAACGTGTTTTAAAAACAAAAAAAAAAAAAACTACTTGATCAAATTAAGTGAATTTTTTTTTCAGAGATCTACAGTTCAAAACGGATACGTACAATATAACCTTTTTTCGATATTTTCAATTTTTAATATCTTGATTAAACTGTATGCCAAATAGTTCTAGTAGATTTATAAGAAATAAAACAAATCTGACTGTTTAAATCCATCCAAATTAGATAAATTGGTACTTGTTTAGTTTAATCAAGACAAAAAAAAATGAAAATATTGAAAAAAATTATATTGTACGTACCCGTTATGGAATTAAGTTCACAAAACCCCCACTTAATTTGATCAAGTAGTTTTTTTTTTTTTTTGTTTTTACACAAGAAAATCACATTTTAGTGCGATCGATCGTATCCTGGCCATCTTGCTTATTTCGCGGACGTGGTGGGATGACTTTAAACGAAAAAGGGATTAACAAAGAACAAAATGAAAAGGGGATAAAACAAACAAACAAAAAACAGAAACTCTGTAAAATAAGTGGAAAAAACTAAAAATTTTATCTTGGCATTTTTCCTGCCCAAGTTTGAAAATAATCTCGTCAAATTTTTACCCTTGGCGCCCCCTCCTCATCGTCCGCAAAATAGGCAAGATAGCCGGGATACGATCGATCTCATTAAAATTTTATTTTCCTCTGTACCCCCCCTAAAAAAAAACTACTTGATTAAATTAAGTGAAATTTTGGTACTTATGCACTTTTGTTACTGTGCTGAAATAATAACGTTATTATTTAGAAAGCCATTCTTAACATGGGATGGGAGGGTGTTTTGTAATTATTCTGTACTTTCACCTAACAATTTAATTAAAAAAGATATCGTAAAACTTGAATTTAACTTGAAAGTACTATTAAAAAATAAGCACGGTAACAAAAGTGCATTATATATATATATTTATCCCTTTTTCATTTTGTTCTTTGTTAATCCCTTTTTCGTTTAGTCATCCCACCACACCACGCCCGCGAAATAAGCAAGATGGCCAGGATACGATCGATCTCATTAAAATTTGATTTTCTTGTGTATAAACAAAAAAACTACTTGATCAAATTAAGTGATTTTTTTTTTGTGAACTTAATTCCATAACGGGTACGTACAATATATTTTTTTTTCTCCAAGAGTTTCATTTTTTAATGTCTTAATTAAAACTAAACAAGTACCATTATTTGTCTACTCTGTTTTTTTCCTAATTTTTGGAATTTTTACTAATTTCAAAATGACACATAAGTATGCAATAGTGTTTCCTTTTCATTAGCAAAAATGCATTTATTTGAAATCTCATTATACTGCACAAGCACCCACATTTTTCTTGCGAAGAGGGAAGAAAACTAAAAGAAAGATGTTTTCAACAATCTGTTGCGTTGCAAACGTGTTTTGCTTGAGGGTTTTTTTCTTTTTGTTTTTTTGGTTTATTTTTTATATATAACTTGTAATAAAATCCAATAGGAATAAAGAAATATAATGTAATGATATTTTAAGACTAAATAAAACAATATGACATTAAATTCATGAATGTTTTGCAGACTTCTTTTTTTGTGGTTGTCCTCCTCCACTCTCCCACCCAACCCATTGTTTTGGGTCGCTGCCAAATGGAAACAGATCAAAAGCTGGAAAGGCTGATTTTAATTTTAAAAGAAAAAAAAAATGATTATATTGAAGCGATTATGGCTACCCAAATGACTAGTAAATTTTAGCCACCAGTCTTAACAAGGTAAATTAATCCACCATATTAGTGCTTTTATTTTGCGATTTCATATTTTACAAATAAGGTTATCTTGAACGTTTCAGCTTTAAAATGGCTGTGATTAAAACATCTTAACAAAATTAGTTCTAGTTAAAAAAAAAAATGGTTCAATTTATGATTTAATTTAAACAAAACCTTAATAATATAGCATAATTATTGTGATAAAACTAAAACTACCTTACGATATTATTTCAATGGCAGTTACCTTAAAGCTGAAAAGTTCAATATAACTAATAAGAATTTGTTCTGATTTTTGCGAATTATTTAGCAAATATTTTGTTTTCTGACTTCTTCGGATTTTTTTTTTTTTTTTCATTTTTATTCTACAAATATTAATTGGTAAATAAAATGTGTTCATTAAAATTATGCCGATATTGAATTTTCTTGCTCATACGACGCTATTCCGGATATCTGATGACAACAATTCGTCATCAATAGACTGCATCTTCTGCACTAAACGGTCATGGTTTTTAAAGCCACATAATGTTTAGGTAATAAAATTTTAGGTGCTTATTCAAATTGGCACTAATTTCGGCCATTAAAAGTAAAGAAAATACAGAAATCTGTGTATGATGTACTTACCACACACGGGACGAAGATAAAATATTCCAAAAATCACGTAATTTGATGAAGTATTTTTTTTTTTTTTTTTTTTTTTTTTTTGTAAATTGGTGCAAGTCCAGATTAGCAATTGTTAGATATTCTTTTGGCTGATATCTGTTTTTATTAAATTGTTAGGTGAAAATACAGAATAGGTACACAAACACCCTCCTGTCCCCATGTTAAGAATGGCAAAAAGAGAGAGGGTATTTATTTGCTCCCCCACCGAGCAAATTAGGCACAAAGCCGATTTTTAATGTGAGGAGTGAAAGGGAAGGGGAAATGGGGACCAACTCCCCGGGGAGTAGGGGAGCTGGATAGTGACAATTGATATGAAGGGTTGCCCCTACATTGACCAAGGTCTTATATGTGGGGTCGCCCCCACATATGGTCTTTGCTTGTAGTATCTGCCGGAACAGATACTACACTTTGATCCTGGCCCGAGGGCCAAGTACCGGCGGCGCAATGCTGAGAAAAAAAGTAGCGGCCATCAAATTTTTATTAAACTGAGGTGTGGAAAAAAAACAACAAAAAAAAAAAAAAACAGCATACAATATGTAATTAAAGCAAAATAAATTTTGGACTATTAAAATAATTTCCAAAACTATTAATACCCATTCATTTATTATTTTTATTATTATCGCTTTTGTTTGAATTCAAGTTTTGAAACATGACATAAGTCATAAATGTATGACGTCACGCCAAAGCTATGATTATTTTGTTATGGTAATGTTTAAAGCTTAGGCACCGCCAAAAATGGCCGCAAAATCAAGTTGTTGTTGTTTTTTAAAACTAAATTACATTTATTAAAATCCATTATTTCTGAGTAACTTTTTTTTTTCCAGAAAGATAAAACCCTGAATTTTATCATATAGAAAACAGAATAATGTAAAACTTTTTCTACTATTTTTAATTCAATTTTAAATGTTAAATTTTCCCAAAAAGTTAACAATTGTTATTTTTTGTCTTGCACAAAAAACGTACTTAAATATTTAAAAAAAAGGGTTTTTGAAATAATTTATTTATTCATTTATTGTCTAACTAAGATTTAGGATGATTTTCTAAGAGAATATGCAAAAATATTATAATATAAGTACCTGAATTTCAAATAATTCCACTTATTCATATATGTAACCAGATATTTCGCGTCGCCGAAGAGTTCAGATCGACTCTGTTTACGTTTTCTTTCGATGAGACGAAAACTATGGAAGACTAAACAGGCCAAAAAAACTTATTTTTCAGTGACGAAAATTTCAATGTATTATTAAGCTGAGGCTGGCCAGTACCAGATGGGTGACCATTTGTATGAGTTTGGTTTTTAATGTGTATGTGTGTGGGGGCCAGGCTCCCCAAAATGGGGGGAGGGGGCAATTTAAAGCAGAATAAAAAAAAATTATTTCAGCGCGTTTGGTCCACCGTAGTCGAAAGGCGGCAAACGTTTTCAAACGAGATCGAAAAAAATGATGCTATTTTTAACACAAAGGGCACAATATTTATCGAATTTTTTTTTTTGTATCGATTATTCAAAGCATGCTCTGTTTAATAATGGTCATGCATTATTCGGCTTGCTAAAAAAAAATTGTTAATTTATTTATCAAAAATTTTAAAATGGCTTTTTTCGTATAAATATAAAAAATTTTTTTTGTTTTGTTTTGCTTAACTTAAATTAATTATTTTACTTAACATATTCACCGAATTTCACACTTCAAAACTCAAAAGCGGGATAATTAAACACAATCGAAGTTCTGATATTCAGACGTCAAAATAAGGTATGCAAACAATTTTTTTTTTTTTTTTTTTTTTAATCTATAATTCTGTCCCTTACAACAACACAATATGTTTTGTTCAGTTTCAGATGATTATTTTAAGCATATTTGTTCCCACTTCAAAACAAGGGGGGGGTTTGTAAGCAAAAAAAAAATATATATATAAATATCGTTTATGAAAAATAAGTACACTGTTATAAAGTTCATTCTTCTCCTAATAATCGCTGAAAATTTCGTATTGATCGGATAATTACCTGATTTTTGGTAGATTTTTAAAAAGACAGTCCGTCAAAAAGTACTGACCTGCCCCCCCAGTTTTGGCGGTGCCTATTAAAGCTCTATAAGAAATAGAAACCAGATCAGTTGGTAGAACCTCAGACTGAACATGTCAAGGTTTGAGTTTCGATTTCCGGCCATGGTATCAGTGTTATTTATTTTGAATTTATTATTTACTATTTACTTAAATATTCTCTATTTATAGACATAACTAAGATCGCTGATTTTTTTTTTTTAATGAAACGAATTTGTTACATATAAAAAATTTTGACGGGCAAACGGACAAAATCTCTCTTTCTTTCAACAACAACAACAACAACAACAACAACGCTTGAAAATAAGTTAAACACAAATAAACATATTCATGTAGGTAGGAGAGTAACACATCTTGCCTTTGGTAACATTTATTTGTTGCATATTTTTCATAGCTTTTTTTCATGTTCTGTTAGTTACAGTAACAAATACCCGGATGTTATTCTCACATTTCGCCCGATGTAACCTTGTTGTAGAGGTGTGAAGGTGTCAATCGACTGTACAACTAATAAAGTTGACACAAGGACAGTGACGGCAATAACAAAAAAGGGATAACAAACACAGATGTTGGGTTAAAGACGAAAGGATATCGTGTTTTATTGTTTATTAAAAAAAAGTAAAATGTATGACAATGCATTCAGGATCAGCTGGAGCGAGAACGAGCGTCTCATGAGGTTGAGATTCTTGGGTCCATGAGGTAGGAACTGGTAGCTGGACGTCAGTGGGCACTGGTATGGTAGTTGGATGTCAGTGGGTTCCAGTGACTAATGGCTGGAAGTTTTGGAGCTGGAGGAGAAAGCTGGAGAGCCGCTGGAGTTTGTACAAGCCCTTCTAGTCTCGCACAAAAACATGCGTTCACATTTGAAGCCATTTTTCTTGTCATACACATACGCGCACATGTACACACACGTACATATATTCACGTTTGCGTACATACACTCACATTCACGTGCATACACACACACACACGCTAACGTACACACACATGGACAACGTCACTTCCCCTTTGAAGGAAATCCACACGCCACCTGCTATTGTATATGGGGCAAGAGCTAACAGACAGTACGTACACTTTATACGCTTTCTTTCTCCATGAACTGGATTGACTTTCTCACTCTTTCTTCCCTTTTGCTTTGGTCCATCAGACAAGTTCGCGTCTACAACTTGTGCCTGAGAACACCTCCGCGTAGCTGACTGCTAACATGGCGCGCAGCTTTACTGATGTCAATTCTCTATCCTTTTCTTTGTCTACACGCTAGACTGTCATTCCCATTTCCACTATATTACTCACTCCTCCTTCCACGCGCGGACATGAACACAAGTTACACCTAAAATATACACTTTTCAACAGAAAATAAACGACATGTTTATTTTATCCAGCAATTGAGTTTTGTTTCCTTCTTTCCATTCGTTTCATTATTTTCTCTTGTAGCGAGTTAGGATATTTATATCCTAACTCGCTACAAAAGATGGTGACCCTGTTATTTTAAAATGAAATGGATGTGTTTGAACAAAACACTCATACACACTCTCTCTCTCTCTCTACAACAATAGACTTTCCTTCTCATCAGTTAACAGCGAGAGACGCACGCCAAACTAAACACATGCTGTACCCTTTTCTTTCATTTGTTTCTTCATGAAATAAATCCTAGTTTGTTTAATTCAATAAACGCGTTGTTCGTTCCTTCCTCAAAGCAATTAATTTTTCCTATTTTGTGCACCTCAACAAATTGGTGACACCTGAACGCGAGAGGAACACGCATTTCCTTCTATATCCACAAGTCCTGCAACAAACCGGTGACCAACGGGAAACGAACACGCATGGTGACTCTACTTTTTTGAAATGTATTGTTTTGAGTGAGACGCGCGTTTTATTTGATAAAGAAAAAACAAACGTTTCAACAAAGAAAAACAAGTGAACTACTACCGACAAGAATCTTAATGAGCTACAATGAAAAAAACCCTCGTCAGACTCGGCAAAAAAATAAACACGGAGCTTCATACCGAATATAAAAAAAAATTTGAGCTCGACGAACATTTTTCACAGTTTCCTGACATTATCCTGCAACAAACGCGAGGAGCAAAATCACATAGGCCTATACACATTCTCTCCCGCACAGCAGACGCAACAACAAAGAAACAATTACAGGACATCCCTATCAACACATAGGAAGAAGTTGAATCAACAATACGAGTTGAGATGCACCACGCACGCTGATAAACTCACAACTGGAAGTTTTGTTGACAGCCGGCAACCACACCCTCGTTCAGCATGCAACTAGCGTTTGTACAAACAATGTACACACTACTGCAGACCCACTTGCGAAGACACTGTCAACTGGACACACTCCGTCAACACGAACAAAAGAATTTTCCTTCCAAACGAACAATTCACTTCACTGTCCAAGCAACTCGTTGCACATGTCAGCATACAAAAAAACAAAAAAAAACAAATGTCAGCCTAAAAAAAGAGTAAACGCCTTTTGCACGTGTAAGTAAATACTTTTTTTTTTTTACGAACACACTCCGTTTTTGATGTTTTTTTTTTTTTAAACAACCACACCAACAGCAAAAAAACAGGACGTAAAGTCAATTGCTGAAAACATTACTTACAAAAAAAAAAAATATATATATATATATATATATATACACACTGCATATATTTTTTTTTCCTTGGAAGGGGAGTATTGTACGAGCCCTTCTAGTCTCGCACAAAAACACGCGTTCACATATCAAGCCATTTTCTTGTCATACACATACGCGCACACAAACATACGTGCACATGTACACACACGTACATATATTCACGTACGCGTACATACACTCACATTCATGTGCATACACACACACATGCTACAGTACACACACATGTACGCACTCGTGGACAACGTCACTTTCCCTTTGAAGGAAATCCATACATGCGCAAAAGACCACCGGAAACAACTATAAAAGCAAGAGACAAGCTGTTTCCTTCCTTTTCCAATTCAGCTTCTGAGCTGAGAGGTCGATGGGCCAGCCGCCTCCCTTTCGGGGCTTGCGCACCTGCGTGCCTCACGCCACCTGCTACTGTATATGGGGCAAGAGCTAACAGACAGTACGTACACTTTATATGCTTTCTCTCTCCATGAACTGGATTGACTTTCTCACTCTTTCTTCCCTTTTGCTTTGGTCCATCAACCAAACAAGTTCGCGCCTACAACTTGTGCCTGAGAACATCTCCGCGTAGCTGACTGTTAACATGGCGCGCAGCTTTACTGATGTCAACCCTCTATCCTTATTTTTGTCTACACGCTAGACTGACATTCCCATTTCCACTATATTACTCACTCCTCCTTTCACGCGCGGACATGAACACGAGTTACACCTAAAACATTCACTTTTCAACAGAAAATAAACATGTTTATTTTATCCAGCAATTGAGTTTTGTTTCCTTCTTTCCATTCGTTTCATTATTTTCTTTTATAGCGAGTTAGGATATTTATGTCCTGGTCCGCAACAAGTTGCTGGAAGTGAGCTGAAGTTGAAGCAGATTCAGGAGTTATAGGCTATGAGGGGGAGTGCCAGGAAGTTGGAATGTGCATTGCATTATGCTGCCCCTGGTCCCCACGGTGACTGGGAATGCAGACTTTATAAGAGTCAAGTCGAGATGGGAGTACTCCTAGCTCCCGAACTGAACTGAGTATTTGCTCTGAAGGTGCTTGTTTCATGGAGAACTATTCATGCTACAGTCGACTAGCACCAAAAAAAAAAAGAAAAAAAAGAAGACCAACAGTGCTGTAATTAATTTTAGAAGGGATTTCTTACAAGCAAAAATGTCTGTGGTGTTTATTGCATGTATATATTTTATTCTCTACTCAAAAATAAAAGGTCTGTTATTGTTTCATTGCGAACAATTGAGTTTTGTCCTTTTTTTCTTTGTTGTTGAAGAAAAAGTTGCTATTTTTTAACCCATGTGGTCGTGGCATATTTCTGGGAGTGTCAGGTTTCGTGTTTGTTTCTGCGAGCCAGCACATGTTGTTTACAAAAACAAAGAAGCGGTGATTTAAGACAGCGACAATTTCGCATTTACTGTAGCTGTGTATATTCAAACTCTGAAATTCCTATGCCATATATGGAAATTCCAATTGGACCCTTTATTTAATCTACGGAGGTAGATTGTACTCATTCTATTAACTATGGCCACGTTGAAGTCTTAAGTAGCTTGTAATTGTATGAATATCATCTGTACTGGGGATTGAACCGTCAACCTCTATAAGACTGTCACTTGAAACTGGTTATATATACCACGGATTCTGTGTGAAATTGTTTAAAGATTCCAAAATTTGACGATAATGAATCTAAAGAAAGTCGAAGGTTACATCGTCTGAAATGTTATAACATCTAAAATGAAAACGGTAATCCAAATGATCAATCCCATCTAAAAAAAAGTGCGCAACTTAGTTTAATAATTTTATTTATTACGGACTATTATCCTCCTCTTTCTTAGTTGATGTTTTCACGTTTCGGCCAACTATTCCTCTGGCCTTCAGGTAACCGTGACGGGATAGGAACTCCAAATCTCCTAACTGCATTCTCAGCAGTTACTGCCGTCCTTGAGATCCCAATAATGGATTCCAATTAAATAATATATACCATTCAGTATGGACCCGACTATCGAAGATCAGATAATAAATAAAAAACGTGGATTTATAAGACCAAAAAATCCAACCTTGATTGCCCTTTGGGGCCCGTAGCGCAGTGGATAGAGATGTTTAATCTCTACGGTTCCAGGTGAGAATTTTCTAAAGATAGCGGTTTCAATTCTCTTACTTGGCCAAACTGTGGTGAGACGACAACAACTACGGAAGCCAGTAATTGTTGAGGATGCAGTTAGGAGATTCGGAGTCCTACCACCTGACGAAAGCCAGAGAAATAGTTGACCGAAACGTTGTGAAAACATCAACTAAGAAAGATGAGGATAATAGTCTGCAATAAATAAAATTAATAAATAATACTCATCTCAATAATGAATTCCAATTAAATGATATATACTTAGTTTAATGTTTCAATAGAATCCTTCATCATGGAGTTGAAGCAAAAAAGCTAATGCAGCAGAGAGAATCAAAAAGAAATTATGGTTCTTGTCTAGAATTCAACCAAATTAAAAATAAAAATACAGTAAAAAATCTTTGTATTCATCACGGAATGAAAATGATATACGTCAAAATTCACATAAATTGATTTATTTATTTATTTTTTATTTTTAAATATAAAAATCAAATTTTGTGAGGAAGAGAAGATAGTATGTTTTGGTCTGCCATCTGATCTTTAATAAATGAAAGGTGGCAGTGCAATTCGAGCTACTGAGATAAAATAAAGTTTTTTAATAGCTACGGTTTACTATTAATTGCTAAAAATTACAAATAAAATGATTTTCTAAATAAAAGAAAAACTAGCGTTCATCAAGTTCTGTCTGTTTGTTTACAATATTATGTCAGCTGATATTTGGGGTTGATGATGAATACCTTGAAAAAGTCACTTCCGATTAATGTGCACCATTTCTAAAATACGCAAATGAACTTAGTTGTTTTGCAGAATAACAGAATATTTTAAAACTGGTGCACATTAATCAGAAGTGACATTTCCAGGGCATTCATCGTCAAGCCCAAATATCAACTGACGTGATATTATAAACAGACGGAAGTTAATGAATGCTGAAAAACTATACTTGATTAACTTGTGTGATTTTTAAAATGATATTTTGGTGCTTTTACAGTATTGGGACGAGATTTTGTAGTCAATAAATGGAGTTTTTAGATAAAAAACAATGGTTTCAACTGATTTTTTTTTTTTTTTTACATCGGCATCACCACTTATCAAGGCCCAGCGACTACTCGAGGATAAGGGTTAAGAGTGTACAGTAGTCAATTGGACAATATAGCAATCGTTAGTAATGGAAATTTGGTAAATTTTTTAACTTGAGTGGAACGGCTCATCAAGAACTTGTTTACGTTGGACTTGAAGACAATCAGATTGTAGTATCTGGAAAGCAGGAAAACAGAAGACAGTTCCACAGGTGTGCAGTTTTAAGAAAGAAGCTTTGTTCATGGAATCTACGTGTAGGTTTAGGCACAGATAAAGAGTGGGGGGAATTATTGATAGTGTTTTCAGCTAGACAAGTGTTTCTTGTGAAAGTTTGGCGAGGGAGGACCATAGATTGAAGCTCAGTCGAGTACTTGTCAATTCTAATAAGTTACAATGGGAGCTTTCAAATTATGCATTCGAAATTACCTGAATATTATTGAATTATTAAAAAAAAAAAACTTTATTCGTGTTAGCAGGTGAAAAATTTTCACCATCTTCGTTTAATTCAAACGGAAAATTACCTCCTTTTTTTAACTCTCCTGTGTTTTACGATCATTTTCATCAAATTCTTATTTTCTTTAATAACAAATTTCCTATCTTGTCGATTTTCGTAATTTTTGGGTATAATCATCTTAAAAATATGAGGAATATATAGATACCATTGTTTTCATGTGAAATTCAGTATTATGATTTCCGAAAATCTTGTCTCAATTCTGTAGAAGCGCTGACATTTTTGTTCCATGACTCGTATGTACATAAAGATTTTTTTTTTTTAAATTCTGGACAACAGGCGAGAATATACATTTTCTTACAATTGTATTATTGTTCCTATTTACTTACTTCTCCATGAGAGTAGAATTAGATGTAATTAACGGGCTGCTTGGCATTACCCGGTTGTAAATTATGCTTAAATATGATACTTTAATTTGTACAGATTTCGTATATATTATTATAAAATCATGATTTCAAAAGTAAAAAACAAAGTAATTTGGTGCTATCAGCTAGAAGCAAAACCGAAAGCAAAACTGTAGCATTCAAAGCTGGTGACGTTACCACTGTATCAATGTGACAAAAATTAAAAATAAACTAAGATGAATGTACAAAATGTTTAACGATTTTTTTTTTTCGATTTTTACCTATTTTGAGCCCTTAAAAACGTTCTTAACCGGCTAAAGACCCATAAAAGAATGATTCATAAAAATCCAATCATTTGAGGCCCCTAGCACTGCTCTGTGACTTTTAGTTTTGGAAGAGATAGTTTGAAAATATGGAGACGGACACAGGAATATAGACTTTTATATATTAGATTTCCTTTTATTAAATGTATAGTAATGATTTCAAAAGTTAAAATAAAAAAGGATTTGGATGCCATCAGCTAGAATCAAAATAAAAAATTTAACTCTGAAGCAGTATTCACTACTATATGACCTAAAGACATATGCATATGCAAACTTTACAAATTAATGTAATTAAAGGTATAAGTGGTGACTACTATGTAAAAAAAAAAAAAAGGCAAGCTTTTTAATTGGTTTGGGTTGAAAATTTGAGCTACCAATATATAAATTCTTTCACAGGTCCAAAATACTTACACCTCGAGTTTCAAGTCTGTAGACCAAACATTAACAGAGTAGTTTGGTAAAGACCATTCTGCACACACACACACAAGCTATATATATATAAACTAGCAGATGGCCTAATATTTCCCAGTCATAAAATACGCTTTAATATGATGTTTTGATTTATGCAGATTTTGTATTTATTATCATAGAGCCAATTCTCTATTAATTACTAGCATGGGTGCTTGGCGTTGCCCGGGTGTTTGGAGATGTATGTTAAAAAAAAAAAAAAAAGTGGTAGTAGGAAGCCAGGCTCGAACCCGTACTGCGAAGGAGGAAAAGAATAGGAAAAAAAACGTGACGGCTTTGCTGTTACGACCACTGCCAAACCGGAAGTGACGTAGGTTTAAATTAAGGCTAGGTAATCGAAAAGAAGGGATGACTTTCAACAATATGGCGAAAAATGTGACTCCTCCCTGTAGAAAAGTGCCCAGTTGAAGGTGAAGAAATTAATGTTTTTATTGTCGTCTGAAAGGTCGAGCTTAAAAACTATACTGATCTTCTGAAAATCCGTCGCCTCTGTCAAAACTTTTTGCGAGACATGCAAACATACATACATAAATTTATATATTGGTAGCTCAAATTTTCAACCCAAACCGATTAAAAAGCTTGCCTTTTTTTTTTTTTACATAGTAGTCACCACTTATCAAGGCCCGGAAACCACTCAGGGATAAGGGTTATTGCGTGTACAGTAATTAATGGGATAATATCATAGTAATTGTTAATAATGGAGATTTGATAAAGTGTCTTACTTAAGGGGGTAGTTTATCAGGAATCTGTTTATGTTGGACTTGAAGACATCCAAGTTGTAGTCAGGTGGGATACAGGCAGACTAAAGAGTTCCACTGACGTGCACTACTAAGAAAGAAGCTTTGTTCATGGAATCTACGTTTTGATTTAGGCACAGATAGAGAGGGGAAAATTATTGGCAGTGGTTTCAGCCAGGCGGGTGTTTTTCCTGAAAGATTGGCAAGGAGGGACCAGAGATTGGAGCTCAGACGAGCACTTGCCATGGAAATAATGATAAAACGACAGGCTCGCAACATCTCTTCTGTGAGAGAGGTTGCAAGGAAGAGAAAAGAGCATCCTCCACTAGGCCATGAAGTCTATTTTGTACTCTGTCAAGGCAGGATAGGCTGTTTTTAGCAGCTCCGGCCCAGATGTGGCAGCAGTACTCCATCCTTGGACGTACTTGGCTTTTATATAGATAGAGAATTGCATCAGCAGTGAGATATCTTCTGGAGCGGTAGAAGGATCCTACCATTTTTGCAGCTACCTTGGCAACAGACTTGATGTACGTATTCCATTTCAGGTCAGGAGTAAAGGTCAAGCCCAGAAGCTTATCAAAACATGGAGCCTCCCCTAGACGAGAGCCACCCATTTCAATTGATGCTAGATGGAGATCAGAGCGTTGATGATGTAAAAATAGGAGTTTGGTTTTAGATGCATTAAAGGTAACCAGCCACTTCTTCCCCCACTGTACCACATGCTCAAGATCAGCGAGAACTTTGTTATTTATGGCCTTTGATGTGTTGCCATAGATGGTCGTGTCATCAGCATAGATGTCAACGAATGATTTAAGTATGTGTTTTGGGAGATCATTAATGTAGATCAGAGAGTTGGGCCCAGGATGGACCCCTGAGGGACTCCAGCATTAATACTGTGGGCCTCTGATTTCTGCCCATCAACTGCTACTCTTATGAGCCTATCAAAGAGAAATGATTTAATGATTGAGAAAACATTTCCAGTTATACCGTAGCGGGAAATCTTGTGAAGTAGGCCTTTATGACATACCTTACCGAAGGCCTTTGATATGTCAAGAGCAATTTCCCTAGAAAGGAAGCCTTTGTCGAGAGATTCACTAATCCTAGGAGATATAACCGTTAGCACATCTGCTGTAGATCTAGCAGAACGGAAACCATATTGCATGTCACAAAGAAGGTTATTTCTGCTGAGGTGGTTGACTACTTCTCTATTTAATATGGATTCCAGCAACTTACTCATGACACACAGGAGACTTATTCGTCTGTACTGAGAGGGAGATGACTTATCACCTGAATTCTTAAATACGGGGCATACTGATGAGGTTTTCCAGGGTGTTGGGAAGCATTTCTTAAGGCAACGCTTAAACAGTTTTGTAAGTATGGGAGCACATTCAGGTTGAAGCTTTTACAACACTATAATTGGAATGTCGTCAGGACCAATTGCTTTACTGGAATCAAGGTTCTTGATACGCTTAGCAACCTCACGGAGAGATATTTGTATGTTGCATAGCGTGTTATCTGTTATAGGAGGAAATATGGGGGAGTTGATAGCCATCGTCACATAGAGTAGAATTAGCTGCAAAGTTCTTAGAAAAGAGTTTGGCCTTGTCTGATGCTGACGAGATGACCTCAGGTCCATTGATGATGGTTAGGATAGAATGCACACTTCTGTTCAGGATCCTGTTTGCTATTTGCCAAAACTGGTGGGAACCAAGCCGCTGCTCAGCTGCTTTGGATTTAATGGACTGAGCATATAGCTCCCTTGCATTTTTTATTACTATTTTACAGTGGTTGCTGGCATTACTGAAAGCAGCTTTAGTCTCAGTGCATCTGTGTTAGTAGCAATGGAAAAAGTGATTTCTGTGCGCAATGGCAGCAGCAGATTCTGGGGAGAACCATGGCTGGCTGTTAGGTTTTTGTTGGAATTTTTTGGATGATATGAATCGGTCTATGCTTATAATTAACCATTTGGTCAAGTCTGATACAATAGAGGACGCATCCTTTTTAAACATGGAATGCAGAGGTAGATCAGATATAAATGTATGGAAGCCATCCCAGTCAGCTGTAGAGTATCGATATACAGTACGGTGGAGAGGTACATCTGAAGACTTATTACATTTCATTTTTATCTTAACTGATACAACCGAGTTGTCAGACGATCCCAGAGGCGATAGAACGGAACATGAACATAGCTCAGGGGAAGTTGTGAGAAAAACGTCTAGAAGGCTTGCATGCTGACCAGTAGTATCAGACACATGGGTGGATTCGTCAACAATCTGGGTGAGGTCATAGGCAATGGCGAAATCATGACAGAACCTCCCCTCCTCATCTGTCTTGTTCGAGTGGGTCAGCCATTCCACATTGTGGACAATGAAGTCACCACAAATGTGAATGTTGCCCTATCTCTGAATACCCTTTATGTAAAATTTCAAATGATTAGACCAGAAATTATGTGAGTAATTTGGTAGAGACCACAGCGGCCAATTTTCTTAACTTTGCCCCCTATTATGACCCCTTAACATTTATTGTTTTGGGCTCAAAGCAAGTTATTAAGTTAGATCCATGTCCAATGAACCTATATGTAAAATTTCAAGTGTTTAGACCCAAAATTGGCGGAGGAGTTTGGTAGAGTTCTCAAAGATCAAATCGTGAAATTTTGACCCCTTAACAGCCAAAATTTTGTCTGTAAACCGATTACAAAGATTTTCCCAAATTTCAGTACCCTGTATATCAAATTTCGAGTCTGTAGACTTAAAATTGACAGATATTTTGTAGGGAAATGTACACAGACGGACAGGCAGACAGACACTTTCACTTTTATAGATGTATAGATTATATTGTATCCGATATATAGTAGTGATCTCAAAAATTAAAAAAAAAAATAAATAAAAATATGATTTGGGTGCCATCTACTAGAATCAAAACTAAAACATATAGCTTTCTAGCCTTATTCATTATCTTTTATGCGTATGTTTAGTCGACTTATGCCTGCCAAGTTACAATTTTTGGAAATTTGGATCCCTTAGCAGCTATTTTATACAGTTTGAAAAAATGGAGACAGACGGACAAACATAGGGATGATGAGTTTTATAAATGAGATTAGGTTTTTGCTTCAAACATCAATTTCTTTATTACCATATTTATGTCTGTGTTTCCTTAGTTGTAAAACTGGTCCTCCATTGACTGGCTCCTGCAACAAGTGGTGACTTATTACCTCCTTTACGTAATATTGACACAAGGTGCCCGGCGGCCAAGGAGGATGGCTGATTGTCCATCCTTACTTTTTTACGTTTTTACAGCACCCCACCTGCAGCATATTGAGAAAAACATGTTCTTGTCCAGAATTCCCTTCCCCCCCACCATAATGAAAAACAAAAATAAAGAAAAATCTGTATGATGTACATACCCGTGATGAAGTGAAAATATCACATTCCAAAAATCATCTAAATTGATCAAGTAGTTTTATATTTAAATAACAAAATCAAATTTTGTGAGTAAAAGAACAGCTATCTCGTCATTTTGAAAACAATTAAAAAAGATGAAGGGAAATAACTCCATAATGCAAATCTGCAAGATTTATGTTGTAATGCCTATGAATTTCTATTAAAAATGATTTTCTTTATAAAAATAAAAGTACCTGATGAATTCACGTGATTTTTGGAATATGGTATTTTTTATCTCGGATATGGGAAATTCTAGAAAAACGTGCACTTTCAAATAAGTACATTGACTTATTGCCAATATGGTGGCATGTTCGATAAAAAAGGGGAATACAAACTAGGTTCTACGAAAGAAAGTACAGTGTATTAGTGAGTTATATAAAATTTATTTAAAAAATGAAAATATTTATAAAATGTTTGTTTAACTAGATACTTCCAAAGTGCACCACAGAATTAACCCCCTGTATGTAACATTAATATAAGTCAATATTATCTTCATAACTTTTGTACTATTCAAAAGAAGCGGTCTAAAATAAACTGTTAATGATTAAAAATAAAAAAAATTCAGCATACGAAAATAATGAAAATGCGAGACTAAAATTATAGTACTCAAAAAACTTTAACCAGAACTAGCACCCATACTTACAAAACGTTGTCTTCAGGAAAATTGCTTCCTATCACCCTGGAAAATCTCATCATGCCCTGTATTTAAGAATTCAGGTGATCGTTCATCCCCCTCTCAGTACAGGCCAATAAGTCTCCTGTGCGTCATGAGTAAGTTGCTGGAATCTGTGTTAAATAGAGAAGTAATCAACCATCTCAGCAAAAATAACCTTCTTAGTGACACACAATATGGTTTCCGTTCTGCTAGATCTACAGCAAATGTGCTTACAGTTATATTTCATAGGATTAGCGAATCTCTCGACAGAGGCAACCTTTTTAGGGCAATTGCTCTTGACATATCAAAGGCCTTTGATAGGGTATGAAATAAAGGTTTACTTCACAAGATCTCCAGATATGGTATAGCTGGAAATGTCTTCTCAATTATTAAATCATTTCTCTCTGATAGGCTCATAAGAGTAGTAGTTGATGGGCAAAAATCAGAAGCTCACAGTATAAATGCTGGAGTCCCTCAGGGGTCCATCCTGGGCCCAACTCTTTTCCTGATCTACATTAATGATCTTCCAAATCACATCCTTACATCATTCGTAGACATTTTTGCTGACGACACTACCATCTATGGTAGCACATCTAAGACAGTAAGCGACCAAGTTCTCTCTGATTCTCTCTCCTCTGATCTTGATCATGTTGTACAATGGGGAAAGGAGTGGCTGGTTACTTTTAATGCATCTAAAACCAAGCTTCTATCTTTACATCATCGACGTTCTGATCCCCATCTGGCATCAATTAAAATGAATGGCTCTCGTCTTGAGGAGGCCTCAAGTTTTGACAGGCTTCTGGGCTTGACGTTTACTTCTGATCTTAAATGGAATATGTCCATCAAATCTGTTTCCAAGGCCGCTGGAAAAATGGTTGGATCCTTCTATAGATCCAGTAGATATCTCACTGCTGATGCAATTCTCTATCTATATAAGAGCCAGATACGTCCAAGGATGGAATACTGTTGCCACATATGGGCAGGAGCTGCTAGAAAAGACTTGTCCTGCCTTGATAGAGTTCAAAATAGACTTCGTGGCCTGTTGGGAGATGTCCTTTTCTCTTCGCTGCAACCTCTATCTCACAGAAGAGATGTTGCGAGTTTGTCTCTGCTTTATTGTTATTTTTATGGAAAGTGTTCGACTGAGCTTCAATCTATGGTCCCCCCTCGCCAAATTTTCACAAGAAACACTAGACTAGCTGAAAACATTATCAATAATTTTCCTCACTCTTTATCTGTGCCTAAACCTAAACATAGATTCGATGATCAAAGCTTCTTTCTTAGAACTGCACACCTGTGGAATTGTCTTCCGTTTTCCTGCTTTCCAGCTGTCTATAATATGGTTGTCTTCAAGTCCAACGTGAACAAGTTTCTGATGAGCCGTTCCACTTAAGTTAATAAATTTACCGAACTTCCATTACTATTGATTACTATATTGTCCTTTTGACTACTCTACATCCTTTAACCCTTATCCTTGAGTGGCCGATCGGCCTTGATAAGTGGTGCCGCCTATGTAAAAAAAAAAAAAAATCCTATTTACATTATGAACGCCTTAAAACAACATTCCTATGTAGTCGCCATTTTTAACGAGTAGACACATACATTTAATAACTGTAGCAAAAATTATCTAATAGTCAGATTTTCATGAAATTTTTAATATTTAGTCACTTTTGGATTAATTTATTTTTAGATTACAATTTTTGTAAAATGTATGAGAATAGATATTTTTTTTATGTGATATATCCTCATATTTCATTTTACCAAATCTTAAATTATTGTTCTGTAGAGTTTAGAGAATTATGGTTCACAGCACCAGAACTCTTTGCAAGGGGAACTTTTTTCCTTGAACACCATTTTGTTTCATATACATGCACATCTTTTGTTAACTGAGATTTATTCATCAAATGTGAGTGAAATTCTGACTCCTTTCAAGTTTGACTGTTCATGTTCAGTAACTCTCGCCACTTTACGTGGCTTATCTCATCCTCTTCGATGAAACATGTCACCCCTTTTGCATTTCTCCTGGTTTCTCCATACTGGCAGTAGAAAGAGCACACCTTTTGTTTCTTTGAGGTGAGGTTGTTTATAGCATTACTACTACACTCCCCCCTGATCCTATCATCAGACATGAAACATTCAGGAGGTGGTCTTTTGCATAGTCTGCTTCTTTGTGGGGGGGGGTTTACATATTTACTGTATCTCCATTTGAAATGTCATCGGGAGAAGCATCATTTATGCTTGGTGCTTATTCACCTAGTCTTTCTCCAACTCTTACAAATCTTTCACTCTCATTCTCTGAAGACATGTCAGAACAGACTGTCAGCGGGCCTGGTGAGAAATTCTAGAGTTATAAGCAAGCCCCTCATTAGCTGATTGGCCACCGACTGTCTTTGTTTAGACAAATCAGATTGGTTGAGATTTAACTGCCAAGCGACGGGCTTAGCGGGTTTTTGATTGCCTTTTTTTTAGTTCCAAATACAGCAGCTGTAGAAGAAACATGGAACTCAACTCTTTCTGGATATGAGGCATATGGCGCCTCTACCTTTTGTCTCCTTGAGACTTTGTTTTAAACCTAATGATTATATATGTCTCCCAGAGACTTTTTAAAGTCAGAATTAATGACCTGTCTTAATGATAATTCCTTCAAATGAACATGCTTTATGAACTTGTCTCGTGTCAACTGTAGTCGAAAATTGAATTCATCATCAGAAGGCATCATACTAACCCCTTCAAACGGCTGTAATTAATCTGATCTTCGAACAATGCTAAACCTGAACTCTTGCTGAAGATTAAAAGACTATTACAATTGATAAATATGTACATAACTAATTTTAAATAATAAATCAATATTTTTTTAATAATATGGTATTTATGTGAATATCAAAATCTAACAAAACAAAATAATAACAAAAACATGTTACTTTCAATTATCTATATTCAGCACTTTTGATCACTCATCAATATTGAATGTATGCACAAAATGATGACGTCACTGATTTTAGGCGAGCTTTGAAGTTCTGTATGTTTCACAATATAATTTTTGTTTTTTTGCCATATAGCAAAAATTAAAATATTATTTTCACTAAAAGACTTTTTTTGTTCATTAAGCTTACTTTTGATTCCAAATTTTAATTACTACTGTCTAGGCCAATAAAATATGTTTCCATATTGGAAATATGTTGATAATACTAGCATATTTACCAATTTAAAGAAGTGTTGTTTTTTCTTCTATTTCAGGCATAATACTAAATTGATTTTAAGTTCAATACATTCAATATGTCATAATCTTTTAAAAACATATACAATTTCATGAATAATTTAACATGATAATTTGATGAAATATTTACATTTTATTGAAAAATATTAGCAAATTTTGCAGAAACTCATCCAGTCGATGTTATTTTCAAACAGCATCCTGAATTGATAATTGAGCACCGGACTTATACTAAGTAGATATTAATAAGTCCCTCGTACCTATTCCCTTTTTTCTTTTTAATGGAGAGTAGATAATGCAGTGGACGTGTTATCGGCAGCTCCAGTAACTCTCGCTTCTCCTTCTTTGTCCCTCAGTTCTCATTCAAATGAGTGATTTTTCTGAGAAAGGGTGAAGAAAAAGCTGCTTTCTAAGTCGATAGTACTTGGTGAACAGTAGTCTAAGATGTTGGAAATTTTTGTCTCTATGTCTATCCTTGTAGCCATGTCACTAGTCAGGGTGCTGGAGGTAAACATTTCGTCTGGGCTGACGTTATCCGCCTGATAATCAGGGACCCGAACCTTGGATTAACCACTAAGGAGGCTGTCCTATCAGCAGGTACAAAGTACTGGAGCTGCTGTATTGCCATTTGATGAATGGATTCTGAACCATTCAGTAGTCTCTGGTGGGGCCTTTCGATGCCATACTAGTAGGTAATTGTTACGGCTTTACCTTATCGTGCTACATAAAAAAAAAAATTCCCGTCCTTTTTTCTCTTACTTTTCCTCTCTATCCTGCTCTAACCAAGTATGCTGACCTGTTCCACAAATCCCAAAACCTCAACATGAAATATCTCCAGAAAAAAACTCGAATAAACCTAGAACCCCATCTTCATGTCTCCTTCTCCAACATCAGGGGTCTACGTTCCAACCTTCCAGAGGTTGAAACCCAATTACAGGAGACGAAACCGGACATATCCTTTCTAAGTAAAACTGGAATAGGGCCAACCACTTCCCTAGATGAGTTCATAATTAACGAATACTCTAACTTAACATCTAAATCTGACCCCCAAGATCGCCATGGGCATGGAATATGTGCCTACATTAAAGATGGCTTCCCGTGTGGCAGAGATATCTCTAGAAAAGATCCTAATTTACCTTATATGTGCTTCTGGGTTGCACTTGCTTACACCACTGCATTTATATTTGCCCTCTGTCAGCCCCATAACAGCGGAGTTACTATCTTTAAGAGTATATCTGAGAAAATAGACCACATCCTGTCTGCACATCCCTCGGCTAACATTCACATCTGTGGTGACTTTAGTATCCATAACATGGAATGGCTGACCCACTCAAATAATACACGATGAGGGGAGGTTCTGTCATGATTTTGCACTTGCTTATGACCTCACTCAGATTGTTTGTGAGCCCACCCGTGTGCCGGATACTACAGGTCAGTATGCAAGCATTCTAGACCTTTTTCTCAATTTTCCCTGAGCTATGTTCATGTTCCGTTCTTTCTCCTCTAGGATCCTCTGACCACTCCGTCATATCAGTTAAGATAAAAATGAAATGTAATAAGTTCCCAGATGTACCCCTCCACCGTACTGTATACCGATACTCCATGGCTGACTAGGATAGCTTCCGTACATTCATATCTGATCTACCTCTGCATTCCATGTTTAAAAAGGATGTGTCCTCTATAGTATCAGACCTGACCGAATGGTTACTTGTAGGCATAGACCGATTCATACCATCTAAAAAATTCCAACAAAAACCTAACAGCCAGCCATGGTTCTCCCCAGAATCTGCTGCTGCCATTGCGCACAGAAATCACTTTTTCCATTGCTACTAACACAGATGCACTGAGACTAAAGCTGCTTTCAGTAATGCCAGCAACCACTGTAAAATAGTAATAAAAAATGCAAGAAAGCTATATGCTCAGTCCGTTAAATCCAAAGTAGCTGATTAGCGGCTTGATTCCCACCAGTTTTGGCAAATAACAAATAGGATCCTGAACAGAAGTGTGCGTTCTATCCCAACCATTATCAATGCACCAGAGGTCATCTCGTCAGCATCAGACAAGGCCAAACTCTTTTCTAAGAACTTTGCAGCTAATTCTACCCTATGTGACGAAGGCCATCAACTCTCCCATATTTCCTCCCATAACACAGAACACGCTAGGTAACATACAAATATTTGTGCATGAGGTCGCCAAACTAATCAAGAACCTTGATTCCAGTAAAGCAACTGGTCCTGACGGCATCCCAATTATAGTGTTAAAAAAGCTTCAACCAGAACTTGCTCCCATACTTACAAAACTGTTTAAGCGTTGCCTTAAGAAGAAGTGCTTTCCAACACCCTGGAAAACCTCATCAGTATGCCCTATATTTAAGAATTCAGGTGAAAAGTCATCTCCCTCTCAGTACAGACCAATAAGTCTCCTATGTGTCATGAGTAAGTTGCTGGAATCCATATTAAATAGAGAAGTAGTCAACCACCTCAGCAGAAATAATTAGTGACACGCAATATGGTTTCCGTTCTGCAAGATCTACTGCAGGTGTGCTAACGGTTATATCTCATAGAACTTGCGAATCTCTTGCCAAAGGTTTCCTTTCTAGGGCAATTGCTCTTGACATATCAAAGGCCTTTGACAAGTTATGTCATAAAGGCCTACTTCACAAAATTTCCAGCTACGGTATAACTGAAAATGTTTTCACAATGATTAAATCATTTCTCTCTGATAGCCTCATAAGAGTAGTGGTAGATGGACAAAAATCAGAGGCCCACAGTATTAATGCTGGAGTCCCTCAGGGGTCCATCCTGGGCCCAACTCTCTTCCTGATCTACATCGATGATCTCCCAAAACACATACTTAAATCATTTGTTGACATCTATGCTGATGACACAACCATCACGGCAACACATCAAAGGCTGTAAATGACGTGTAAAAGTTCTCTCTGATTCTCTCTCCTCTGGTCTCGATCGCGTGGTTCAGTGGGGGAAGATGTGGCTGGTTACTTTTAATGCATCTAAAACCAAACTCCTATCCTTACATCATCAACGCTCTGATCCCCATCTGACATCAATTGAAATGAATGGCTCTCATCTAGGAGAAGCCCCATGGTTTGACAAGCTTCTGGGTTTGACCTTTACTCCTGATCTGAAATGGAACACGTACATCAAGTCTGTTGCCAAGGTCGCTGGAAAGATGGTGGGTTTCTTCTACCGCTCCAGAAGATATCTCACTACTGATGCAATTCTCTATCTATTGCAAAGCCAAGTACGTCCAAGGATGGAATACTGCTGCCATATCTGGGCAGGAGCTGCTAAAAAAAGCCTATCCTACCTTGACAGAGTACAAAATAGACTTTGTGGCTTAGTGGGGATGCCCATTTCTCTACCCTGCAACCTCTCTCCCACAGAAGAGACGTTGTGAGCCTATCCTTGTTTTATCATTATTTGTATGGCAGGTGCTCATCTGAACTCCAATCTCTAGTCCCCCCTCGCCAATCTTTCACGAAAAACACCCATCTAGCTGAATCCACTGTCAAAAATTTTCCCCACTCTTTATATGTGCCTAAATCAAAACGTAGATTCCATGAACAAAGCTTTTTTCTTAGAACTGCATGCCTGTAGAACTCTGTTCCGTCTGCCTGTTTCCCACCTGACTACAACCTGGATGTCTTCAAGTCCAACATAAAAAATTCCTGATGAACCACTCTCTTAAGTAGACACTTTATTAAATCTCTACAATAACATACTGTACATGCAATAACCCTTATCCCTAAGTGGCTTCCAGGCCTTGATAAGTGGTGACCACCTTGCAAAAAAAAAAAAAAAATTTTAATAATAATAAAAAGGAATTGTTTATTTATATGAACATGTTTTTTTTTTTTTTGTATGATTTTAAATCACTTTATGAAGAGGTATATTAAGGGGAGTTAATCAATGACAAAATAAATAATAGTGGTGAAATTCTAGCTATAGATAAAAGTCGGATTTCGTAAATAAAAACAAATCTACTGGATTAATTTCTGTGAATTTTGGTGAATAGTATATTTTTCCATTGCAAGTAAGTACTTCATGAAGTAATTCATTTTTTCCCTTTTCCAACTATTAACAAGATTAAAATGTTTGATTTGTTTACAAAGAAACCAAAATCAATTTTGCTCTATTTTATTTTTCAATGTAATTTTCATTAATTTGTGATTTTTTTTTTAATTCACGAATTAAAGTCACATATAGACGAGAGATAGATGCAGACAGACAAGAAGTGACCACACAATTTTATTAATATAATATCAATCTAATATCTCTAAAAATATTGTATATATTAGATTATGTTAATATTATTTATTAGCATGGCCTGTGGAAATTCCACAGTTGTATCCTTTATCTGTTGTATATTGCTGTTATGCTTAAAAACATTCGTATGGAAGTCCAGTATGAATGTAGACTCCGCAATATTGTATATTATTGTACCAGTTTTGTTTAAATTGAAACACATTAAGGTTGTTTCAAGAGTAAAGCCTATTTAAAAAATTTTTTTTATTCAAAATGTTGAAGAGCTATGAAGACTGGAGTGGTACCATTAAAATGAGCAACCTCTCTCTTCTTTATCATTATTTTCATGGCAAGTGCTCGTCTGAGCTCCAATCTATGGTCCACCCTTGCCAAACTTTCACGAAAAACATGTCTTGACTGCTTCCCACCTGACTACAACTTGGATGTCTTCAAGTCCAACGTTAACAAATTCCTAATGAACCGCCCCCTTAAGTAAACACTTCATCAAATCTCCACACTAACGTAATGTACTTGCAATAACCCTTATCCCTGAGTGGCTTCCGGGCCTTGATACGTGGTGACCACTGTGTAAAAAAACAAAAAAAAAAACAATATCAATAATTTCCCCCACTCCTTACCTGTATCTAAACCTAATTGTAGATTCCATGACCAAAGCTTCTTTCTTAGACTGCATGCCTGTGGAATTCTCTTCCGTTTGCCTGTTTTCCAGTTGATTACAATATGATCATCTTCAAGTCCAACATAAACAAATTCTTGATAAACCGTCTCCTTTAAGTAATCCAATTTATCAAATTTCCACTACTAACGATTACTATGATATTATTCCGGTTGATTACTGTACACTCATTGACTCTTATTTTCGGGTGGCCTCCGGGCCTTGTGGTGACTCCTATGTGCAAAAACAAAAAACACATCTTGTGTAATTTTTCTACATGGTCACCACCATTCTTGATGTACTTTTGCCAGGGAATCAATGACACATTTCTGCTTCTGACACACGTTTATGATAGGGTTGCTTCCTTTGAATCTCACACCATCAATATTTGCAACAAAGACGAAACTTTCAGGCCATGAATGTATAAGCTCAGTCATCATAACAATGCAATTTGCAATCCCCTTTGATCCATCTGGCGAAATAAAAAATAGGAGGCATTATTTTTTGGAACACCCATTGTACTAATTCAAGTACTCTGGTTAATGTAGTTTTAGATTATACCTTATTATAGTCTCAAAAACCTTTGTAGTTTCACAATATATCTGGTTATGAGGGCTATATTCAAACTCTTGTAGGGGTTAGTAACATTTTTTTATTCTTTGGAGTCTCTCATGCAAACACAAACCTCCTCATAGCATGGAACCATGTTTGACAGAACAAATACTACACTTTGAACTTAGCTAGACGATAAGAAAGTTTATTGTAGTTTGAGTTTCTTGTTTGGCAGAATAGAGATATTAGACACAAATATATATATATATATATATATATATATATAGTCATCCACATACAGTACTGTTTCGCTGTTTCACAGCTCATCAGTGCGGCTAGACAGGCAACTACCTCAAGCCAGGATTGAAACCCGACCGTTTATACGGCAGTCAAGGCTTCTAACCATTACGCTATTGGCGGCTGCTTGAATGAGTAGTGAGTTTTAACGATGTTTTGATATCGTCCGAAATACCTCCGCTCGATTTGTTTACACAAAGAGCGTCGCTTATATGCTAATGGTAATTCGTTTTTCACTTCTCAATATGCTCAACTCAAGGTGAGGAGCACTATAGTCATCCACATACAGTACTGTTTCGCTGTTTCACAGCTCATCAGTATATTAGATTCAGCCACTCTGATGAGTCGTGGACGACGAAACACCTGTCAGTGGATAATTATATTTAAAAATAATATATATATATATATATATATATATATATATATATATATTTATTTTTTGCATCATATCTCTGATAATCCCATCTTATAAAAAAAATGAGTTAAGAGTGATAATATACGTACAAATATGAAATTGCCTTATTGCAGAGGTTCTCGACCAGGGATAAATTTACTCCTAGGGTGTAAAAAATTTATATAGTCGAGGTTAAATAATTGAAGTACTTGATAATTTAAAAATAGTTATTTCTTTTCAGATTGTGTCAAGAAACATAATACAAATTAACTTCATAATTTTCTATTTAGAAAAAACGTTTGATTTTCTTTATTTTTGTGATACGACTATTTTTATACATAACCTAAACAATAAAAAGGTTCTTTTTGACCTTTTTGTTTTTCTGTGACTTTATGATGGCTTTATGATTTTTTTTCGTATGGGGTAGGGAGTAAATGGAGAAATACATAAAATCGAGGGGGTTAATGGAGGAAAGGTTGAGAATGGCTGCTTTAGTGTATTATTGGTACTGGTACAGTTTGTGACCCATACTAAAACTGAGTTTTTCTTTTTTCAGCATCTTCCAGTTGATTTTATATAAACTGCTGGAAGAGTCCGATTTAAAAAATGTTAAAATCAAAATAAGGAAACACTATTAAATAGGGAAAAAATAATGAAAAACACTTAAAGCAATAACAAATGTGTAAAATTTTATGAAAAAATATCTTTTTGATGGAGAAAATATAATAAAACAATGGCTATAATTGTTTTGTTTTTTTTTCTTTATAAGAAAATTTATTTTTACAAGGTTGTACTTGTACAGCTTTTGAACTAGACCTATGAGGTTAAGCTTAGATTTGAGTAACAAAAAACCCTACAAAACAAGCAAAAAAAAAAAAAAAAAAAAAGAAGTAAATTTCTTACAATTTTTTTTCTTAATTTTTTCTTTTTACAGTTAGGTTCCCAAGAAATCTTTTGCTTTATTTTTTTTTAAATATTTTGCAGATTTGTTGCTGGTGTTAATACAGACAAATTTTACAATTTATTTTATCTGAATTTAAATGAAAATTATCACCTGCTGTCTTGCAATGTGATTGGTTATGCGCTTCATCAGTTTCCAGCTGTTTATGTTAACAACCAAAGGATGGCGAAGAAAATTTGATTCCAGTATGGGTCACAAATCTTACCAATACCATATCTATCTATATATCTATAAAAGTGAACATGTCTGTGTACCTGTCTGTGTGTCTGTGTCTGTACATTTCCATACGCAATAACTCTGTCAATTTTAAGTCTACAGACTCGAAATTTGATATACCGGGTACTGAAATTTGGGAAAATCGATGTGATCGGTTTTCGGCCAGAAATTTGGCAATAAAAGGTCAAAGTTCAATGATTTGACCTTTGAGAACTCTACCAAACTCCTCCGACAATCTGGGGTCTAAACACTTGAAATTTTAGATATAGGTTCCTTGGACCTGGATCTAACTTAATAACTTGCTTTGAGCCCAAAACAATAAATTTTAAGGGGTCATAATAGGGGTCAAAGTTAAAAATATTGACCGCTTTTTTTTTTTTTTTTTTTTGCTCAACATACACCTCCAAATACCCGGGCAACGCCGAGCACCCATGCTAGTATGTCTATAAAAGTGAACGTGTCTGTGTGTCTACATTTCCCTATGCAATAACTCTGTCAATTTTAAGTCTACAGACTTGAAATTTGATATACAGGGTACTGAGATTTGGGAAAATCTTTGTGATCGGTTTTCGGGCAGAAATTTGGCTATTAAGGGGTCAAAGTTCAACGATTTGACCTTTGAGAACTCTACCAAACTATTCCGCCAATTTTGGGTCTAAACACTTGAAATTTTAGATATAGGTTGGTTGGACATGGATTTAACTTAATAACTTGCTTTGAGCCCAAAACAATAAATTTTAAGGGGTCATAATAGGGGTCAAAGTTAAAAAAAATTGACCACTGCGGTCTCTACCAAATTACTCAGACAATTTCTGGTCTAAACATTTGAAATTTTACATAAAGGGTATTCAGAGATAGGCCAAGCTTTTTAATCGATTTGGGTCGAAAATTTTTAGTTATCAATATATAAATGTATGTATGTATGTTTGCATGTCTGCTTAAAACTTTCAACAGAGGCGATGGATTTTACCAAGATCAGTATCATTTTGAAGTTCGACCTTACAGATGACAAATGGGCACTTTTCTACAGGAGGAGGTCGCTTTTTCGCCGATATTTTTGAAAGTCATCCTCTCCTTTCAATTGTCTAGCCTTAATTTAAACATAAGACACTTCCGGTTTGGCAGTGGTTGTAACAGCAAAGACGTCAGTTTTTTTTTTCCCGTTCTTTTCCTCCTTCGCGGTACGGGTTCGAGCCTGCCTTCCTACTACCACTTTTTTTTTTTTTTTTTTTTTTTTGCTCAACAGGCACATCCGAACACCCGGGCAACACCAGGCTGAAATGCTAGTTATCTATAAAAGTGAGAATGTGTGTGTTCTAGGACAACTCTCAGCCTATATACGCAACGAATTTTTGATCAACAGACTGAAATTTGGTATATAGGGTATTTAGATATGTTGAAAACTTTTTAATTGGTTTTCATCTGGAAAAAAAAAGGCTGCTTAGGGATCAAAATTGAAAACCTGGTACTCGAGGGTCATTGGATTTTTATCGGTTTGTCAACTGTTTCACATGTGTGAATCGTTTACAAGCTTCCTTTGTTAAGAATAAGTAGGTTTGAAAACTTTTTTTCCTGTTTTTTTTTTTTTTTTTTTTTTTTTTTTTAAAGATCGTATCAAACTAGCCTAAGGGTTATCATACTGAACTCACTGTCTTTAGGTTTTGGTTTCGATCTCGGCACAATTTTTTTTTTTTTTTTTTCATATTTACAAGAAGTGAACTTTTAGAAAACATAATACATGTATGCACATGTTTTAGTTTTTTTTTTGTTTTTTTTTTACTGTATATTGTGTACAATATAACAATCAGTAGAGGATTGGCTCTAATAATAATAAATGTGAAATCTGCATAAAATTAAATATGATATTTATGTGTATTTTATGCGTATTTTATGACCAGGCTACGCCAGGCAGCATGATAGTTATATTAATACAATTATATGATAACTTGTCATGTGTCTGAATGTATACACTTTTCACCTCTATACTTCCTGTATATATAATTATAGTTCTACCATTAACTCTTAATAGATTTTTTTCATTCTATGGCAAGTAAGTGTCTGAAAGTGAATTTTTCCAAGAGCATGCATTATAAAGTGAAGCTTACAAGAATAACTGAAGGTAGGAAAGTGGTAGAGAGAGAGAGACAGATAGACAGAGAGAGAAGTGTGGGGTGGAAATAGATGCTGTATGTAGTGGGTTGGGGGCCAAAATTCACTTTCTAAAATGTCAAGTTTTGTTTAATAAAGTTCGTTTTACTAAATGAATATGGTTGAATGAATCGACTATATCTTGATTCAGCTTTAACATTGTTTTTGTCTTTATTTTGGTTATAGTCAAGATTGTCTGCTCTTTTAGATTTCTGGTTTCTGTTTCACAAACGGGACCACGGTGACAAACAAGATATGATCCTTTCTGATTAATGATTATCTTCCTCTCAGATAATGCGAAAGCATCATTTTTTTCCCATATTAAGAATGGTTTTCTTGTTTGCTTTACCACCTCTTTTATTATTATCGAGCTAAATGGATAGGAGAAAATCTAAGTAAAAAGAAAAAAAAGAAAAAAGAAACGGACAATCTTGACTGTAAACTCTATTTCTACTAGCATATTGTTTGCTTGCTTATCCACTATTCCATAAAGAAATTTTCCACACATATGAATATTTTGTGTTATTTAATAACAGCTATTCATAAAAAAGATGAAATTCATTTTTAAGTGTATTCCTGGCTTTGCCTTTCTTCGAAGTGGAATGGGACACATAAAACAAAAACTATACTTTTTTTCTTTTTTTTTGTAACTAGGTTAACTAATGAACGTTGGACCAAAAGATTAGATAAAAAAGAAAGTAACAAAAAAAAAAAAAAAGAAGATTAGTGTTTTATTTTATTTTTCATTTTTCTATGATGCAGTGATTAAGTATGTCAACCTTGGAATATTTAAACTGTTGATTCAACCTAGCAAATTATTTTCGTAATCATTTATTTTTCATTAATAATGACGGAAAAGCTTCCACAATCATTAAAAGCAAATATTATCGATTATACATCAAATACGGTAAGTTTAAAAAAAATTTTTTTCACTCCTATTCCCTTAAAACAAGATCTTATATAAAGGACTACTATTTGGGACAATATCTACAGTGACACTTTGTAAGAGTTGAACAACAATATGTCTGTTCTCATCAAATTTAACTTTCTGCATGTCGGTACAGTCGGGGAAGCAAGGGACCAGGAGGGAATTCCAAAGCCTAGCAGTTTGAGTGAACAAACCATTAGAGTAGAAGGCTTACTAGTATTTAGGGAACTTTACAGTTAAGGGTGGAATTTTGCTGCTTGTCGGTTAGTCTTTTTTTTTTTTAACTAAGGAGGTCACCACTTATCAAAGCCCTATCCGGGCTTTGATAAGTGGTGACCTCCTTAGTAAAAAAATTATAGGATACATATAACATGTTTGGTAGATGGTGAAACAGCAAGGTCACAGTGGAACTTAGGTAGGGTCAGATTGTCTAAGAGGATGGGTCAATAGGAATTTATTCACATTGGATTTGAAGATGACATTGTTATAGTCAGTGGGGAAACAGACCAATGGTATTGTGTTCCACAGATGGACAATTCTAGGAAAGAGACTCTGCTCATGGAATTTTTGTTTAGTTTTAGGCACAGATAGAAAATGCAGGAAATTGTTTACAGTAGTTGCAGCTAGGTGTGTATTTATTGCAACCGTTTTCCAGGGAAGGGCCATAAATTGGAACTCAGCTGAGCACCTACCATAAAAGTAACGATAGAGCAAAGACACTCGCAACGTCTCTTCTGTGAGAAAAAGGAAGTAGGGAGATGAAAACGTCATTGCCCACTAAATTTCAAAGATGGTTTTGCACTCTGTCAAGGCAGGAAATGATATTCTTCAGAGTTCCACCCCAGATGTGGCAGCAATACTCCATCTTAGGACATATCTTGTACAGGTAGAGGACTGGGTCTGGAATGAGATACTTTCTGGAGCAGTAGAATGATCCAACCATTTTTCTAGTGATTTTGGCAACGGATTTGATGTAGGTCTTCCCTTTTAGGTCAGGTGTAGGGAGCAAGTTCTATGAGTTCATTTGAGCACATTTCATTAAAATACTTGTAAAACAGGCACAGGGATGCAACATTGCAGCAATTTGACCCAGGTTGGAGTTTGGTTGATAGTGCAGTACCTATCATGTTGGAGACTCTTTTTTGCACCTTGTCTAATAGGGAGAGACTAGTGATAAAATTTTACTGCTTATTCATGAACTAATGTACACCTTCTGTCTAAAGATGACAAAAAATATTACACTTTGCGAGTGTTCACACTTACTATTTATCTTCTTGCTACCTTCTTTTCCACCAGATACATGTCCTTATTTACTGAATCTTTTCTTCACTTATTTCATTTCTTTGATAACCTTGTCAGCTTCCTCATTACATCACAATGTCATCCGATTTCTTGGAGGCGTCTTTATCTATCTATGAGAGTGGTCTATTACATTGTATCCTTCAACTCCTACTGTTTCTCCATACTTTCTGAAGTGGATCCAATCCGGCAACCAAACGCTTATTCACTTAGTCTTCAAACTAGAGCTTCATATGTTCCTCAGTCAACCTATTGTTGTATTTCAACTTAAAAGTTTTTTTTATGGAAATCGCTCCAGACAAGGCATGAAATCACTTGATGTAAAGTGCTAACAAGAATAAAAGATGATTATCGCAAAGACAAGATATGCCTGTTGACCTTAGTCTTGAAAATATCAAGCCTATAAAGAGGAGGAAAATAGTCAGCAAAAAGAGTTCCACAAGCTAGTATGAAAAAGAGGTTGCAGAGAAGAAAGGGTGGAACCAATTACATTACAAGTATGTTTTTGCACTTTGTCAAGAACCCTCAAAATAGGACACAAATTCACTAGCTCAAATTGTATTCATACTTGTTAGTTGCTTGTTCTTATATGTGCCTCCTTTGTGATCCTTCTAGGTTGATAACCTGCTCCCTGAAATCAAAGCTGTTTATTTACATTTTCAAAAAGACTAAGTCAACCCAAGGCTAATGTAAGATGGAAGAAGTTTATTTAATTTGACCAGTGGATTGAGTGAGACAGAGATGAAGAGATTGATAATCACTGTTGAATCATATCTTCTCAGCCCATATCAATTTTTATATTCATGTGTTGCATGCTTCCAATGAACTGTTATCTTCTCTCTCCTGAAGCTGTGTGATGCCATTTGGTGCTACCAGATCAAGTTGTCTGAAGATATCGACTCCCTGACTTCAATGCTAAACATTGATCTTGTTGTTTTTTTTCCTTTCCATTTGCAAAACGTAATCATGTTCTGTAAAGAAAAAAACAATTTTTCTCCCAAACAACCAAACTAAAGACCATAAATACTTGAAGATATAAAGAACTTGAAGCATAAAAAACCTTTACCAAAATGATTAAATCCAAAAAGAGTTGATATGCAGTTTTTTTTGTTTTAAATTTCTAGATCATCGTAAAAAAATCATATAATATATTTTTGGAACTGTAAAATACACTTATGGAGGGGAATCTGTAGATTTTTTATTTTATTAAGTTAAAACATGATTAATGCATTACTCACTTCTTCCCTGCTCAATCTCAAAGGATCATAAATGTATTATATGAAGGGATCAGGACAGCACTGTCGACGCATTTTCGCTGTTTAAAAAGAGACAAAAAGTTTCAATTTTCGTTTTAGGGTCACCTCTGATCCTTAGGTGTCAACCAAAGAGAGATTGGAAAGACAAAAAAACTTAATAAATGAGTGCCCTGTGAATTGAATGACAATCAAATAAAAAAAATGCTGTTATGACGTGTCATCTTCCCTTCTTTTACGCAACAAGAACAATCCATTTCTCGACCGGGTTGTAAGTTGTGATGAAAAGTAGATTCTTTATGACAACTCCGCTTAGTGGTTAGATGCTGACGAAGCTCCACAACACTTCCTGAATCCAGAATTACACCACAAGAAGGTCATGCTGACTGTTTGATGGTCTGCGACCAGTCTCATTCATTAGTTTTTTAAATGCAGGTGAAACCATTATGGCAGAGAAGTACTGTCAATAAATGGATGAAAGGCATCAGAAACTCCAACAAAAACACCCATCCATTACTCAACAAAAAAGACCCACTTCTTCTCCACGACAATGCTCAACTGCATGCTGTTAAACCAACCCTGCAAAAGTTGAACAAATTGGGCTTCGAAACTCTGCCTCATTTGTCATGCATTCCAGATCTTTCACTTACCGATTATCACTTTTTCAAGCATCTCAACAACTTTCTGCATGAGAAATGCTTTAAAAACCTAAGCGATATCAAAAACATCTTCATCGATTTCATCTCCACCAGAATGCAAGATTTTTACAAATCCTGGCATAAATACACTTGTTTTGCATTAGCAAAAATGTGTTAATTCTGATAGTGCTTCTTATTTTGATCAATAAATTTTTCTTTAGGCTGAGATATGCTCATCTGAATTGAGGTTAAAAGATGCATGAACTTTTTTGTCAACCTGATATAATCAGCGTAGATTTTTGGCCGTCACACTCCAAAAAGTTACCAACTCCAGATTCATATTATAGTACTTTGCCCCCCCCCTTTTTCTTCATGGGTAGTAATGTTTTATTCCTTAGGGCTAGCAATAAATCTGGCTGAGCTTTTGTCATTTGGAATTAGTCATGATGTTAAGCAAAGGTTTTACAAGATATGATTCTGTATTGTATTCTGGAGAGACATTAAAACTTTTTGATAAAAAAATATCAAAAACACTTGTCCGAATACATCTTAAAAACAGTTGAGTCGATTGTTTTATAAGAAATGCAGAAACTATTTTTGTTAAATGGATCAAATTTAATGAGTTGCTTGTTATAAAGTTTGTTATCGCTTTGATAACGTCCCCAAAACTGATATTGGTGGTGACCAGGCTCTGATGTATCGCTTCTGAATTTGAGAAATGCATATCTAGAAATTCAAACATCTCCTATTCGAAGTAGCACCTGTAACAGAAGATGACACTTACAGTCATTTGTGTGATCAGGAGATCAAGGGGTGTAGATGTAGTGAATGTGATGATTATGAACTAAGATCAAGCAGTGGAAGTACCCTCGACTTTACTTATCCCTGTTGTGCTGTGGGTGTCTGCATAACATGAGGGTGGATGTAAATTGTGTATATATTTATGTATTTATTATCGTCTAGTGTTCTGATTGTATGCGACTGTATATATGTGTATATACGTATATCTATGACCGTCTAGCTAAAGTTCATTATGTGTGTATGTATATTATTTAATTAATTAAAATTCATTATTGAGATGAGTATTATTTATTGATTTATTGCGGACTATTATCCTCATCTTTTTTAGTTGTTGTTTCATGACATCTCGGCCAACTATTCCTCTGGCCTTCGTCAGGTGGTAACCGTGACGGGATAGGAACTCTGAATCTCCTAACTGCATCCTCAGCAATTACTATCTTCCATAATTGTTGCTGTCTAATTGGCCAAAATGTGGTGAGACGACAACAACTATGGAAGGCAGTAATTGCTGAGGATACAGTTAGGAGATTCAGAGTTCCTATCCCGTCACGGTTATCACCTGACGAAGGCCAGAGAAATAGTTGGCCAAGATGTCATGAACCAACAATTAAAAAAGATGAGGATAATAGTCCGCAATAAATAAATTAGTGTGTATGTACATTTAAATACAGTTCATGATGGGGCAAATAATATACATAAATACATAAATACCTGTACAACACAAACAACAAATAACGCTTATTTAGGGTTTCAACATCGGGCCAATCGGGAACATATCTAATCCATCTTTTTTTGTCTTGTCTTGAAGAAAAGGACGCAGTGGAAATTCTCCTTCAAGAACAACAGAGCCTCAGGTTTTATTTTCGGCAACTTTTATTCCAGAGTGTTTCTTCTCTTTTAGAAAGTTGCAACACTGATTCCAACTATTGTCATTTCTGACCCCCCCCCTCTACTTGGAGTCATCACAATCTGTCTCTTTAAAACTCTGAACACTAACTAATTTCCACATATCTCAAAAAGACTATCTCCCCCCTCTAAATGACGTCATTAGTATACGTCACTAAGATAATCATCTGATGTTTTTTACATGTCATTATTTCTAAGTTATCAACTAAATTGTTATGATAACATTTTTAAGTTAACATTCCTGATAACTATTAAATATAAATAAATATCTAAATAGCTTTATTATTCTAAAGCATATTTTATCTGACAAAACCTTTTGGCTTGAATAATCATAATCGTCGACCAGCACCCCTTTGGTGTTGCCCGGTCACTATCTAGCATGCCCATCATAAAACAATATGTCTTTACCTGTGTTGTAAGTCTTGCAGACTGGTAATAATCAAGATAAACAGAATGGTATGATTAACAAAAACTGTATTAGCAAAAGTATGTTACAAAAGCACACATCATGATTCTGGGGCGATAACTGCCACGAATCTCAACACTGCTGCTTAGATGTAAATATATTGTCTCTGGATACGAGTAAGTCCATTATTCCTGAAATATCTCACTGCTGATGCTATTCTCTATCTATATAAGAGCCAGGTACGCCCAAGGATGGAATACTGTTGCCACATCTGGGCAGGAGCTGCTAGAAAGGACTTGTCCTGCCTTGATAAAGTTCAAAATAGACTTCGTAGCCTCGTAGGAGATGTCCTTTTCTCCTCCTTGCAACCTCTATCTCACAGAAGAGATGTTGCGAGTTTGTCTCTGATGTATCGTTATTTTCATGGAAAGTGTTCAACTGAGCTTCAATCTATGGTCATCCCTCGCCAAACTTTCACAAGAAACACTCGTCTAGCTGTAAACACTATCAATAATTTCCCCCACTCTTTATCTGTGCCTAAACCTAAACGTAGATTCCATGAACAAAGCTTCTTTCTTAGAACTGCACGCCTGTGGAATTGTCTTCCGTTTTCCTGCTTTCGGCTGACTACAATATGGTTGTGTTCAAGTCTAAAGTAAATAAGTTCTTGATGAGCCGTTCCATATAAGTTATTAAATTTATCAAATTTTCATTACTAATGATTACTATATTGACCAATTTCTACTGTACACTCTTTAACCCTTATCCTTGAGTGGCCTCTGGGCCTTGATAATGTGGTGATGCCTCTGTAAAAAAAAAAAAAAAAATAGGTAGATCAACTTACCTCATAACAGTTTGGTGTGTAATTTGAAAGTTATTTAATGTAAGAACACGTACCAGTATGTAAAACAAATGTTAAACTAAAAATGATGATGATTAAATCTGTTGACTTGCAAGAAGACGTGAATAAGGAAATAGAAAAGATAAAGAGAGAACCCAGAAAACATCTCCAGTAATTGTGAATTATATTATTTGACTTGTAACATTTTAAATAATAAAATAAACAAAGTCATATGTATGTCTGTTATATGTGTGGAGATTTAGTCACTTATTTTCTTCATTGCTGTTTCATTTAGTGGTTATTGTAGGAATAAGCTTCTTTTTATGAAGAAAGGACACAAGGAGACTTTCACCGAGTTTTGTTCAAGGTTTTATTTGGAGAGAATAGACTTATGTGAGAGAGATTAATGTTCCCTTATCTGATTATTACTTCCTAACTTACTGAAACAAGTGATACACATGGATAGATACATTGGTAGCATTTGTTGAAATTATCAGTTTTCTACATCATTGGTGGTGTCTCATTTGCATGGTTTCCACAGAGAGATTGATTCAAAACTATTGCTTCTCTCGACTGGAAAAGATGACGCCATTTGTCATTGTCCAATTCTGTTTTACAGCCCACTCCCCCCGCCTCAACTTTGTGTCATCCGTCTCTGGAAATGATACTGTTTGAAGGTTAAGGTTATCATGACATGCACTAAATGTAACCCATGTCAAAATTTGCATTAGCTAACCTAATCACCACCAACATATGGTTCATGATATGTAAAATATTGACACCACTTTGTGGCACTATTTTATTATTTTCATATTTGAAATTGAGTTCTAAGGACCAAAGATTGTAGCAGAGCCTTGATTGAGTTTTAACCCATGTTTTTGTTTTTTTCTGTTTTCTTTTCAGAGTCCAAATCGAAATGAGTCCTGTGGGAAAGACTTGAGTCCAACGAGCGCAAGTATATCTGACACACAGACATGGGAAAAGGACAAGAAATATGTGGTGCGTATTTTTTTCAGTTTTCTTCTCTCATTGGTTGTTTTGCTTGATTAAAAGATTTTTTTTTTGAATTGCAATTTGTTTATTTGATAAAATCTATTTACAGGTATACTATAGAATACACGCACACACACACACACAAGGTTTTCTTTTGAACAGATCTGTTGTTTTTAATACATCTAGCAATTTGTAGCAGTCGCATAATTACAATCTATTTTCTTTTGAGCTTGCGTGTAATCACTCACGGAGTGATCAGCACATGGTTATGTAAGAACGTACAGGCATGTTCAGACTCGTGTAGTGATACATCGGGTAAAACACATTCAGCATGCACCCCTATTCCCATTTCTGGCGAAACAGTTTGGCGCCCAAACATAAACTGTTCCAGTTGCGATGCCAATGTAATCAGATGTTATATTACTTGCCTTATATCAAACTACTTTGCTAGATGAGATAAATCGCTTGGACTCCATTTTTATTCTATAATACTTCCATGTGCAGAGTTTCTTTTCAAGAACTGTTCATTTATGAAACAATATCATGGAGCTGCTTCATAGTTTACTACAACATGGGTGTTTTCAAGTATAATGTTAACAAATTCTTGTTGAGCTGTCTTAAGTAATCAATATCAGCCTAGATGCAACGAAGGTCTAGAATCTTTTTGTTTTGCCATTCACCTGATACGAACCATTAACCCTTGTCCTCGAGTGGCCTTTGGGCTTTGATGAGCACGAATATTAGTAAAAAACAAACAAATGTCTGTTGTCCAGACCAATTGTTCTTACATTCCTGTTATTTTCATCTAAAACAAACCCAGTCGGATGGATACAGACGCAGCGACACTACCAAAAATGAATCTCCAACAAGCATTTAATCACCCTTAACTCTACAGGTTCAACTTTTTCATACATTCTTTGAAAAAAAATCTTCAGGTTTTCAATTTGGGTAATATTTTCTTTTACAAAATTGACTATACAAGTTCTTACTACTAGCAGTTTCTTTAAAAAAAAACTGTCCATCTATGAAACACAATACCGCAAGGCTGCTTTCCAGTTGACTAAAGTATGGTTGTTTTCAAGTCCAGTGTTAACAAATTTTTGTTGAGCCATCTCATTAGGTAATCCATTTCAGACTCGATCCAACTATGGTCTAGAATCTTTAAGGTGTTTGTCTCACCAGTCACCTGACACAAACCATTAGCCCTTTTCTTCAAGTGGCCTTTGGGCCTTTATGAGTAGAAATTCGTTAGTAAAAATATATATATTTTTAGATGTTTGTCTTTTTAACTGGAACCTGGTGGCCCTTTTTCCTTTTTGTCTAAAACCAGCCCAGTCGGATGAATACAGACTCAGCAATGCTACGAAAGATGACTCTCCAACAAGCATCCAATGACATTTAACTCTTCAGTTTCAATATTTCTTATACATTTTTTTGATACATTTTTAAAGGTTTTTGAGGTTTTCAATCTGGATGATTTTTAAAAAATGGATATACAAGTTGAATATTAACATCATTAAAATAATAATATAAAAAAATGTTTCCAAGAGCAGTGTATTCTGAAAGCAATGTATTCTAGGGATATAAAAATTCTCTACCCCTTTTTTAAAAAATTAAAAAAAAATTTTTTTTTCTTTAAACATTTGAAATCTCTACTATATATTGGGTACAATATAATAATCAATAGATAATTTGCTCTATAATCATAAATATGAAATTTGCATCAGTTAAATATCATATTTGAACATATCTTATGACCAGCCAATGCTGGGTGGCCTGATAGTATATATAATGTGTATGTATATATATATATATATATATATATATAATGTGCACTTATAAAACAGTAATCTATGAACACGTGTTTCGCAGTACTACCACTCGTCAGCGTAGCTTGACTCTTCTAGGATTTGAACCTTAGACAATATGTGCTATGGTCGAATGCGTTAACCATTACACCACAAGGTCTTAGATGTCTAAGCGTTATTTTTATTGGTTTTTTTTAAAACTTATGTTGAATTTTTAATTTTTTTTTTAACAATAACACTAGTTTACAAAGAAATTTAGGCAAGCACAAAAATGCCCGTTTTTACCTAATTTGGGGGTGCTGAATTCAAATTTGAAGTCTGTTTTTTTTTCTCATCACCTCTAATTTTTTAGATATGCAAAGTGTGCATTTTGTGCATATATGATACATAAAGGTGTATATGAACTCAGGGTTAATTTTAATATTGTGAGAATTATGGCTTATTTTTTTAGTTATTATGCACTGGGCTCAACACATCTGTTGTAAACCCTGCTACAATAGACAATGGTTTGGAAAGAGCAGTGAAACCACGCAGATGATTGCTATTTTTGTTTAGCTAATATAACTGGTTTCAGTGCATCTTCTAGAAAAAGATCAAATATCCCAACCTTCGATCTGCTATAAGACTCGTTCCCCATGCAGATGATCTTCCTGTACCCACACCTCCAGTAAATGAGGATCTTATTTTCTTATCAGATGAAGAAATGCTTTCAAGGGAGGATTTTGCCGAGTCAATATCTTTGGAAGATATTGAGTCTACATATTCAGGAACAAGTGGCAACAAGCCTCACTGGATCATGCAAGAAGACCTGAATGATCTTGCTCGTGATTTGTATCTGTCAAAACAGTCTTAAACAGTGGAACCTAGTCCAGGAAGATGTAAGGATCACCAGTTTCAGGAATTGGAACAAAGACCTTGCTTCCTTTTTCGACATGGAAAACAAGTTGTGCTGCTGCACAAACATTCCTGGCTTGTTTACGTCCCTTGGTTTGCCACATAATTCTTCAGATTGGCATTTTTTCATAAACTCTTCCAAGTGAAGTCTCAAGAGTGTTCTTCTGCACGATGGGAATAAATATCCCAGCATTCCCATTGCACACTCTGTCCATTTAAAGGTGTCCTATGACAATTTGGAGCTTCTTTTAGAAGTTATTAAGTACAGCGAGTAAAAATGGAGTCTATTTAGGGACCTCAAGGTCATTGGTCTTCTTATGGGTATGCAAGCAGACCTCACAAAGTACTGTCGTTTTCTCTGCCTCTGGGGTAGTTGAACTGTATCCCAGCATTACAAGCAGAAAGACTAGGAGTCTAGAAGCACTTTTTTTCCTGGCGAACACAGCCTCAAGGAGAATCCTCTGGTGGACATGAACAAAGTGCTTCTTCCTCCTCTTCACATGAAGCTTGGTTTGATGAAGAAATTCATTAAAGTGTTGGACAAAAATGGTGCTGTTTTCCAACACTTGATAACTGTGTTCCCAGGTTTTAGTGCTGCTAAGTTCAAAAAGGGCATCTTTGTTGGACCTCAGATCCGAGAAGTGCTGACTTTGAGGAGCTTCTTAACTTAAAGGAAAGGAACTGAGACCATGGGAAGCATTCAAGTCGGTCTGTAGTTGATTCCTTGGTAATACACGTGTACCAGATTACCAAGCCTATGTTGAAGTTGCTAAAGTCTTATGAGGATATGGAGTGCCGAATGTCACTCAAGGTTCATTTTCTCCATTTCCACTTCAACTTCTTCCTGCCAAACCTTAGAGCAGTGAGTGGTGAGCATGGAGAAAGATTCCACCAAGGCATTATGAAGATGGAGAGCAACTATCAAGGCAAATGGAACCCTGATATGATGGGAGACTTCTGCTAGATACTCTTGCGTGACATCCCGAGGGCAAAATACACCAGATCTAAGAAAACACACTTTTGAATGTCTGTGGTTCTTTGAATTGTGTAATTGTGATCCAAGTATATTGATTAAATCAATGTTCTTTATATATCCTGATTTATCTGTTATAAGCTACTGCAACTCTTGAAATATTCACATATATTTTCTGTTTATACTAAAATCAGACTATTTAAAAGCCAGAAAACTAGAGGTGATAGAGCAAAACTATTTATAAATTTGAATTCAGCACACCCAAATTAACAAAAAACAAATATCCCCATTCTTGCCTCAGACCAAAAATTTATTTTTGTAAACCAGTGTAATTGAATTTGGTTATCAGTGTCTCCTTGGAAATCTGGAAAATACTTTTCCTTAGAAAAATCGCCCATATTACTACCGTTTCTAGTTTTTCTAGGATTCAAACCTCAGACCATATGTGCTCTGGTCAAGTGTGTTAATCATTATGCCACAAGGTCCTAGATGAATAGTAATAAGTAGTAGTATTAGACAACTAAAACAAGATTACATTTAAAGTTCCTGAAGTTCATACTAGAATTATACATGTATCACAGTAGATAAAGACCATCCTGTTGACGAGTGCCACAAATTCACGGACTGCGACCCCATACAAAAATGGAACCATGGTTGTGCTGGTTGAGCAGTCTGTGGCCCAACTGATCAATTGGCTGATCATATCTTGCTCTAGTATCATCGCCAATTATATTATTCATTCTGAGTCTTATAAAAAATCAAAACTATTTTTCTCCATGGTTTCCTCACAGAAAGCAGTGGCTGAAGGTCAATCTTGTTGAGAAAAAAGATTACCAATACCAAGGAGTAATCTGCTCCAAGACTAATGTTTTTGGAGAATAAATGTTTTCTAGGAGTAGGGTTTTCTTAGAATGATGGGGATACTCTGTATGTAAAATTTCCTTCCAAAAGTAATGCAATGTACTTTGGGAGCAATATATTCTAGAAATATAAAATAACTATCTTACCTATAAAATCATATTTGACAACTTTATCAAGCATTATATAATTCGTAGATGGTTGATATGCTGTAAACCAAACCAAATCCAGTTTTTTTTTTCACAAATTGAGCATTATATTATCCGTAAATGATAGAAGCAACCCTAGTAGAAGTTTGTGTCCCCAATAACACTGGGTTAAACAGAGCTGAGATGAAAAAGATAACAAATACCAAAGTTTTGTGTACAACATGAAAAGAAATTGGAATCTTGGGAAGATTTCTATTATTCCAGTAACTATAGAAGCAACTGGATTCATGAAAAAGAATGTCAAAAACTACCTGGTAAATATACCCGGTGAACTAAGTGCAAGAGAGATTCAAACAATTACACCTAAAGGGACGGTTAGAATCTTAAATCTCTAGGTAGGGATATGAGATAGTGGGTGAATGTCTGGCATCTGGTAGGATGCCCCATTCCCAGCTTTAAGAAAATGATAAAAAAAAAAAACTTGATATGTTGTAAAACAAACCAAATCCATTTCCCGTTTCACAAACTGAACACGTTTGAATGAAAGATAAATTCATAATAAGGGCAATGCTGATATCTGCCGACTTTCAATGTAGGTCAGTTTAATTGTAGATTAAAAACTTATATTAACAGAAGAAACACATAAAAACAAAGTGTGAACAAAACATTTGTAGAATTAAAATATTCAGGCAGAAATAAATTGTTTTGCTGTGAGTGAGGAGCAGTCTCCAGTATTAATTAGTTGGCTCTGCCTATAACAATGTAAGTTATGATAATGATGGAGTAGTAGGTAAGACTGAAACCAGTGGTGGTAGGAGGAGGAAGTAGATAATAGAAAGGAGATACTTTTTAATGATAAAGGAAGTAAAAAGAAACCAAAAAACAAAACAAAGAAACAGCCAGGATATAAATTAAGTTTCAGAGATAGGAAGCGTTTGTGTTGCCAAAGATGAGTGGGGAGAGTTTTAGTGAAAGAAGGAGGAGAATGGCTCAGAATGAAATAAATCTTCTATACACCTATAAAGTTGACTTTTTTTTTTTTTTGCACTGACATTGATTTTAAAAGCCTGCTTTTCTTTTTTTTATTAAAATGAATTCAGTCATGGATATGCGAGTGATTTCATAAAGGTTATCTAATTTGCATATTTGTTTGAAAAATGAATTTTCATTTATCAATTATTCATTTTTTATGGTTTCTTATAGAATGATTGGTTTAATTTAACTATTACACTCAGTTTTATATATGCATATTTCTACATTGTGCACAATTGCATAGCATTTAAGATGAAAAAAATTTTAGCACACGCACATATAATTATCTGATATATATATATATATATATATATACACACACACAATATAAAATTTTAACTTTGTAAAATAGGATTTACAAACAATTATTTGACAATGAACATTTCGAAATTACTTATTCTGTAGAGTTTCAAAGAATGCTTTCTTCTCTTCAGAGAAAAGATATTAGCAAAATATTACTTATAGTTCAACTATGATTTTGCTGTTTAGTGCATAAAATGAAATTACAAAATATAAGGCAAATTATATTTATCCGGAGAAACCTAACTCACCATATGGAAAACTCTATTACAGTTTGGATTTTTTTTTTACCCACCCGGATTTACAACTTGAAGTTTTTGCATAGATTCTTATTTACTCGTTCATTTTCTGGATTTAACTAGATTCCATCTAAATACCTATTCAATTATGTATTTCTATTTTCATAAACTTTTTTATTAACTTTCATGCAAAAATAATTCACAATATGTACAAGTGAAATATGTCAGTTCTAAAAGAATTAACAAGAAAACGTTCTGATATACTTATGTATCGGGCAAAAGTAATTATCTACACCAAAAATTAGGGAAAATTATCAAGTAGTTTTAAATAAAAACTGATTGGCACTTCTACAGAATTGGAATGAGATTTTGTAGTTGATAAATGGATTTTTCAGATAAAAAACAATGGTTTCAACTGATTTTTTTGTCAATTCTAATAAGTTACAATGGTAGCTTCCAAATTATGCAGTCGAAATTACCTGAATATTACTGAATTATTAAAAAAAACAACTTCAATTTTGTTAATAGATGAAAAATTTCTGGCATTTTAAATCAAAACGTGAAATTACTCCTGTGTTTTAAAATTTTTTTTATCAAATTCTATTTTTTTATCTTCTTTAATAAATAATTTTCTACCTTATCGATTTTTGTAATTTTTGGATATAATCATCTTAAAAATAGAGGAATACGTAAATACCATTGTTTTCATGTGAAATTCAGTTTCACGATTTCCGAAATTTTGTCCTAATAATGTAAAAGTGCCAATCGATTTTATCATCTTTTTCTTTAAAATTTCTTTCATGTTTTTTTTTTAATGGAAATTGCTCCAGACAAGGCATGAAGCCACTGGATGTAAGGAACTAAAAAATACCACTTCAAGGTCAGAAAGTCGCCAATGATAAGTGTTAGATGGATAGATTGCGCCCGAGAAAATAACAATTCTTCTCCCTTTCTTTCTCCCATCTCTCATAGAATGTGAGGACTAAAGGACAAAATCAAGGAGGTTATGTGGCTGCCAAAAGTAAACCCAAGGTTCACATTTTACTCTTCTCAATCTTCTGATGTTCACATTGTATTTAAACTGCAGGGAGGGAATTCCAAAATCTAGCAGTGCAAAGGAAGGAACTATTAAAGTAGAAAGCTTTTCAGCATTTAGGGACACGAACAGTGAAGGAATGGGATTTTGCTGTTAGACAGGTTTGTCAAGGATATGCATGTCAAGGGAGCACAAGTGCTATAAGTTCATCAGAGCACATTCCATTAAAATACTTGTAAAACAGACACAGGGATGGGACAGAAGTTGGAACTTGACTGATAGTGTGGAACCTATTAGATTTGAGTTTTTTTTTTGTTTTTTTTTTCAATCTTTTCTAAGAGTGATAGACTAGCTGCAGATGTACCAACCCAGATGTGGCAACAAGACTCCATGCATGGGTGAATTGTGGCTTTGTAAAGATATAGGATACTCTCTGATATGAGTTATTTTCTAGCATGGTACAGGGATCCCACCTTTCATCAAAACCCACACTTGACCTTATGTCTAACCTCCTGGAAAGTTGGTAAATAAAAAAACAATACCCTAGTATCAACTTTGGAAATTTGTGAGGGATTTTGGGATCAATTTAAGGAGTGCTCATACTCTAGGTCCATGAGTTTGGCAATGATTTACCTGACTCCCCTCACTTTAGTATGGCTGAAGCATCAAATTACCCAGATGATTTGTCCTATAAATTGTTCTTGAGGCTGTTGCACATTTTTGCACTACTTCTGACAAATGTGTTCAATCGTAGGTTTGATTAGGGATTTATCTCTGGTTAGGTGACCGAGCAAGTAATCACATTGCTGAAGAAACGGGAAGAAATGCCAGGACGCTTGTGAGCTAGTGTAAAAATTTATTTTTTTGAGGAGATATATTAAATTTGCTAATGTTGTATTACTTAAAAGCTTGAGAACATTCACAATTATCACTCGAATATTTATCAAAACAAATTTCCTTAGTTCATGGTTGGGCATAGAATTTCTTTAGTTAATATTTTCCGGGAAATGTCAAGACATAGATCACCTATTCGCATTATTATTCATCGGACTACTGCTCTCATCTTGAGTGTGATTTTCATAACGTTTCGGTCGATGTAACCTCCGACCTTCTTCAGGTGTATCTTGTCGAACTCGGGAATGTTTCTGTCGAACTCTGGAATATGGATGGAATTTTGAGTGGAACCTTTTATTTACTTCACGGAGGTAGCGTGCTCTTGTTCTGTCAGCCATTACTGGATAGAGATCTTAAGTAATTCGCAAATGTATTATCAATCAATCAATCCTCAGTGTGGGTGACCGAAAAAATACATTTGCGAATTACTTAGGACCTCTATCCAGTAATAGCTGACGAAACAAGAGCACGCTATCCCCGTTGAAGTAAATAAGGGGGTCCCCTCAAAATTCTGTCCAAATTCCCGAGTTCGACAGAAACATTCCCAAGTTGGACAAGATACACCTGAAGAAGGTCGGAGGTTACATCGACTGAAATGTTGTGAAAATCACACTCAAGATGAGAACAGTAGTCCGATGAATAATAATACAAATAACCAATCCTCATCTCAAAAATTCAGAAATGTCACAGATCACCTAGTTTTATATATTGTATATTTCTAGTAAATAAAATCAAATTACTAACAGAAATCGTCTAGCTAGAATAGGTGGAAGTAGTCCACTCGTGTCCTTCGTTGGTGTTTCAGAAGTGAAAATCCTGCCTAAGTTGGCCACCTGTTTATCAGTTTATTTTGCTTAAATTATGAGAGAAAACAGAAAAAAAGCAGATAAGTTTTTGCATTAGATTCTCTGCTTATTTAGAATATTCAACTGCTTCTTATCAGTTATTTTCGATTCGTGTTTTTTAATTCATGTCAGTAGCAGTGAGATGGTCCACGAGCTAAGTGGTGTGAGAAATGGTAGTAGAATCTTAGGTGGTAGCACTTGTTTCTTTGAGGACACCTGCCATGGCTGCGTCGTTGACTAAGGAATTATCAAAAAAGAAGAATCTAACTTTTCAGTCACGTTTCCTGAATGTGTTGTCGTCTCAACAGAAAGCCAACATGTTCTCCCTCGGCGACTTTTTGTCGATCAATCCTAGAAACAAGAAAAGTTTACACCAGGTAATAATTTTTAGATTGTATCCATATTGCATTGCTAATCTTTTTTTTATCAATATTTTGTATTATTTTTCAAGGTGAGCAGGTTGTTATTGCACAATATATCATGGATATTCAATATAGTAATTTATATAAATACAAAGTTTATATTTTAATTAGTGTAAAATGACTACAAAAAATATGCTTCATCAATGTTTGCACTCGCTATTTATCTAGATATATTAATAAAATATTCATATATATCATAAAATTACGTCAGATTGTTAATTTATTTCTGTCTTTCTTTTTGAACATTATTTTTCAAGGTGATCGTTTTATTTCTACAAAATCAGTGAGGCTTATTCTTAAGAAATGGTGTGTCGTTTCCCACGCACTATAAATATACAATGTATTAATTCATATTTATAAAGTTAGATATATGTTTGTGGATGTGTATTTGTACATACAGGATTCACTCCTAAACTAATTAACTGATCATTATGAATTTTGAAACACAGCCGGTAGACATAAGAGGGTCAAAATGTAGGCATGTATTGTTTAATTTAGAGCTAAAGAGTTTTATTTAGAAATAAAAAGTGGATGGAAACTCTTCATGAAAATTTAGATATCTCTGGGTTTTATGAAATTTTAACATGGGTATTAGACATTGATTAATAAATATTCCTCAAATATAATTTTCTTTGGAATATTTTAAAGAGTTTTTGTAGGAGGCACAATATGTGCACAAGCTCCCATTTGAAAATTAAAATATTTAAGATTTGCATTAAATTTGATCAATAGTTATTAGACATTAAGCAAGATTCCCGATTTTCCTTTTTGTTTTAAGACTTAATCTTCAGACTTTAATGTTAAACATTTTATAATCATGTAATGGATTTTGATAAAAATTGGATAAGCATTGTAGACATAAGGTTTAGCATCATTTTGATCTTTATTTTAATCATTGTAAATAAATATGCTGCAAAACTGTAATTCATTTTAATATAAAGTTTATATTTTGAAATTAGTGTACACCATCTATTAAAATTGATGAAAAGATACTTTGCCAGTGTTTGAACTTGCTATTTATTTAGATATATTACAAAATATTCTTATAAAATCATAGAATTATGTGAGATTATTAATTTATGTCTCTCTTCTTGAGTTTTTTGTTTTCAAGATGGTCATTTTTATTTATGGTGATATCAGATTAGGCTTTCTGACCTAAAATCCACTAAGCATTGATGTTTTGTTACTTTTCTCCTTTTCCTTTGCGAATTTCAATCATGTTCTGCAAAGTTAAAAATAAAAACAATTTTCCTATAGAAAAAAAAAGCATATGAAACAGCATAAAGATATTAGGTTTATGCAAAAATAATGTCGTTTTTTGATGTTGAACTATGTATATAAAAATGACATTATTTTTGCATCAACCTAATATTAAGTATTTGAAGTATAAATACTTTTCCAAAATTACAAGATTCTGCATTAAAATAACTTAAAATGGGGTTGATATGCTGCAAAATAAAAAACGAAGCAACCAACTAGTTTTTATTTCTACAAAATCAGTGAGAATTATTATTTCTCTTAAGGGAAATTATGTGGTTTCCCATGCACAATGCAAATGGATTTCCAACATTAATTCATATCTTTTACTTGTGCAAAGATTTACTGTGTATCAAAAACCGGCACTATGCTATTACTATATTTTGATGCTCAATACAGTTTACTATATTATTTCAGATTAATGTACTATGTTTCAACACTTAAATCGAAGGGGGGCGTGTAGTGTGGTATCTGTTTTATTGTTATAACTCCCAAAAGCATTACTTCCCCTTTTTTTGAGTGGGTCGTGTACTATTTATTCTGTTGTCTTGAGACCATTCTCCCAGACATACCTTCTCCTTTGTGGGGTTTAGTGTATATATGCTTGTTCGCCATGCCAGCAAAAAATTGTGTTTTACTTCATGTATAACTTTTGTTAAAAATATGGAAAAAAAAATATGCTTCAACAAATTTCACACTCGCTATTTTACACATAGCTTTTGTAACCATTTCTCTGTGGGGAAACCCATAGCTTCTGTACTCCTTTCTCTTTATGGGAAGCATATAGCTTCTCCCACCCTTTGTCCATGGGGAAATAATAGCTTCTCTCACCTGTTTGTCTATAGGGAAATAATAGCTTCTCTCACCTGTTTGTCTACGGGGAAAACATAGCTTCTCTCACCTGTTTGTCTATAGGGAAATAATAGCTTCTCTCACCTGTTTGTCTACGGGGAAAACATAGCTTCTCTCACCCATTTGTCTATGGGGAAAATATAGTTTCTCTCACCCGTTTTTCCAAGGGGCACACATACACATACATTGAATTTTATATATAGATTTGACATATGCTTCATTTTACTTTGTATATTTTTATTTATCAAATATGAGACCATCTCCATGAATTTACCTTTACGTGTAGTTATATTTATTATAGACTGGCACAGCTACCCAACATTGCCTGGGCAGGTCCTAGAAAAGAAAATAGAATAGTTAAAAAGAACAAATGTATGTAAAATCAGTTGTTTAAAACTTCAGTCATGTCTTTGAACACGTGTTTCCATCCAACTGTTGCATTCCTTAATTTATGCGCGAATAGAAAGAAAGCAATGCGAGAAAAGGTAATCAGCATCTGGCTTAGTTGTAGTGTTTTATTTATTTTTTTAGTTTTTTGACACTTTCTCATAAAAATTAAGAAAATAAATTTTTTTTCTAACTTGTCCATGCACTAATTTGGTCCATGATGACTATTTCTTTTTTTTTCACCGTCTCCAGTAAGACCAGATTGCATACTGACATGGCAGTTTTCTAAGCTTTACTTCTTTCGTGCAGACCTATGAAAAACTGAAAGCAGGTGTTTTGTTTGTGACACTATCATTTAGAAGATTGCTATACAGAGCCAATGGACTCCCTTTATCCAGTTTGGTTTTTCAACAAAGCCCCCCTTCCCTAGATGTGTTGTCTTAATGGCTAAGGAACTCGTCTATCAGAAAACACTATTAATAATTCCCCCCACTCTTTATCTGTGCCTAAACCTAAACCTAGATTCCATGAAAAAAGCTTCTTTCTTAGAACTGCACGCCTGTGGAACTGTCTTCCTTTTTCTTGCTTTCCAGCTGACTACAATCTGATTGTCTTCAAGTCCAACGTAAACAAGTTCTTGATGAGCCGTTCCACTTAAGTTAGTAAATTTACCGAATTTCCATTACTAACAACTACTATAGTGTTCAATTGACTACTGTACACTCTTAACCCTTATCCTCGAGTAGTCTCTGGGCCTTTATAAGTGGTGATGCCTATGTAAAAAAAAAAAGAAAAGAAAAAAAAGCCAACCTCAATTTATCCATGGTATGATAACTCTCCAGTATATCAGGAGGAGGCTAATAAGTGCTACACCTTGCTCAAGGGTGACCTGCAAAATTGCAAAACAGAAGCGTTCATCTGTTTACTTGAATACATACAGTGCCTAGTATTCCCAAATGATCACCCATTTGGTACTGGCCAGGTTCAGTGTCAGAATGGTGTGTCATTGTGATGATACTATGTATGTGAATGGATTCTCTATAATAATATGCTAATACATTTTGTGTTCATATGTACATTATCACCTTTCACACATATTTAGTTTAAAGAGATCAATCAAATTGGCAAAGATGAAATACAATGTGACAAAGTAATTGAAAATACTCTGGTGTTATATTTCTGAATTTTTTAAGTAAAAATTGATTTATATCATTTGGCTTATTCTGACTGCTGTCCTCATCTTGAGTGTTGTTTTTACAACACTTTAGCTGATGTAACCTCCGACGTTCTTTAGATGTATCTTGTTGAACTCCAGAATCTCTCCATCGAATTCATGAATATACACAGAATTTCAAACAGAACCCTTTATTTATGGGAGTAAAATGCTTTAATTCTGTCAGCTAAGGATCTGTGGTTTAACGGATATAGTACTAGGTAAAATTCAGTTGTAAGCGATAGTCTGATGGAGTTTGAAAGTTCAATCCTCATTGTGGATGATACTGAGAATACAATTACGAGTTATTTAGGACTTCTACCTCGTTATAGCTGTTGAAACGAGAGCATGCTACTCCCATGGATTAAATAAAGGTTTCTGTTTTAAAATTTGTGTAGATTCCTGATAAATTGGCAATGACAGTGATAAAATGATTAACAATGCCGACTGACGATTTGGATGTGTCAAATTTAAATTCAGACAGTTCCTTAACATCAGGTTCGCTTATGGATGTTGGCAACTTTCACCAGGTTTCTCCTATAAATAAATAACCTATTCTACAAAAGAATTGAGGAAACCAATGCCAACGACAAAATCTTTAGGCATGAAGCACATATATATCTATATAATTATAAAAATCAAATGACCTTGTAACGATGTATGTAACCAACTTTCCAGTTTATGACATCCGGTTGCGCATGCGCGCATGACCTTCGCACTGAAATATTAACATTATTTCGAAATTATTATTTAACATGGGAAGAGTGGGGTTTAAAATAACTTAAACGTAATACAGAAATGAACGATGTAAAAAAAAAAAAGCAAAAAAAAGCAGATATATCAAAATTTGAATTTAACTATAATAAGTATTATCGTATCTGTTTAGTGCACATTTACCTATAAGTATGGCCAACCACTTATAATTCAGTAACTGTAAATTTTTTTTCCAAAAATAATCAATTATAATAAACAGAATGACTCAGAGAAATCTATCTATATTATTTTTTCATTTTAATATACTTTCATAGAAATGTTTCTGTTATGTCAAAAAAAACTATTTTCTTTACGTCACAAGTGTCTGAATTCCATAGCTAATATAACATACTGACCCAACAGGTCATGGGTAGTCTAGTATATATATATATATATATATATATATAGGTGCGTAAGGTATCGGAGGATATCTTAAGCACTTTTAGAAAAACAGAAAATGAAATTGTTGAAATTTACAATTTCTTGTAACAAAACAAATAAATATAGTGTTACTCTACATTTTATTCTGTATATATCCTCCTCGGGCTTCTATCACTCTCAATTTGAGTTCGAAAGCAACTGGAAGTTTTGATCAGGTGGTCCTCTATTTATGTCCTTTATTGCTCGGGCTATTGCTTCCATCAGAGAGGATTTAGTGATATGAGGATGCTTATCTTCCTTTTTAACGATGCCCCACACATAATAATCCAAAGGATTAAGGTCTGATAAGTTAGGAGGCCATAAGTTTGGTGTGACATGATTATGAAAATTCTCAGCCATCCAATCTTGGGTTTTGAGACCTTTATGGGATAGTGCTGAATCTTGTTGGAAGACATCGGCCCTTCCATTAGCTATGTTGTCTATCCAAGGCTTAACAATAGTTTGAAAAGTCTAGACACGCATCTGCATTGGCCCTAAGGTTGTGTGAAAAAATATTACGAGGCATGACGTGCCCTTCACTGCTAACAACACTGAAAACCATCACTGTTGCTGGAAACTTCATGTGCATAACAGTTGGAACTTCAGTGTGGCCCACACATCGCCACCTATCATTTCTTTGACTGACTTTTTGATCCTGGTTGAATTTTTTTTTATCGGAGAATAACCAAAGACATTCCTGTTCTTCTAGATGTTTCAATTTACTTAAGAGTCGTTTTGCACGCATTAGACGATGCTCTTGAGTTTTTGTTGACATAAACTGACATCGCCTAAGAAGGTATGATTTGTATCTGAAGTTTTGATGAACAACATTTCTTATTGTTCCTTCAGACACTGGAAGATCTTAGGCAAGATGTCGCATTGATGTCCAGGATTTTTGTAGATCATGCCATGCATTTTTCTGACAACTCAGGTGTTTTGAATGAGTCAGAACATTGGCAATGCTGTTTCCTCTTGCCCATGGCCAATTTATCACCATTGTTTTTATTTAACTTTTTTCTAACTTTGCAAATGGAAGATCTGGTGACTTTTAGAAATTTTGCGATTTCTGTATTGTTCTGTTTTGCTTTTATAGACACTATTACTGCATGTCGTTTCATTTCATTAGTTATAGTAGTGTCTGCCATGGGATCTTCTGAAAGCAAAGAGAAACATTAATTAGTATATTTTTAATTTAAATTACAAAAATATAAGTGTCCGCAAATACTTTATGCAGTGTGTGTGTGTGTGTGTGTGTGTGTGTGTGTGTGTGTGTGTGTGTGTGTATTGTTGTTTCATCCAATGACAGTAGATGCAAGTGAAACATGAACAAATTCCGATTGCTAGAGTTCTCGATTGGCCATTGCAACAACCAACTCAGTTCCTGCCAGATCAGTTTCCTCTTCAATAATGGATTTCAGTGTTCCACATGGATGTCCAACTCTCCTTTTTTGCATCTGGAGTCCAAAGTAGGAGCTTTCCTGCTGGTTCATCATGGCGACTAATATGATCGGTGTGTATTTGTGTATGTATATATATATATATATATATATATAATGTGGTGTTTGTGGAAAAGAACATTATCAAAGTGCTCAATTATAAAAAAAAATTCAATATAAGAGCATAACATTTATTTTAAAATGTTATAGAAGATCAGAAAAACTTTGGAACCGTCAGTTTCAAACCTGGTATAAGGGGACTAGTTTATGGTTGGAAAAATATCAAATTCCCTTCAGCCTCTGTTAATATCTCTTCTCTTGACCTTTTGTAACATTTTAAAATAAATATTATATATATACTATATATATTACGTGTCCTTTGTGTTATTGCAATAGCCGCTTGCTATTGTCTTCTCGTTGGCAACAATCATTAGTTTTCACTGGAATTTGGGTGGCAACAAGTCTCCCCAAGGTCCCAATCCTCTTTGCACTCATCCAGTGGAAATCTGGCTAGTGTTTTCCCTCCTCAGTCTTTCCATCCTCCTTGACCCTTCACAACAGCCTATGCATTTTTGGGGTGGTGGTGATGGGAGGGATCAGAGTGTAGTTTTAGTTTTCTTAATTCCATTTGGTGTCCCTCTATCTTTTTGTTTTACTTATGTTGCACTTTCTATATGGCCGGTTAACGTTTATAGCTGATGTGCATTAGCTTCTACATTCAAGGTTTCCTTAAGATTTCAGCTGTTTTCAGCATTACTGTTTATTGTATAGTCTGTCTTCCCCTTGATTCCGATTTCCTCTAATCTTTCTTTTCAGAGTTCCTTGAGACTGTTCAGAGTTTCTTGAGGTCGTACTCCTACAATTATTGCTTTTATATTGATTTTCTTCATGTTCCATATTCCTTTCAGTTTTCTAGCAAGTTCTGCACATTTTATTGTTTCATCTCATTGATCTTCACCCTGTGGTCTACTGGGACAGCAAAATGTATTTGACAGTTTCTATCCTTTTTGTTAATCATTATGACATTCAGTCTCCTTGATTGTATGGTTTATCTGTTTGTACATCCATATCTCTTTTTTTGTGGTTTTCGTTTTTCAGTATTGTCTCCAGTTTATGCCTGCATGTTCAAAGTACAATCATTTTCAGGGTTCCCAGGGCACTGCTTTCCCCATGTAGTCGTGTCTATTACTCTTTTTGAACTACTTTGCAGCATTCACTTATGTGGTTTATTGTTTTATCTTTGTTTAGTCTACATTTACTGTTTTCCTGTGTTTTGTCTATTTTAGTTTTAATGTGGTTAGTTCTAATCCTGTTGTTTTGTGCAGCTCTCAGTAGATGTTCTGTTTCTTTTCATGTGTCCTTTTCTTAGCAATAACTACATGTTTTCATGGTTCTCTTCTCGTCATTCTTATAACTTGTCCATGTAGCTCTTTATCTTCCCACTTTTATTTTCTTGTCTTTTTGTTTCTGGTTTTATTGTTTCCTGTACTGTTCATCTTGATGTCTTTCACTGCTATGATCTATCTTTCTATATCACGAGTTGTGTATTTTTCCAATTCTTTTTTTTTTGTCTTTTACACAATCTTCTACACTTATCAGCCCTCTTTCCCTTTTATTCCTTTTCATGTAGTCGGTCTGTACTATCTTTTGGGTGTAATACATTATTGAAATCACTCTAGACATGGCATGAAGCCACTTCATATAAAGAGCTAACAAGAATAAAAGATGATTATCACAAAGACAGGAAATATCTATTGGCCTTAGTCTTGAAAAGATCAAGTTATAGGTAAGAGAAAAAGTCGTCAGGAAGAAAGTGCTGCGACCCTTGGAAAGAAGCTACTGGAATCAGTTGTTTACTGTGAAATATATATATAGTTTGAAGTAGCTTTGAGTAAAAAAAAAAAGGTAAAAAAGAAAATAAAGAATGCAGTTTAAATTCCCGAGATCCCCCCCCCAAAACTAAATTTAATCTCTCGCAGACTTAACACCTACATATATATATATATATATATATGTATAAGGAATGAAAAAATACCAGCGGTGGTTGATGTTATGTTCTAAGAAAAATAGAAAAACCGAATGAAATTATTAAAAAAAGATACGCACACATATTTGTCCTTCCCGACATTGGTAGGATTCAAAAATTGTCTTTTTCGCACGATCTATGACTTTTTCTTTTCTTACATTTTTATTTCAATTATCCTGAAGATGTCCTCTGAAATAAGGACGAAACATTGATTTTTTAATAATTTCATTCGGTTTTTCTATTTTTCTTAGAACATTATATATATATATATATATATATATATATATATATATAATGTTTATAATAAATATTTTGATATCCTCATACATGTTTCCTCTTCACCAAGACTCATCAGTGTGGTTGTATATAACTGTTCTGTCAATCGCACGATTCTAAACCTGAACTAAAGTTATCATAGGCTTCCATCAAATGCCCTTATTTATACAGCCAACATAATAGCTATAACAATGAGAAGAGAAATAAACTATTATTCTTTTAATGAATGTAGTCAGCCTCCAACAGTGTTAATCTTTCCAAGGAAGGGAATTTTTGCAATATTGCCTAGTTAAAACTTTTTCATATTTCTTACTGCTCGTCCTTGAAGAGACCTTTATATATATATATATATATATATATATATATATATATATATATATATATATATATATAATATGTTCATTTAGTGAAAATAGTCCTACAAAGACACCTACAAAGTGTAAATAATAGGATAGAAGTTGAGCTACAGTCAAGAACACGGCCAGTTTTTTCAAGGTTGGACTAGAGAATAAACAGTTTTCTAAGAAATGTTTCTGAACAAAAGAGTTTGTTATTGAAGAAAAGAAAATAGAAAATCAGGTCAATTAATCTATTTTGTTGGTAATTCTCACTTTAGAAAGGAAATATTTAATGCAGGAAGGCTATAAAATAAGATTTTCTTTCAAAAGCATAGATGTAAATAGGTTTCTTTATATAAGGACAACTTTTGATGTGTGGGTTTTTTATTTGCATCATTTCAGATTGAGCCAAATAAATATTGATGTATTTACTTATGAGTAAGAATGGGGTAGGAATATTTGGAAAAAAAAGTGCAAGTTTTTTTTTTTCCAAATAAAAAAAAAAATTATATGGCACGTTGTCCTATGAAATACTTCAGAAAGTGACATTTTGTGAAATGAACTGTATATTTTCTAAGGAAGAAGTTGTTGAATATTTGTATGTATTCCTTTGAATTCTGGACTTACCCAAGGCCTGTTTACCCTGATTGTACCAATATGTAGAAATTGAATGTTACTGAAAATCTTTCTTTATATGAAAGTTTCATGCAAGAAAAATAAAAATGAATTGAAAATTTATAAAAAATACTATGAAAGAGTTTCAACAGTATATAGACAAAATTATTTTCACACCAGCAGGGAAACCGACGTTGCCTGAGATTGAATGAGGATCAAAGAATGTTCCACATTTCCAATACTTTTATTGCTATTGAAATCTGTGAAATTGGTCATTTTTCAATCAAATCGATTGATTGCCTGCTCTAGTCAGTAACCCACCATGATGCAACGGGAAGGAGCTCTATATCCCTCTCTGCAGTGACTTAGTCCACAATACATTGTAGTCTACATTGCACTGTAGAGAACTTAACATTGATTTTATAAAATTATTTTTATACAATGGCTTGAATTAAAGTTTAATATGTAAATGTCAAGTATTATGATGCAATTATGCTCTAAACGGAAACATTCATTTTGAATGTGCCCCTGTCTTATCAAAGAACCTACTGTTGATTTTATATGCTATGCCCTTCTGCTTGTGTGGAGATAAAACCTCTCAAATGTACTTGTAATGTTAGGCTATATAAAGTGTTAACTTTGGTCAAAATCAGATTGTTCATTCTTTAATCAGATTTTACTGATTATCAATTTTCAATACTTAGGTTTTGCATCAGAATGCTTCCAATATCTAAGAACAACTTCAGACACATATAGTACATTTGTATGAAATTTTTAAAACATCAGCCCAGCTGTTTTGGACTCCATAAGGAACAAACTCGCGTGCACCCCCTCCCACACACAAAGTGCTTTTTTATATATATATATATATATATATATATATATATATATATATATATAGATAGATAGATAGATAGATAGATAGATATAGATATTAGCTTCAAAATACTGTGTTTTAAAAATATTAAGGTTTTAATTTGCATATGTGAAGAATAACTGTTAAAAAGGATGAATTGGTGAGGACAGCGAGTTAAGTGTTTGTCAACTAAAAACACATTGAAGTCAAGAGTTGGTGCGAATTATGGCATCAGTGAAAAGGAGTGATGTCAACTTTTATTTAGATTGCAGATATTTTTTTAAAAAGTTCTTTTACTCTCAAAATCCTCATAATCCATTTTTTTTTAATATCTAGGTTATCTCCCCATAGTTTAGAAGTCATCCGAAAAAGGGAGACACAGAGCCAAGAATCAACTCTGTTCCTATTTTTTACTGTTTCTACCAACCAATTAAAATGTGCAGAAACGTGTGTTTTATGTTACTTTGTTTCTTTACTAAACTAATCGTCTAGTCGTAAAAATCCATGAATTTTACTAAAAAAATTGGGTTTAGTAGTGGGTGTCGAGGTGATTGAAATGGACAAATGTACGTCCAGGTCTGAACTTGTATATAGTACACTTACCTATGTATTAATTTAGGGTAGCCTTTGCATGAAGACAATGAGAGACTACAGTTTCAAATACCTTCTCTCGGTATCCAACGTGATTCTGCTGCTAGCATTTCTTTGAAAGTGTTTAATACGTCCAACTCCTTCTTTTCTATAACTACTCTCTCACAGATGTGATGTTTCTAGTCTCAGTCTTTTCTATGAATACTATTATAGCATGTGTTTTTCACCTCTGCCAGCCAAACTCTTGTGTGTTCTTGCTGTGACGCTCATTTTACCAAATGGGTTGGCTATACAAGTGAAAGTTCAGCACCGTAACTGAACAGAACAGCTAAACCTTCCTTCATAGGGTTATACATGTGGGTTTGAGGACTGCTTGCAAATTCCAAACTCCTTCCTAACTCTCTCCAATGAGTCTACCACAAACACTACATCTACCACAACGTTCGCAATATCTGATGCACTCGCTACCCAGTACCGTGAGTGTCAAATCAGCAAGCCAGACTAGTTCATTGCCGCCAACTCTACAACTTTGCATCCTAGAATGTCCACATGACGAAGTCTGAAGAAATGCAAGCACTCACAGCTGTTGCCCTCCATCAGTACAAGGTTAATGTTGTCTGCCTTTCAGAAGTCACTCGCAAATACAGGCAGTAGATCTATTAAAGTTCCTCAAACATATGTCATATCTACCATAGTGGCTCCTGTGGATAACTTGGGACATCATGGCATTGCATTTGCTCTGAGAATCAAACGAATGCTGTGCTTCTTGCATGAAATCCAACTTGTCCCTGCCAAATACGTCTACATAGCATACTATTCAACATATCGATCATCACAATCTACACCCTCTATCTTGATGCTGCCAATAGCATTAAAAATGCCTTCTATGATAGTCTCTATGCTGTTATGGGTAAAATTTCATCATGCGATGTAGTTGCAGGTGATTTCAACACCCACACTGATTTTAGAGACACTAATATGAAGCACATTGTCGGCTATTTTGCTATTGGGGATCACTGTTCAAACAGAAAACATTTCATTAATTTTTACAGCAACAAATCGGCTTTCAAGCTTAAGCGCTTGTTTTCAACATCCCAAATGCCACCTCATGGCTTGGTACTTTCCATTAACTGTGCCGTTGAGAATCAAATCGACCACATCCTCATTAAGTCTCGATTGACATCTAAAGTGCTCAACTGTCGTATGTATTGCGGGGCAGAAACCAGCAATGCCAATGACTCCAATCATCTTAGGATTCATGCAAAATTGTGTCTATCACTAAAAGCAAATTAGAAGACTCATCAGCTGCTAAAATATGTATCATAGCTCAAGTGTGAAGCTACTCAAACATCTTTTGAATCCATCTATCAAACTGTTTCAACAGTCTTGAAACACTTCAATCAACTGACACTGATGTTGAGGACCTGTGGCAATCCTTCAAAAGCAATGCGAACAAAGTAACACATCAGACGCTTGGCATCAAAAGATGCGTCAAAGATTGGATATCGGATCACACAATTGATTTGTAAACTGAACAAAACAAGCTCGGTCTTTCAACTCCAATGACTTTTACCAACTGCATCACAAAACAGCCTGATCACAACATTTACTAGTAGAAAATTGCTGAAAACCTGGAACAAGCCTCATCAATAGGTAATACAAGAAAGCTGTATAGTATTCTTTGATCGACCACAAAGCGATTCCGAGGCAGTAACCATGTCTGGGGAAACTGAAAGAAATCCCTCAAGACAGGAGTGATGCCGTCCTGCTTCCATTTTTACAAGAAAGGTGATAAACACTGTTGTAATAATTATTGTGGTATCATACTTATTGATATCAGTGCATAAACCTTTGCTATCATCCTGTTGAAGTGGTTTCAAAATAAAAAGGTGACACATGGACAAGGCCAAACTAATGCAAATTTCACCCAGGCCGACAATGTACTGACCAGATTTTCACTCTCCAAAGAATACTTGAGTATCGTCTGCTTCATTGATTTCATTGCTACATTTGACTCTTGGAGTCTTTTTAAAGATCATACATGCCGTTGCCATGACCCTAAAACTGCTTGACCTAATCAAAGCCTATTATCTCTCTGCTCGCACTAAAGTCTACGTGTATGATCAGGAATCCTGCTTCTTTGACATTCAATCTGGCGTCCAACAAGGATGCATTCTTTTGCCTATGCTTTTCATTGTGATATTGACTGGATTATATTGAATGCCCTGACCAACTTTTATGATGTAACAAATAAGTCGTGGTCTGCAAATATCAGATCTCAACTATGCTGATGATATCACCATATTGGGTGAAACTTTCACTTACATTCAATCTGTCATTGACAAGATGCAATCTTATACTTCAAAGATTGGCATGAAGATAAATGCCAATAAGACAATGTTACTGATAGTAGGTCTCCTTCCAAATAAAAAACAGCCGATTGTCCTTGACATGAAAACTCTTGAAGAGGTTGATCGGTTCACCTACTTGGCTCTATCATCACTGCAACAGATCAAGGAGAGGAAGACATGCTCAACTGCAATGCTCGCATCACCTTCTGTTGACTTTGATTTCGGTCTTGAAAAAAAAATAAGGTCGAACACCAACCAAAGTCCGGCTCTACCAGACTATTATCCAGACCATTCCCCTTTCTGGCTGTGAGATTTTGCCCATGCTGATAAGTGACCTATGCAAACTGAAGGTATTCGACCATCACTGTCTATGCTGTATTCTCTTTATCTGCTGGCAACAGTTTATCTCCAACAGTACGGTTCACACTTGTTAGCCAATCTACTCCTTCTTAAAATCTCCCCTTGTCAGATGCCCTTCGTTGATACCCAGGTGACTTCATCTGAGATGTCGTTGACCCAAAACCACCACCAGTCTGGATAAATATTGTGGTGGCCAACTTGAATCCTGGCTCAGGATGGTGAAGCAGGATGCTGAATTGATTCTGTGGATGGTCCAGTGTTGGAAGCGCAAAGGACTTGCACTCATAATGGAAGCAGCCTTGGATTGCCGTGCTTGGTCAGCCAGTGTTTGGGATGTAATAAACTTGTTGGAAAAAGCTGGCCCAACCGACCCAGGGTGAATGCCTCAACCATGATCATGATCTTCAGAATTGTCTGATTTATTATTCCCTGCTTCTTTTGTTTCAGCTCATTTGACCCATTGGTCTAGTGGTCTCTATTTCTAGATTGGTACAAAATATTACTCTGCAATTTAAGAAGTTGAGACATAACATGAATTTTTGAGATGGCCAGTTTCATTGTGTGCATTCTATCAAATGAATCACCACCAAAAATATGAATTTAGCTATATATCTATTAAAGTGAAATTGTGTGTGTGTGTCTATGTGTGTACATTTCTCTACCAAACTACTCTGTCAATTTTCAGTCTACAGACTCTAAATTTGGCATAAGGGGTATTGAGATTTGGGAAAATCTTTTTAATTGGTTTTCGGTCAGAAATTTGGCTGTCAAGGGGTCAAAGTTCAATGATTTGACCTTTGAAAACTCTACCAAACTCCTCCACTAATTTTGGATCTAAACTTGAAATTTTAGATGTAGATTACTTGGACATGGATCAAACTTTTTAACTTGATTTGAGATGAAAACAAATGTTACGGGGTGAAAATTGAGGTCAAAGTTAAAAAAAATTTGACCTCTGCAGTCTCTACCAAATTACTCAGCTAATTTTTGGTCTAAACATTTGAAATTTTACAGAATCTGTATTCAGAGATAGGGCAAGCTTTTTAATCGGTTTTTGGCTGAAAATTTGGCTGCCAAGGGGTCAAAGTTCAAAAGATTTGACCATCGCAGTCTCTAGCAAACTATTCAGCCAATTTTGAGTCTAAACATTTGAAATTTTACACAAAGAGTATTCACACATGCAGCAAGCTTTCTAATCAGTTTTTGGGCGAAATTTTGGATGCCAAGAAGTCAAAGTTCAAAAAGTTGACCTTGGCAGACTCTACCAAATTCCTCTGCCAATTTTGGGTCTAAACACTTGGAATTTTAGATGTAGGTTTCCTGGACACGAGTCAAACTTTTTAATATATATATATATACATATGCACATAAAGTTATGAACAGTACATAGGGCCCAAGCAAAACCGGGCCGAACTGCTGGTATTAAATATTCTTCCTTGTTCAGCACTGAAAACTGTTTTTTCATTTTTATGGAGTTTCCTTCATTTTATGTGTTCCTAATAATACATCACCAGTATAAAGCTAATGAATATTTTATATTCTAGCTTTCATGTTTTAAGCAACCATGTGTTTAGGTATATCATTACCATACAGGTTACCTTTTTGTGTGAAAAAGTAACTAGGTTTGCACACATACATATTTATTCCACATAAGCAGTTTGTCAAAGACAAATACAAAAAAGCAGGTATGGGACATTAAGCTGATACACAATATAATACAAAGATAGAATATCAGATATTACTATTCTAATACAATAATAAAAACGCTTGTTGCTAGGGTGGTAGTTTTGGGAGTCTATCTGACTCCTACCTGGAAAGGCACCTAACAAGTATAGCATCAGGGTTTGTGAAGCCTATGCGCAAATGGATAATTGGCCAGACCACATCTGGTTGCCTAAAAAGACAAGTCACAAATAAGGATTGAGTCTCGTCTTAACTCCTGCACCTCTTTTTACCAGCTGCATGGTCAAGAGAGTGCATTCCTCTAATGTCTGCCAGAATAGATCAAGGGAGGTAATTTCGGATAACACAGGGAAGATAATGTATACAATTCAGCATAACATTTGTAAACATAACAACTAGTGAGATTTACAATCATGACATTTGAGCAGTGTGGACTGTAGTTCATTAAGATACTGACTTTTGTTGTATTTTAGAAAAAATAGTGAGATCCATGCTGAAAATTAAATTGTTGAAAAATTAAAAAACAGTAACATGCATGAATGTTGAATGAATAAAAAAAATATTGTTTAACTAATGCAAAATCTCTCTCTCTCTCTTTATACATACATATATATATATATATATAACTACTTAATTTACTCACATAAAATTAATATACGAAAGTATAGATTTATGCGTAAACTTTATGTATTTACTTCAAAAGTGCTCAATACGTAGGTAGAGCTAGTTAGTAATTTATAAAATATATATGGCGATTAAGCTACACTGAATATTCCGCGTTTCATCCACTCTAGGACTCCTCAGGCTTATGCGCGAATTCTGTGGTTGTTTATCGTTTTTATATGCTCCTCTTCTATTGAGATTTTAGTTAGCCAATCAGCTTTCTCAAACTAAAATCTCAATAGAAGAGGAGCATATAAAAATGATAAACAACCACAGAATTCGCGCATAAGCCTGAGGAGTCCTAGAGTGGATGAAACGCGGAATATTCAGTGTAGCTTAATCGCCATATATATTTTATAAATTACTAATATATATATATAGTAATCTTGTCTGTCTGGGTGAGAAACAGTCTCTACTAAACTACTCTGTCAATTTTTGGCCTACAGGTTTGAAACTTGGTATATAGAGGATTTGAATCTGTGGAACAAATTTGATTTGATTTTTAGCTTGTAAGAATAGTTGCTAAGGGGGTCAGAATTGAAGAAAAATTGGAACTCAACAAGTGTAAGTTGACTAGTCACATTATTTCTACATATGCACAAATATGTATTTATATCTTTGACAACATTATTTTATAAAGTTTTTTATATTGGTATGCACTTAGATCAGGTTGTAACGAACAAGGCTAGAAAGCTGCATGTTTTGGTTTCAAATCTAGTTAATGCCACCCAAGTCTTTTATTTATTTATTTTTTTTTTGAAATCACTACTATATATTGGGTACAATATAATAATCAATAGAAAATTGGCTCTATAATAATAAATATGAGATCTGCATGAATCAAAATATATTTAAGTGTATTTTACGACTTGGGCGTTCTGCTAGTATATGTACAAAATTATAACTTTTATGTGAGTAATTATTTATTTGAAAGGAAAAAAGAAAGTTCGGTTAGAAATGTTATGAACAATAAAATGAAAATATTTATGCCTGTTTTTCATCAGTGTGAACATGTGTGCGACAATGTAGGCATTTGTGTGAATGCGTGTTACTTTGTATCAGAATATGGTGTGTGTGTGTGTTTGTGAAAGAGAGAGTTCAGATTTGATGAGCTGTGCCTTTATTCCTTACCACAGTGTAGGAATTTTTGTCAGAGTGTATAAGCATAAAAGTCTGTGTGTGAATTAAGAATTGTTTAAACGTCTCTTGTCCACTTTGGTGACAGTGTAAGCATTTGTGCAGTCGCCTTTTGTCGGTGTGTGAGTGAGTTGAGAGTTAGTTTCCCAAGATCCATGGAAGCGGGAACGTAATATTCTTGTAACTGTGTGCTGAATTTTTCTCAACTCATCTTAAATAATGTTTCAATCAGCTTGAGATGTGTTTTTATTTTGTGCGTGAAAGGGGATTTCAATCGCAGAGGAATGGCGAATGTAGTTGAAAGTATATTGCAGTCCAGCCATTCTGTTTCTTTTTGTTAAATATTGTCCTTGGAGGCAGTTTTCTAAGCAAAATGTTATTTCTATTTTAGAGGGTTTTTTTTGCGCCCACATGGTTTGTCAATTGATATAGGATTAGGATAAGTGTCAATCATAGTTTTTTTCTTCTGTTCAGGCATTTTCCATACATGCTATTATATTCATAAACTTAACTACAGCTGATTAAAAAAAAAAAAAGGAACAATGATCATAAATGGTAAAGAAAAAAGAAACGCATAGCCATAGATGGTAAAACAAACAAACACTTGACTACAGTTAGTAAAAAAATATTTGACCATAACAGGATAAAGAAAGACCCCAAACATTTGACAAAAAAAAAAAAAACTACAGCAGGCAAAAAAGACAAGCTTGTAATCACAGCTGGTAAAAAAAAGAATAAAAGAAACAGATGCTTGACCACAGCTAGCTGGTAAAAAAGAAATGCATAACCATTGCTGGTTAAAAAAAAAAGAAACTGATACCTGACTACAGCTGGTAAAAATGAAACGCCTGATCACACAGCTGGTAAAAAAGAAGCGCTTGATCACACAGCTGGTAAAAAGAGGCACTTGACCACACAGCTGGTAAAAAGAGGCGCTTGACCACACAGCTGGTAAAAAGAAGCGCTTGACCGCACAGCTGGTAAAAAGAAGCGCTTTACCACACAGCTGGTAAAAAAGAAGTGCTCAACTAGTGACCACATAGCTGGTAAAAAAGAAATGCTTGACAACGCAGCTGATAAAAAAATACACCTGGCCACACAGCTGGTAAAAAGAAACGCTTGACCACATAGCTGGTAAAAAAAATGCGCTTGACCACATAGATGGTAAAAAATACGCTTGAACGCACAGCTGGTAAAAAAAAGCACTTGTACGAGCCATTCTAGTCTCGCACAAAAACATACGTTGATATCTCAAGCCATTTTTCTTATCATACACATGCGCGCACATGTACACACACGTAGATATATTCACGTTCACACACTCACATTCATGTGCATACACACACACGCTAACGTACGCACACATACGCGCACACGTACGCACACATGGGCAACGTCACTTTCCATATGAAGGAAATCCACACATGTGCAAAAGACCACCCAAAACAACTATAAAAGCAAGAGACCTGAGCTGTTTCCTCCTTTTCGATAAGGCTACCGACCTAAGCGGTCGACGAACCAACCGCTCCCTTTCGGGGCGCGCACACCTGTGCGCGTCACATCCCCTGCTACTATGTGTGGGACAAGAGTCAACTGACAGTACGTACACCTTACACGCTTTCTATCTCCATGGCCTGGATTGACTTTCTCACTCTCTCTCTCTCTCTCTACAACAATAGACTTTCCTTCTCACCAGTTAACAACGAGAGACGCATGCCAAACTAAACACATGCTGTACCCTTTTCTTTCATTTGTTTCTTCATGAAATAAATTCTAGTTCGTTTAATTCAATAAATGCGTTGTTCATTCCTTCCTCAAAGCAATTTATTTTTCCTATTTTGTACGACTGGGGGATATATATAATATGTATCCACCAGTCCAACTACAAATTGGTGACACCCGAACGTGAGATGAACATGCATTTCCTTCTATACCACCAGTCCCGCTACAAACTGGTGACGCCCAAACGTGAGATGAACACGCATTTCCTTCTATACCACTAGTTCCCCAACAAACTTGCGACCGACCAATGTGAAACGAACAAGCATAGTGACTCTACTTTTTTTGAATCAACAATACGAGTTGAAATGCACCACACACATTGATAAACTCACAACTGGAAGTTTCGTTGACAGCCGGCAACTGGACACCCACCGTTCAACACTAACGAATGTGCAACTAGCGCTTGTACAGACAATGTACACTCTACCGCAGACTCACTTGCGAAGACACCATCAATTGGACACACCACGTCAACACGAACAAAAGTTTTCCTTCCAAACAAACAATTCACTTCATTGTCCAAGCAACTTGTTGCACATGTCAGCACAAAATAACAAAAGACAAACAACGTCAGCCTAAAAAAAGAGTAAACACCTTTTCCACGTGTAAAGATATATTTTTTATGAACACACTCCGTTTTTTTTTTTTTATAAAACAACCACACCAACAGCAAAAAAACAGGACGAAAAGTCAATTGCCCAAAACATTACTTAAAAAAAAAAAAAAATATATACACTGCATATTTTTTTTTCCTGGGAAGAGGAGTATTGTATGAGCTTTTTCTAGTCTTGCACAAAAATACGCGTTCACATCTCAAGCCATTTTTCTTGTCATACACATACACGCACACGTACACACATAGATATATTTACGTTCACGTACATACTCACATTCAAGTGCATACATACACACGCGCTAACGTACACACATACGCGCAACGTCACTTCCCCTTTGAAGGAAATCCACACATGCGCAAAAGACCACTGGAAACAACTATAAAAACAAGAGACCTGAGCTGTTTCCTCCTTTTCGATTCGGCTCTCGACCTAAGCGGTCGACGGACCAACCGCTCCCTATCGGGGCGCGTGCACCTGCGCGCGTCACGTCCCCTGCTACTATATGTGGAGCAAGAGCCAACTGACAGTATGTACACCTTACACGCTTTCTATCTCCATGGCCTGGATTGACTTTCTCACTTCCTCTCTCTCTCTCTCTACAACAATAGACTTTCCTTCTCACCAGTTAACAACGAGAGACGCACGCCAAGCTAAACACGTGCTGTACCCTTTTCTTTCATTTGTTTCTTCATGAAATAAATTCTAGTTCGTTTATTTCAATAAACGCATTGTTCGTTCCTTCCTCAAAGCAATTTATTTTTCCTATTTTGTACGACTGGGGGATATATATAATATACCCACCAGTCCGCAACACACTTGACCACACAACACAGCTGGTAAAAACGCGCTCGATCAGTGCCACTCTGCCGGTAAAAAAAAAAAAAAAAAAAAACGCCTGACTACACAGCTGGTAAAAAAGAAACACATTTGTTGCGTATAAGCAAAGTTATGTTTATTTTAAGTCACCATTTATCAATGCGGAAAGCCACGAGAGGATAAGAGTCGATGAGATTGCCCCGTATATAATAATGCTAAAAAGTAAACTTATTTAAATTGAAAAAAAAAAAAAAAAAAAAAATGGGTCATTTTGTTCTTTTTTTTTTCTTTCATTCACTTTGAATTACCCCGTCCCCTCCATCCATCTCTTACTCACGAAACGGCGACACTTTTTTTTCTTGTTCCCCATGTGACGACGGAGAAGAATTGGAGTATTCGCAACACACTTTTATAACTCTCTTTCGTGTTGACATATACGGAAAAAAAAAAGAAAATAATAATAATAAAAAATAAATTATTTATCCCATGGACGATCACAAAAATAGAGAAAAAGAAACGTATAAAAGATGGCATAATACTAAAAGAGCGACAGAGAACGTTGGCCTTTTTATACACCTGATCAAAATAGTTTCTGGTTATGAAATGTTGAGTGGTAGGTCTTTCTATCTTTCATTTTCTTGTTTTGTCAAATAGATTTCAAGTGTTTACATTTTTTTCTTAACTTATTTAAAAAATTTTTTTTAATCAAATCTATTTTTTTATTTTGTTGACAACGTGACACTATTAAAAAAAGGAAGAAAATATTTATATTTGTACTACTACTACGAGATTTTTAAAATATGTTATGAACCAAACTTTTTCATTCTTTACTTGTTTCCCATAACTGTAAAAAAGTTATCTTTCATATTTCTTCTTTTTTTTTTTTTTTAAATATTTTTATTTTCTCTCATTTAATTAAGTAATGCCATTTTTCAAGACATTTGTTTATACAAATGTGTGATGTTTGATGCTATGTGTGAACTTTCAAAACTTTAGTGTCGAAAAACATTTTCTAATATATATATATATATATATATATATATATATATATATATATATATATATTTAAATAGAAATTGTAAATTAGGTCGGCTAACAGAAGACAACTTTAAATGTCACATTTTTGAATAAAAACAAAAAGCGGCTGATTTTGAAACTTTTAAATGAACGGATAAAATTAATTTCTGGTTAGTTTCTAGGCTGAAAGTAAATTAGTACGATTCAAAACCAGCGAAAACGATTTTCATCTGCCTTTAAAACCACCCCCATTTTTATGATGTGAAAAACTTTTAAAAGTTTTATTTTTTTTTTGTACTCATGCAGAGAGTGATCCGTGCTGCTGAAATAATAACATTATTATTTAAAAAGCCATTCTTAACATGGGGAGGGGAGGGTGTTTTGTACCTATTTCTGTACTTTAATCTTATAATTGAATAAAAATCATATAATAAAACTTTAATTAAACGTGGAAATACGATTTAAATCACTCTGCATTAGTACTTTAAAAAAAATTTTTTTTTTTTAAATAATATAAATTATGAATTTATTTATTAGATGTCGATTCAAAACTTCAGTTTTAGTTATTTTTATTGCCGGACCTAAATAAAAAGCTTTACGGCAGATTTTCAATAATAACAAAATAAAAACCAACAAACATAAAACAAAACACATTGTTATGTCTACCCCCCCTCCCTCGATTAATGAGAGCAAACTGAAAAGCAAGGTCTGTATATAATGTGAGGAGAATTCATAAAAAAAAAGAAAGGTTTTTAGGACATTCCGGTTTGGGAAAAAAGTAAATATATTTTTTTTTTATTTCTATTTTTTTTTTTATCGCATTCTGTTTAGGATGGCGATCTCATTATTTACCGCATTGTTCCAGTCTAGAAGGATTTCCCCTTCACCGATCGAGGACAGAGCACTATTGTCGATTGCTTATAATTATAAAAATAAATAAATAAAAACGCTTTTTATTTCTCGATGGCGTTTCTTCAGTTCGCGTCATTCTTAAAACCGGTCTAACTATTTTCTTCCAAAGACAGGGGGTGGGGGACTACATTCTTTATTCTAAAGGACGGATTTCGGTAACTCTCTCATCTATGTTGCATAATACTTTTTTTTCACACAACGTCCTCTAAACATCGTGATCGACAAAGAAAAGGAAAAATAAATAAACAAACAAATAAAAAAAATCACATCCTACTTCAAAACACCCTCTAGAAGTTGTAAATATGTTTGTTTGTTTTTTTTAAATAATTTACACCGTTAAAAATAACATTTACCGAATAATGGGTTCGTATAGGATCAAAGTGTAATATCTGTTCTACCACAGAGGAAGATAAAATCTTAATTGGAGTAGTGGTCTTATTTTTTTTTATCCAATCCAGAGTGCCCCTTTTGGGGAGCAGATTACCCCCCCTCCCCATTCACATAAAAAAAGTCTTTTTATTTTAAGGTATTTATTTGCTTTCCCACCAAAGCAAATTAGGCACAAGGCCGTTTTTTAATGTGGGGGAATACCAGCAGCAGCTCCCCTAAAAGTAGGGTAAAAAGGGGGCACTCTTGTGACCAAAAATAATAATTGTCCCAGTATAGAGGTTTTCCCCTCTATTGACTGGTACAAATTATCTTAAGTGCAGCCTTTGCAGAACAGATACTACACTTTGATCCCGGCCCGAAGGCCAAGATATTTATTTGCTCCCCCACCGAACAAATTAGGTACAGGGCCGATTTTTAATGTGAGGAGTGAAGGGGAAATGGGGACCAACTCCCCGGGGAGTAGGGGAGCTGGCTGGATAGTGACAATTGGTATGAAGGGTTGCCCCTACATTGACCATGGTCTTATATCTGGGGTCGCCCCTACATATGGTCTTTGCTTGCAGTATCTGCCAGAACAGATACTATACTTTGATCTTGGCCCAAAGGCCAAGAACAACAGAAAAAAAGGCACGCCTCTTAAAGTGGAAACTTGTAATATAAAGGGAGATAATTTATCTGAACCTATTTTTAGATTTATCTCCCCTGATATGGTAAATATGATTGATTGAAGTAAAAACTTTGCCCTCTTTAGTCGGTAAGTGGATACATTTATAACATTTTTAGTCGCGTGCAAGCGACTCTATAAGTCGGTTCGTCTTTCCGTAACACTTTTGTGCTTGGCCTTTTTGGTTAAGATCAAAGGTCTGTTGTTAATAGATGCTGTTCTTAACTTTTAAAACTTTTCTTGGCCTTTTGTTGTATCTGTTCTTACTAGATGCTGTACTTATTGTGATATAAAGTGGGGGATCACTTTTCTGTATTAATTTAATGTAAAATGATCACCCACTTTACAACCAGTCAGTCTCAAAGCCATTCAAGTCATTCTCCAGATCATTCAAGTCGTTTTTAAAGAATTCCAATTATTTTTTAAGCATTCCAGTCATTCTTAAGGTCATTCAATTCATCCTTAAGTTCATTAAAGTCATTCTAAGTCATTTACTTTTTATTTAAGTCATTTCAGCCCATTTTTCGGTCATTTTAGTTTATCTTTAAGAATTTCATGTCAATCCTATATTCATGCATTCATTCATTATATGAGAGCACGCGACTAATGGCTATCGGCCTTGTTTTACGTGACATTAATTGTTGGTCTTAAATTGTAAGCATGTATTATTACCACTGCTGAAAGGAATACCCCTCTCCCAATATATATTTATGCTGGCGGCAATTTGTCTGCAGGAAATATGCCTTATGAATTCGATAAATTTTAACTGTTATTAACTACAAGCCATTAATAACTCTAATGAACTCTCAAAATCTCAACAATACCCGTTTAAGGCGCTGGAGACGACTTATGAGACTGTCTGGGAACCGAATGAATGGCACCACCAAGTACTAAAATGAACCATTTATTAAGCGATCGTTCGTTGTAAGGAAAATAAGTCTGCGTATTCTATGTAGATAAATACTATTTATCTACATAGAATTTCTTGAGAGAGAGAAAGAGATTGATTGATTGATTTTACTCGACTCCATCCTCTTCCTTAATAAAGAGTGGAGTGTATTGCTGGACAATAAGATTAATATTGTCGTATGTTATTTCCTCCATCTTCACATATTTGTGCACATGGTTATTCTTGTTGATTCCTTCTACATTTACTGTCTCCTCATGTAGTCTGTTCCAATGCCCTAAAGTATATACACTAAAAAACAAAGCAGACAAATAAAACGTGGAGCAAACGGTTTCATCTTATGGCCCCTTATGTTATGACAAAAAATCGAATCTAGTATTTACCTCTCTCATACCGCAGGAAGGTTGGAAAAGCCAGTGCCCATGTGAAAGTACACACTGGCCGATGAAAAATGTCTAAGAAATTCTGTCAGCATTTCCCAGTAGGCGATTAACAATAAACTAAACTCTTCTCAAAGAGAAAATGTAAAGCCTGGGAAAGTGAAACTCCTAGAACTGAACATGACCATACTACACAGCCAGACAAAAAGCAAAAGGGAACTTATCTTCAAAATGGCCTGTTAGACTCATTGTCGAAGACATATTCTCGACTTAATTTGAAAAACATCACGGATAAAGTCAGCTTGACCCTCTGATTATCTACTTCATAACTATGTTTCAATGAGGTCACCTCATAACCTTCTTTTGTCCAAAGCAATTAAATTCATCTTTGCCATTCTCTTCTCATATGAAATGTGTTTAGTTATGTAGATAAATAGATGACGACTACACCCTCTTACTTTTTGACAATGTTTATTATTTAGTTTAAACTATCAGGGCTATCCAGTGTTCTAAGTAATAGAGTAATTAAAAGTATAAAATCTATCTTTTAAAACTTCTGTTACTTTTTTTGAACACGTTATCCTCCGATTACTCTCTCCCTTTCCATCTCCTTCTCTGTCTTCCCCTCTCTGTCCCTCTCTGTCTTTCCCTCTTTCTCCTCATCTCACTCCTTGTGCTTTTCACTCTCTCATGTGAAACACGTTTGTGTCTGCTTGTCTCTTTTGTCATTTATCTACATCTTTTTCTTTTTTATTTTTTTGACTGGTTGTCATTCCTTGACTTACTAACCAATTTATCTATATTGAGAATCCATTTCTTTGTTCGTAAAAATATCATAAATAATTTGTGTTTTGATATTTTTAATTTGTGACTTTTTAACAATATCTTGTCGCTCACACCAATAGGAATATGTTTTTCAGATTTTGCAAATTAAACAAAGAATTTTATTGACTTCCACACTTCTAAATCAATAAATACAAATTTTTTTTATCACGCTTATATTACCATAAAAATATATTGTTAAATCAATAATGCAACATAATGTTCTTCCTGCCTTGGTCTTTAATCAATAAGCATCTCATGTCTTTGCAATATCATCTTTGATTCTTGTTAGCTCTTTATATTAAATGGCTTCGCTCCTTATCTGGAGCGATTTTCATTTAAAAGAAAAATATATTTTGAAATACTGTATATTTAGTACTGACGAACGATCCAAAGGCAGTTTTTTTTATGCTTAATTTGCATAACCATTTTTTAAACGGTTCATAAATGTTATATATTGGTAATTTTATTATTCTAATTTTTCTATATTCAGCAGTTTTGTTGATATCAACAGTAATTAAAGTGATTTCATAAAAATAGATAACTTATTAAAAATTGTTTTTAAATCAAGCTAACCTCACTTGCTAGAATTCTTACTGACATGCATAAGTGAAAAGAGGAAAGAAAGGGAGATGATGGCTGTCTTGCTTATCCCCCCTCTTTTTCCTCTCTTCTGTTATTGATTCTGTATTTTTGTATTTTTTTTTTTACTGTTATTAGATTCAATGATTGTTTTGATCTTGTAGATAAACTGTTTATATCTGTGTTTAAGTGTTCCTATCAGGAGTCTGACTTGACTTCTAACAACTAAATTATAAGTTAAACATTAGAAGCCTCTGCCCCCACACACTATCTCTTGGGCAAATTGATTTCTTTTTTTTGATTTCATTTTCTTTTGTTTCCATCTTTTTCTCTCACATTTTATCAAAAATCTTTGTCTAGTTCCTTTCACACACCTGTGATTTCACAAAATTAAATATAATTTTGGAAACATCTTGAAGTGAGAAAAGGGAGATGGAAGCGAGATAAGGTGTTAGTTTAGGGGAAACCTGAAGGTCTGGGTATTACTTATTGGCAAACTCCAATATGTATAATTTTTAGTTAATTTTCCTTTCCAAACAGGTAAATATATGACTCAAACTTTTAAGATTGCAAAATTTTGAATATAACTTTTGCAGTCTAATACATTCAGGCTAATATGGATCTTCAGTTGGAGAAAAAAAAAATATATATATATATACATATATATTTATTTATTTATTTCAATTTTGTTGAAAGGAATGTTATTTAACTTTCTCTTTAAGCAATGTTGAACCTGGTCACTACTAAAAATGAGTGACCATTTGGAAATTCCAGGTGTTGTATTTGCTCTTCACTTATCTCGGCATTGTTTCCAGTTGTTTAGCACTTCTTCTTGCCACTGGACTCAAGCAGTGCCGATTCAGGAGAAGTATGGTTGTGGCTTGTGCAACCCTTGCTTCACAATTACACATGCAGCTACCCTTACAGGGGGTATCCATTGTCACTTGAAACTGAACGGAGGCATCAAACCTTCTCTTGGTTTCAACATTAATCAAATTAGCTGTACATTAAGACTTTTCTGTCACTCTATTATTAAATCAATAATTCTATTGAAGAGAATAAAAGAATAGATACATGAGACAGGTGTATCCTCTTGACGATTGTCCTCACAAGGACGTGGTATTAGATGAGGACACCCTGGATGTAAGTAAGAAATACCTTGAGTGCAGGTGTTGGATATGAACTCAATACAGCCACAGGAATGAAGGCAGCTTTGGTGTAATTTTGTGAGCTGTTGCCTCTGATAGCATCACACACTATTCCTCTTTACTTTTGGGGTAGCTTGTGTAGCAGCTGTGTCAGGGACATCATGTTATATGGCAAGTGAATGCTGAGTCCTTGTCCAGCCCTTTCTTGCTCGATTGTATTACAATGACAGATCTTTAGTTGAAAATGGAGACAACGAAAAGAATTCTCATTTTAACATTTAATGAACAACTTTGTTTGTCATCCTCGTTAGTAGCGTGTACACGAGAGAAATGGGTTAGTAGGTGGAAGTGTTCTTGTGTAAAGATAGATTCAATATATTGCCGGCTTGTTGAGGAAAGAACAGCTCAGTCCACACGAAGGAGGCCGGTTAAAGGAGAAAGAAAAAGCAAAGTCTTCAGTGTATTTATGTGTTGTAGTGTGTGTGTGTGTGTGTGTTGGTGTATCGACGAGAGCAGTTCTTCAGCATGATAAAGAATGTTCGTTTGAGTAACCCACGCAGAATCAAATGGAAGTTAGGTCACCATGTTAGCTTGTTATACTTATGTTTGGCTTGGGGCCAAAGGCCCAGGCGAAGTTTGCTGCCCAGCAGGGTCAGGAGGAAAGAAGGTTTGTGATTTCGCCTTTTATGTACTTGGTCCCGTGATTGAGAGCTGGCTTGTAATTGGCCAAGCCAGGGAGAAATTGGGTTTCAAGTCTCGAGCCGCGAGAATTAACTCCTGCTTGTGATTGTAGCAAGTTTCAGCTGCTACAGATCCATGATCAGATGGATGTGCAATGGTGAAATACGGCTAAACACATCAGGTCAGAGGATTTGCTGAAAGCACTGAATTTGTTAAACATAAATATTATTCTAAGGGTGAAATTGGTTATGCTGATATGATCATGTGGAGCATTCATCCTCTTGTGGAAGCATGGAAGTTTGGCTAGTCAAGGAAAATTGGAAGTAAGTGATTAGGCAAGGCTGCATAGAGTGGAATTTGGAGACAGTTGCCCTGCTGAACTGTAAGAACTGGAGAGTAAATTTGTGTAATATCAGAAAATGTCTGACCCCTGAACTGTGGAAAAGTGATGTTAAATGAATAGGAGATTCCTTAAATAATAATTGGAAACATTTACACTTTTGCAACGTTTTCTATCTTAAAGCAGTAAAACTTACTTAACATCAATGATCATTCATAGATATTTGTGCAGATGACACCACAATCTATGGCAACACTTCAAAGGCCAGTAATGAGCAAGATCTTTCTGATTCTCTCTCCTCTGATCTTGAGAACATGGTGCAATGGGGAAAAAGGTGGTTGGTTAATTTTAATGCATCGAAAACCGAGCTTCTCTCTTTTTATCATGAGCACTTTGATCCCCCATCATGCCACAACTGAAATGAATGGCTTTCATCTTGGGAAAGATTGAAACTGACATTCACTCCTGATCTGAAATGGAACATGTACATCAAATCTGTTGCCAAGATCACTGGAAAAATGGTTTGATCATTCTAGAGCATCTCACTACTGATGCAATCCTGCATCTGTATAAGACACATGTACGTCCTAAAATGGAGTACTGTTACCATATCTAAGTAGGAGCTGCTCGGCACACCTTATCTTACCTTGATGCAAAACCGGCTTCGAAACCTAGTAGGTGGTGCTCTTTTCTCTTCTCTGCAACTTCTTTTCCACAAAAGAAACAGTGCTCTATCATTATTTTCATGGTAAGTGCTCGACTCCAATCAATGGTCCCCTTGCCAAACTTTCACAAAAAACACTTGACTAGCTACAATCACTCTTTATCTGTGCCTAAATCTAAATGCAGATTCCATGAACAAGACTTCTTTCCCAGAACTGCCTGCTTTTGGAACTGTTCTGCTTCCTGGTTGAATACAACATGGTAACCTTCAAATCTAAATGTAAACAAGTTCTTGTCGAGTTGTCCCTATAAATAATCAAATTGAACCCAGTTTACACCATTAGTGATTACTACATTACCACCTTAAATTGATTAACCCTTATCCTCGAGTAGCCTTTCGGCCTTGATAACTGGTGACTCCCAAGTAAAAAAACAAAAAAAACCAAAAACAAAAAGCATGAAATAATTTTTAACTGACGTGGGTTGAGTTGCTTCCATCTATCTCTGCCACTGATCAAAGGTTGATCAAGTCTGACAATTTGAAGTCGATGATTGGGTGATCTTTAACCACCCTCAGTTTCAACGGCAAACTTTGTAGATATGAGAGCCCAGGCTGGGTTCCAAGTCAGCTTCATAAGCTAAGTTTTTCATTGTTCATCACATTAAAATTTAAAATATATATATATATATATATATATAAAGAATAATAAAAAAATTAACTGGGTATTATCCAAGTAGGTGAATGTGGTATTGTGGTGAAAGTTAGCAACGTTGAGTAAGTACAAAAGTGAATAACAAATTCCATGACCCCCCCCTCCCACACACACACACACACACACAATTCGGCCTTGAAGCCTAAGACAAAAGAATGAACTTTTTGACAACTGTTGTTATAAAAACATTGTTTATAAGTATATATATTTTGCTTAAATAAAATCGCCTTTTCCAATCTCATGAGGGAGCTACAGCATCCTTCATAAATGAACTCTTCTGGTTGATGGTGAAAGGCATGGCCCATCCAGTACAGATATCTTGTGAGGATGACTTGTCTGAGGGAGTTAATTTTGTAGTGAAAAAATGCTGTATTGTTTGAGATAGTGTTTTTATTTGACACGGAGGATATGATACTAGCAATGATGGAGGTCTGAACAGAGCTGAAAGGGAGAAACAGACCAAATATCAAGGTCTCATGTATGATATGAAAAGAAACTCGAATCTTAGGCAGATATCAATATCCCAGTTATCATAAGTGCCACAGAGCTTATGAAGAAAAACTTGAAGTCCTACCTAACTAATATTCCTGGTGAACCAAGTGCAAAAGAGATCCAAACAATTGCACTTAAGGGAACAGCAAAGATACTAAAAAGAGCTCTCGGTTGGTTTCAATAAAAAGCAGGGGAATGTTGGCTGCCCCGTACCCAGCATTACAATCTTCAGAGAAAGAAAATTAAAAGAAAAAAAAAGTGCATAGTGATTGAAAGTTTCCAGTTGCTTAATGTTTTCCACTCATTGCCCACGACTTGCTGCCATAAAGAAGGGTCCTTTGCACCAGCGTTTGGTAGATCCTTACTTTGCTGCTGCGCCATGTATCAGATCTTAATCAGAGCTGGGAATTAAGATTGCAGAAGGAACGACATGTCAGATCAATTTGTGCTTTAATGTCAGGTACAATTTGATCTGTGACTGTAATAATGGTGCTGTATTTGAAATACTGAAGATATCAAGTCTTGCACATTTCATACTTTATAAGTTATCATTTGCTGCAATATAACTCCACTTTATTTCTTTGTAAGTTTTTCTTTTTTTCCATCTTTTTTGACTTAGTTTTCTCTTTCCTCTCTTTATCTCTTCTTTCCTCTATATGTCTCTCTCTTTCTCTGTCTCTCTCTTTCTCTCTCTCTTTCTCTATCTCTCTCTTTCTCTATTTCTCTCTTTCCCTGTCTCCCTGTCTTTGTCTCTCTGTCTCTGTATCTCTCTCCTTGTCTCTCTCTCTTTCTCGTTGTCACTTTCTCTCTTTCTCCCTGTCTCTTTCTTTCTCCCTGTCTCTTTCTTTCTCCCTGTCTCTTTCTTTCTCCCTGTCTCTTTCTTTCTCCCTGTCTCTCTCTTTCTCCGTCTCTCTCTTTCTCCCTGTCTCTCTCTTTCTCCCTGTCTTTCTCTTTCTCCCTGTCTTTTTCTTTGTCTCTCTCTTTGTCTCTCACTCTCTCTCTCTCTCTCTCTCTTGCTTTCCTCTTTTATCTCAATTTCTATTTCAAAGAAATTCTAAATAGCTGACCGACGTTTGATATTTTTCTTTAATTCATTGTATCAAACTGAAAATTCTTTTTCTGTAACATTCCTGCCATTCTCCGCAGATCCCTTATCTTCTGGCAAGATTACAAAACCCAAGAAGAAAGTGTTCACGAGCGTTCAAGGTATACTCAAGATTTTCCGTCATTCTCCTTTAAGTCTTGCAAATATTCCCTTCCCTTTATTTTCATAGAACAAGCCTGTCTGCATGCCTCCTTTCTCTTCGCCTTGCCATATTTGTTGTTTTGAATATTCTTTTGTAGAAAAGACAAAAAAAAATGCTATATTTTTCATTGACACTGTTCTTCATAATGACTTGCTTATTTATTTGCTATCTTTGTTGTGTGCGATATATTTGCTTGTGTCGGCTAAATCATTGCGATATTCTTCATTAATTACTCATGGGAGGATTCAGGTCAGAGTTTGTTAACATGTTCAAACCAAGATTTCGGAAGGAATCAGATTGATTAGTCTCTGAAAGAATTAATAGGCAGACAACTGTTTCGCCCTTTACTACTTATCAATGCAGCTAGCCTTAGCAAATGTAACCATGCTAAGATTTGAAACCTGAATGGCTGATCATATCCAAAAGTGATCAGCAGGCAAAAACCTAACCGATTGTACCAATAAACTTCAACAGATAGTAAAGAATATGCAATATATATATATATATATATATATATATATATAGGTTTGAGATGTTTAAAAGTTGGGACTAATGAAAACAACGAGGTTGTTAGATAGTGCTCAATAAAAAGAGCAAAATATATTTTTTTTTATTTGAGGGTAAACAGTAACATAGTGTCGCTATAAATAGCCATCTGTTTCAGTCAATAAGACATCCTCAGGCGACCTGGAACCTCTCGACGCCACAAAGAAAAATGGAAAAAAATTGAAAGAAATTGAAAAACAAAGAAACTTGCTTTTTTTTTTCAATTTCTTTCAATTTTTAAAGCTAAATGTTCCATTGCTGGTAATAATGATAAAATAATACATATTTATTGATTGTAAACCATCAGTGAAACTAAAATCGATAGATCTTTTTCTCACAAGTATATTTTTTTGTTTAGGAAAATATCTGCACATTTAACATCTGTGTTTCTACAGTAATCCTAGAAAAATAGTTATATAGTTAAAAATTTAGAGATTTATAAAGAACTGGAATCGGTAATTGTGCCGGAATTGGGAAAAATATTGAAATCATTCCATCACTAATATATATATATATATATATATATATATATATACATATATATAACACAGTTATGTCTGTTTGTTTGTCTGTCTGTCTCCATATTTTCAAACTCTATCTCCTCTGAAATTAAAAGTCACGGAGCAGCGCTACAGGCCTTAAATGATTGAATTTTTTATGGACTGTTCTTTTAAGGATCTTTAGCCAGTTAAAATTGTTTTAAGGGGTCAAAAATCGGTCAAAATTGAAAAAAAATCGTTAAACATTTTGTACATTCATCTTAGCTTATTTTTAATCAGTTTATATTCATGTCAGGTTTGTAACGTCCCTAGCTATGAATGCTACAGTTTTGGTTTCGATTCTGTCCGATGGCACCTGAATACTTTTTTTTTTACTTTTGAAATCATGACTCTATAATAATATATACAAAATCTGGACAAATTAAAATATCATATTTAAGCGTATTTTACCCTGGGCAAAGCTGCCCCCCTCCCCCGCTAGTGTGTGTGTGTGTGTATATATATATATATATATATATATATATATATATATATATATATAATGGTATAAAATTTTATTTGTACAAACCTTCAGCTTTGCACCCTTACTAAGATAATGTGCTGATGAGATTCAGCTGGTTCTCAGCTAGATTTAAAACATGCCTGAAAATGTGTAACCAAAAAACAAGCACTTACTTAAAATTAATGTAACATATATTAGTGTTGAGATGATTAATCGGAATTGAGAATAATAAAAAAAAAAAAAATCGGAACTTTTTGGGGTAGAAAAATTTGTCTATTTTTTTTCCATACCAGAAAACGATTTTTGTTTTTATTTGTCTTTGTTTCAAACTTAATTTTCCATGACTTGTACTCATGATAATAAGATAAATATTTATTGATTTTTATACTATCAGTAAAACTAAAATTTATGGATCATTCCACAAGTGTATTTTCACGTTTACAAAAATATGTGCATATTACATGGTTTTTGTGGTAATCAGATCCCTCCCCCTCCTATTTAAAAATGTAAAAAGAATCTGAATCAGTAATTGTATCAGAATTGTGTGTGTGTGTATATATATATATATATATATACATAAATATAAATTATATGAAATTTATTTATTGATGGCTACATATGTGCATACATGTTTCTGTAATCACCTGCATTGGGGGATTACGTCTTCAGGCCAAGAATTATTGTCGAGAACACTTGGTCTGAAGACGTAATCCTCCAACGCGGGTGATTACAGAAACATGTATGCACATATATAGCCATCAATGTTTGTATAAATAAATTTCATATACCTGCTCTGTTTACTCATTGAGCACTCTTTGGTAGACACACGTTGTTTCATTGGATGTACTTCGAGGAAACTAAACTCTACTGGCTATATATATATATATATATATATATATATATATATATATAATGCAAATTCAAGTGAAGTTTACACCCACAATGTAAACATCCAGAGAATGCTTTCTGTGTTTATATAAGAGTGCACAGAAACAAATAGAGCCATTTAATAGATATGAATTCTTCCTTACCTTGAAGAGGTCCTGCTGCTCTATAGCTGTGACAGAAACATGTTTTGTAAATATGTAGCATAAATAAAAAATCTTTATACCTATCATATATATTTAATGTGTGTAAATTTTCTAGCTTTTTGATGTTTTATTAGGGGGAAAAAAGCGAAAAATATTTGGTTCCTATTTAAAAGTTAAATATTATTCCATGATAAAAAGTGAAAAAAAATCCCCCCAAAAATCGAAGAATGCTAAAAATTATTTGGATATTTTTTTCTAATTGCTTTATTCTTTCTTCAGAATTTTCTTCCATTATTGCATCATTCTTTTATTTGCCTGTTATATTTAAAAAAAAATCATAGTCTTTTAGTGTTGCATTTTTAAAATTCATTGCTCTTCTTTTGTGCACACATCTTGCCAGTTTTGTTTTGCATTTTTTAGTCATTATAGATTTGTTGTTCAATTTCTTATTAAAACTTGATACTCTATTTATGCATGCAGTATGTTTCAATGAATCTTAAATATTATAATTATTTCCTCTTTTTTCTTCCTAATTGTTACTGTTGTAAAATGTTCTGTGTGAGTGGTGAGGAGACAAATATAAAGAAATAATTGGATGAAAATTATTCTATGGAGATCAGTAATATGAGTTATTTAATAATTTTAGAACTGGAAAAATTACTATGGAATGAATCGATTTTATTATCGATTTATTTTTATTTCTGCTATGAAAGTTCTTTGTGAGTGGTAAGACACAAATATGAAAAAATAATTGTTTGAAAATGCTTCTGTGAAGATCAACAATGATTTGTTTAACAATTTACAACTGGGAGAATTAGTATAAAAATGAGGTTTGCTAAACTGACATCTGTAAATGTTTCTGTTTATTGTTTTTTATTCAAATGCAGGGGCAGATAACTTTGGCTGATCAATGATAATTCAAAACATTTCCTGGTAAATGAGATACCTTTTGGGTAAAAGGGTATTTCTTTTTTAAATAGAAAAATGTTCTTGTTTTATTTTTTTCTAAACGCTGTCAGTATTAGGCACATTTACTAAGACTTCATTTAAAAAAAGAAAGAGGTGATATTTTAGACAGTTCACCAAAATTTCCCAGTATACAACAAGTGTTATTATTTTGAAAAACCTAAACCTTACTCTGAAGGGCAGACAGTATAGATTAAAAAATAAATCCATTCAATGGTGTTGAAAGCTTTTGTCACAATGATTGTCAAGGAATTTAAACAATGCTGGTCAAGTAATTAGTCCCTAGTGTGACTAGTGTCAGGAGGAACTTCCAAAAAAACTTCTTCTGCAAGGGCTTTCTATCTGTGGAACACATTATCATAGAACTGCTTCATTGTAGATTATAACATGGTCGTTGTTGAATTGCAACGGATTCCTGTTAGAAACTGTCTCCACAAGTAATTTGGACTTTGTTTATCCTATCAGTCTTCCGCAATCCTCTTATAAGGTTCTTCATCTCTCAACTCAAAGTAACACTTATCCTTAAGTAGCTTTTGGTCTTGACATGCTCCACAAAAAAAAAAAGACAAACAAAAACGGCTGTGTGCATTCATAACATATGGAACTGGTTGGAATGTATATCACAAAGTAGACTAGAATAAAAATGATGTTGCTCATTTTAAATAGAGAAAGTGTTTTTTTTTTTTTTGTTTCCTTTAAAGAAAAAATTAAACTTTATATTGATAAAACGGAAATATCTCTACTTTGCAATGTGGGATTAGATAAGATATTTTAATTTGTAGAAACAAAAATCACTTTTTGTAATCGACTTGTAACAAAAAATATGAAGGGGATAACTAAATATTTGATATAAATAAACAATCTAGTATTTGAAATCTTTGGACTTCTGATCTTGAGTATAATTTTTACAATGTTTTGTTCGATGTAACCTTCGACCTTCTTTAAGTGCATCTTGTCGAACTCGGGGATTTGAACGGAATTTCAATCAGAACTCTTTATTTACTTCACGGGGTTAACATGCTCTCGTTTCGTCAGCTATAACTGGTTAGAAGTCCTAAGTAATTCGCAAATATATTTTTTGGTTACCCATACTGAGAATTGAACCTTCAGGAGAATATCACTTTTAGAATTGATTTTTTTTTTTTCCAAGCACTCTAACCATTACATGGCAGGTTCTAAACATTCTTGAGTTTGACAAGATACATCTGAAAAAAGTCAAAGGTTACATCGACTGAAACATGAAAATGACACTTAAGATAAGAATAGTAGTTTGGAGATTTCAAATAATATGAATAACCAATCCTCATCTCAAAAATTCAGAAACAATCCAGTATTGGGGGGGGGGGATCACCATTTAAATAAAACGAGAAGTTTTTCTGAAAAGACGTCTTTTCGTTTTTAAATGTTTATAATTAAGTAACATTTCTATGGCACAATACTTTGGTTGATTTTATTTCCATTAAGAAAAAATACATATAAAAATAATGTTCTTTATAAAAATAAAACTACATGGATTTTGGTGTACAATATTTTCTTTCTGTCATGGGTGTATACATTGTAAAATTGGTTTATTTTTCTTTTATTCATAATGGAGGGAAGTTATCGAGAATATCACCATATATTTGTGTAATATTCATTGTTTTGTGGGTCACCAGGAATAGAAATTAATTAATTTGAATGAATAGAGAAAGGTACATTTCAAAAAAGTTTTTGGGTTTGTTTTACAATCCACAGAGGTATAAAAAAGTGATCAAAAAATAAATATATAACAAATAAATGTTACTAAAAGCAGGAGAAATTACTCTTCTACCTAGCTGGATAAATGTTTAGTGTTTCCACTTATTTTTAAATGTTTATTAAATTAAAAAAAAAATAAGTAGTGTTGAGTGTTACATGAGAACAAGAAAACTGGCCACAATGTCTCTTACATTTTTGAAATCTCGACAATGACTTAAAAATAAAACAAAATAGTTGAATCTTCGCACCCCTTGACCATGACCACCCAAAAGTTGACTACTAGAGATAATGGAACCTATCTGGGAACATTATTTTTCTTCTGTAGGTTTCAGCATGATTTAAAGATGTACTTATTTTAAACAAGGAAACTTCTCTTGGATGGCCAGACTTCAACCAGAGATATTCTCAATTCTCTGTGCCCCACACTCCTTTTCCCTTAGTCAGACATCTATTAGCTGCAACATCTGCACCACTTAAACATGCAGTCCAGCGCATGTTTACACCATTAGTGAAATAAATAAAAAGTAAAATACACATGTACAATTCATGGCTAAATAAAAAAAAAAAAAAGAAAAAAAGTGGGTTTATGATGTCATCATATTTGTTTTATCTCACTGATAAAGTTATAAAAAAACAACAAAAAAATGCATTCATAACAACCTTGATAAAACTGTAGGCAATTCAATTACCTATGAGTCAATTCATTCACACGATTTTATGGTTTATAATGATCATCTTTTAGATTCCCCCCCCTCTTAAAATGCATAAAATTTACTTATATGCATATAATTTTTATTTTCATTTTATGTCTTACTGCCGCATACTGAGGTTAGATATTTTGTGAATGCCTTCAAACTTCTGTCCGTTACCATTTCGCTTGTGCTGCCTGCTAAAATTAGGTCATCATCAACTGATTCCCACCATGTCATAAGCAGCTTTTTATACGACTTTAGGCCATTGACGTCAGTGTGGGACACACACTTTGTAGCGTTTTAAAAGACTGATAGTGAATGACGTCACTGTATCAGTTGAGGTGTCTTTGTGCGCTAATTTCTCTTTGAAGCTTTTATAGTTAGACTGGCAATTTTCTTTGTCCGATGTGCTACTGATGTTGTTGTTTGAATGAATCAGATGATTATTCTTGGCATTTATTTCACCAATATCTTTCCAGTTGGAATTTTTTTGTAGAAAGACATCAGTTACTTATGCGCGAGACCATGTGAAGGTTGCCAACATCTCTAAGTTGAAGTGATTTGGTGGAACAAACAGGATTTGAACTTGGCACATTCAGGTTGTCAGTTCATGTTATTAACCATTTAGCCGCCATCACCTCCCTGCTGCTTATGTTGTTTTGACAAGATTATAGGTCAAACGTGTTGTATGCTGCTTTTCTTGCATATGATGGGATCCTTGCATTTGGTAAAATCGTCGATGGCTGTCTGAAGATTCTCCATGCAGTGAATACATATTGTCTTACAGCTGTCAGTTTGCCAACTGGAATCAATTGTGTTACCAAGGTAGGTGAGTTTATTAACTTGTAGCAGTTATATGGTTAAAACCTATCCCCTTTTGTAGGTAATTCACTCGTATAGTGATTAGTATGTGGTTTGGTTGGCTAACATAGACATATCCAAACTTGCATAATGATATGTAGGCGGTTCGCACATTATTGCACATATGCACTTTCAGCCGTTTCTGTTTCTGCCCTACTTGAATTTGGGCATGCAGATTGGTTGGTTCCAGTCAAAATATCAATGTAGACAGATGTGACATTTCCTCTAATCAATGGAGAGGATAGATTTGAGACTACAGCCCTAGGCTCGATTACATTTCTACTTCCAAACCAACTTCCCCTAAATTCTTGTATTCCTATTCTGTTTAATGAAATTCTTAAATAAAGGTAAATTGTAAAGATGTTGATAGTTTTATGGAACATGGGGACCCTTTTTCTTCATCTCAAGGAAACCACGTCAGATAACGTCCAGCCTGCCAACACTTAAAACTCTACAAAATGGTTACTTTCAACAAACGTCCTGGTGATACCAGATGTGTTTTTTCAATGCTTTTACCCCCTCTTCCCATGTTAAGAATGGCTTTCTAAAATCTTGCAAGTTTGAATTATTTGGAGCTATCTACCTTGTTCCTTCACACTGTTTTTAAGATGGCATTGTGAGATTGTCAGTCTTCTTCGTTTAGTTATATATTGATTTTCTGAATGCTTATATTGAAGATATTGGCTTCCTGATGCACCAAACATTGATGTTTTTTGTTTCCTTTCCCTTTGCAAAACTCAATCATGTTCTACAAAGTCAGAAACAAAAACAATTTTTCTCTAAAAACAACAAAAAACAATCAAACTAAACATTATGAATAAATATTTTAAGATATAAACAACTTAAAGCATAAAAAAAACGATGATTTTTCTCAAATTACCGGATTTAGCATTAAATAATTCAAAAATGGTTGATACGCAGTAAAGCAACCAAACCAATTAACAAATATTGCATCACGCCAACTCTCACTCCATAACTCTTTTAACACTAGCAAAAGTTCTATTTCTATGGGAGTTTGAGTTGATTGACTATAAAATCATAATTGTATGACATTTATTCACATCATATTTTTTCATTTTTCATGTGAACTGGATACTCATATCGATAGCTGATTGCTAGATCTGTGAAATCGACCATATGTCTTATTCATCAATGTCGTCTTGGGATGACTGGGTGAAGAAATGGTGAGAATTCTCTGATAATCAAAGAAAGAAGTGAGACAGATATATACAGATTATCAACCACTACCCGGATGATTAAAAAAAAAAATTTGCTGTGTGAGAGACAGTGAATGAAAAGTATGATACTTTCTTTCTCATGCACGTTCCATGAAAAAGGATGTTTAATAAAACCACATGCTAGTTACAAAAACGGCCATGTGGTAAGTTGAATTAGTCTGTTTGGCAGAACTCCAGTAAAGACTGTTTTACTGTTTGCTGCAATAATTTTCTGTTGTCAGGGTATGACAAAAGCATAAGTCTTGCCTTAAGTAATACCATCTGTCCTCATTGATACCTACGAGTATGTATATTCTATAATATAAATCTCACCTGTCTGTTTAAATGTATATATGTTTGTATGTCTACCTAAAACTTTCGACAGAGGCGACGGATTTTCACAAGATTGGTATCATTTTGAAGCTGGAGGTCTTGGACAACAAATATTGAAAAATTGTCCAAAAACATTCATTTCTTCACCCTCAACTGAGCAGTTTTCTACAAAGAGGGGTTGATTTTTTGCGAGCTATTTTTGCAAGTCATCGTGTCGGTTAAATTGACTTTGCCTAATTTTAATGTTCTGAGTTTCTGGTCGCATCATGGAGTAGAGGTAAGATGTCAGATTTCCTTTCATTTTCTTTTCCGCCTTTGTGTCATGAGTTCGAGCCTGCCTGCCTACTACCACTTTTTTTTTTTTGTTCAACACACATTTCCAAACACCTGAGCAATGCCGGGCACCCAGGCTAGTCTAATATATAAAGTAAAGTCGGTCCTCCTTGCATTATTGTTTGATACTTTTCATAACAAAAACTGCATAAAGCATCTGTTCTGTTAGTCCAATAGGTTACGTATTGCTATGTTATAAGTACAGCATGATCATGTCGGCACACTAGTTCTTGCTAGATCATCAAAGTTAAGCAATGTTGAGCCTAGTCGATACTAGATGGGTTACCATTTTGGAACGCTAAGCACTGTATGTAGGAAGATGTCGACATCTTCCTGCAAGAACATGACCTCGTCATCTCCTCTGTAACTGTGAACCACTTGTGAATTTAATATTCTCTTGACACTTCCACCCTTGGAGGAAGCTGGTTCAACCTGTCTAGGCTGAATACTGTTGGCATGACATACATGTTGTTAGAAGACAAAATTTTACTTCTAGAAGATTCTCTCATTCTCACGTTTGTTTCTTATGTATTGTGGATGCCTTTCCGGGGCTGCACTAGAATAATGAGTGCAAGATGTCCTTATTACTCCGTGACAGATTTTGCTTTTTGATTTGTAATTGCTGATAATGTTTTCAAAATTGTTTTTGTTTTCACGTATTCCTCTAAGTAACGAATGTAAATTAGAATTCAACACTTAACTTTGAATTTGTCAAAATAACACCTGTTCTAAAAGAGCATTCAAAAATACTTTTCAATCTTGACCTATATTTTATCAGCCCACATTTGTAACTACACCAGCTCTCCCATCATCATAAAATTCATTTATCAATAATCATTATTACTAGCGGGACATGTGGAAATTCCACAGTGGCAGCAAAAATAATTGTCGATTTTGTTTGAATAATAATTATATCTAATTTAAAGATATTTTTTTTTTATAAAATTAAAATATTTAACTTACTCTTAGTCTATTATTTTTTAAAATAAACCATGACACACGACATATGTAAAATTTTCACCACCATTTTTACATTACAATTTTAAGAAAAAAAACTTTCTATGAGAAATCGTGTCAAGGGGGCTATTAATACAGGATAAGGCTTCACTAAGAAAATAAATATAAAATTAAAACAAAAAATAAAATATGTTTTCTTCAAAATGTATGGCCCCAAAGCGATATCATTTTTATTTTTTATTTATTTGTTTGTTTTATTTTTACATTGCATCTTTGTTGATCGGGAGATCCTATTTATTAAAAGGGATTATATAAGGTGATAACATAGTACAAACATTAAATCAGCATATCTATAAACTAATAATATTTGGAGTATGTTATCACTTTCTATCCTCCTTTTTAAAGAAATAGGATCTCCCAATTGAATAATTTATAATCTGGAAACTGTGATACATGTATGTACGTTAAAGGTACTATGGTATTAATATATGGATCACTATCATAAATATGATCCCTCTGGTTGCGTATGTTTGCTAATATATGATAAACAAACATTTCCACACCCAAAGTAGAAGGTGGTGGCTGGGAGGATGACATCATAATGAATGGACATATACTGCCTTGCCAAGAAAGAAGTAATGCCTTGGAGAATGATCTCATGATAACAGAAAACAGATGTTACCCTTTCTCTCCCAATGAAAACGAGAAGTTAATGTCTTTGAATATATAAAAACAAAAAAGATATTACACTATATCTCAACATTGAACATTGAAGGATAGTACATTAGTCTAAAATAATAAAGTAAACTAAATTGAGTATTAAAATATAGTAATGATATAGTTTCAGCTTCAAACAGACAGATACTAAATCTCCATTCGTAATAGATAATTAGTATTATTACTTTCTATAAGTCCTCAGGAGTAATCTCATTATACGCTTACCTTATCCTCTTACATTTACGCTCTCTGTTTGTACCTTTACCCTCTCTCCTCGTACCTGTACTTAGTCCCACTCCTTACTCTTTAGTCCTACTCTTTCTTAACCTTACCTATTCCCACTCCTTCTTACCCTTACCTATTCCCACTCCTTCTTACCTACTCCGACTCCTTCTTACCCTAACCTACTCCGACTCCTTCTTACCCTAACCTACTCCCACTCCTTCTTACCCTAACCTACTCCCACTCCTTCTTACCCTAACCTACTCCCACTCCTTCTTACCCTAACCTACCCCCACTCCTTCTTACCCTTACCTACCCCCACTCCTTCTTACCCTTACCTACTCCGACTCCTTCTTACCCTTACCTACTCCGACTCCTTCTTACCCTTACCTACTCCGACTCCTTCTTACCCTTACCTACTCCGACTCCTTCTTACCCTTACCTACTCCGACTCCTTCTTACCCTTACCTACTCCCACTCCTTCTTACCCTTACCTACTCCCACTCCTTCTTACCCTTACCTACTCCCACTCCTTCTTACCCTTACCTACTCCCACTCCTTCTTACCCTTACCTACTCCCACTCCTTCTTACTCTTACCTACTCCCACTCCTTCTTACTCTTACCTACTCCCACTCCTTCTTACCCTTACCTATTCCCACTCCTTCTTACCTACTCCGACTCCTTCTTACCCTAACCTACTCCGACTCCTTCTTACCCTAACCTACTCCCACTCCTTCTTACCCTAACCTACCCCCACTCCTTCTTACCCTTACCTACCCCCACTCCTTCTTACCCTTACCTACTCCGACTCCTTCTTACCCTTACCTACTCCGACTCCTTCTTACCCTTACCTACTCCGACTCCTTCTTACCCTTACCTACTCCGACTCCTTCTTACCCTTACCTACTCCGACTCCTTCTTACCCTTACCTACTCCGACTCCTTCTTACCCTTACCTACTCCGACTCCTTCTTACCCTTACCTACTCCGACTCCTTCTTACCCTTACCTACTCCGACTCCTTCTTACCCTTACCTACTCCGACTCCTTCTTACCCTTACCTACTCCCACTCCTTCTTACCCTTACCTACTCCCACTCCTTCTTACTCTTACCTACTCCCACTCCTTCTTACTCTTACCTACTCCCACTCCTTCTTACCTACTCTTACTCTGTCTTACACTTATCCTATACTATCTCCTCTTACCTTCTTTTCATGTATTTTCTATCAATCACTCTTAAATATTTGAAGAAAATGCTAAAGAAAGAAAAAACAGATAATAACCATCTACAGTGTTATTACTTTTGTTTCTGCTCCAAAATAAGTTTTTTAAAAAAAATTTATTTGAAGCTTAAAAATATTGCATAAATTTTAACAAAAATGAAATGTAGAAAGTTATTGCTACATCTGTATTTGCCAATCATTTTCTCATGTAAATTATCTTTATCTTTAGCTCTCATTGATCCAGGATAAAATTGAGATTATCTCTTTCGTTGTGTTACTGACATTCATTTTTGTTAATCCTTTCTGATCTCCTTTCTCAACCTGATACAGTTACTCATTTATTTTGTGTGTCGGACAGTTTGCAGTCGGATGTACTGCTGCACTGCTCATCTTCGTTTCATTTGTTTATTCCAAAAGAACCAATCCAACCCGGACTTACTTTTTCCTACAACAATGTTACATACATTCGTAATCACAGCGTGAATGATGCAACATTGCTTGATCATTTAACAAGTAAAGAGAACCGTAAAATAGTCAAAGTGCATAGTTTAAAATATCTCGATTCACAAGTGTATTAATCGATGAATAAAAAAAAAATAACAAAACACGGATGTATATACATACAAATACTTTCTTTCATATTTGTTTTGTTAAATCCACAAGAAAACATTTTGGATTCATTAATTACAGCCTTTCCTCTTTGAATAATTTAAAAGATGTATAATTGAACATCTAACGTTTGGATTTATTAAACACTATTTTTCCAACTATATATTAACAATTATCTGCTTCAAGGATGGCTTTTACTGAATCCCATTTAAATGTGAATGTATAAAACCTGAATAATTTAAAGACTGTTGATTGTTTTTGTTCGTTTTACTAAAGTTTTAAAGGTTAACATTATTAAAAAAAAGAAGTCATAAATATATAGAATTAAATTAGCAAAATAAATTCATTTTGTAAAAGTTTTAATTTGTAAACATTTTTGTGAAAAAAAAAAGTTTAAACAGTTTTCTTTTTCTTTTTGATTTCTCAAACATTTAATTACTTTTTAGTTTTAAATTTCTATTTTAATTATTAGTATAAATTCAAATTAAAAAAAAACATCTGTCTCAAGTAGAATATTTTTGACCATGTCTAGACCAGTCGACAGTCACTTCAACAGGCTTCGTGTTCGAATCTTCATCATGCGACAGGTAATTTTCTGCAAATTATTTCCATTTAAAAACGAAATCTATTTTAGGTCAATTTATTTTACCAATCATTTACTCATTTTTTTTTTTATGTTTCTGAATTTTTTAGATGAGGTTTGATAATTCGCATTATTTGTATCATTCAGACTATTATTCTCATCTTCAGTGTTATTTTCACAATGTTTCAGCCTATGTAACTGCCAACCTTCTTCAGGTATCTTGTTGAACTTGGAAATCTTCATGGAGTTTCCAATGGAACCCTTTATTTAATCCATAGGAGTTAGATGCTCTGACCCCGTCAGTCATGAAGCAGCCAAATAGGGTAATGGTTAGGAGCGTCAACTGCTGCTAGAGTTCTAAACCTGGCTTCAGGTAGTTGCTAGTCTATCCGCACTGTTGAACTGTGATACAGCAGAACAGTACTGTCATTAGATGACTATATATATTGCCCATTATAAAATACGCTTGAATATAATATTTTAAATCATGCAGATTTTGTGCTTATTATTGTTATATGTATTAATAAATTGTTATTTCTATCTAGAAATCTAGATAGAGTTGTCTCCTAGAGGTTGGGTTAGAATTATCTGCAAGGACCTGTGGCACAGTGGTTAGAGTACTTTAAAAAAATCTAGTTGTTAAGTCAAGTTAAAGTTCTAAGTAATTTACAATTATATTCTGAGTATCGCTTGCACTGAGGATTAAACCTTCAATTTCCAGAAGAGTGTCACTTGCAACTGAATTTTACCATTTACTTTATCTGTTACACCACAGATCTGCAAGGTTCGACAAGATACACCTGAAGAAGGTTGGAGGTTACATTCGTCGAAACGTTGTGAGACTAACACTCAAGGCGAGGAGGGTAATCCGAATAATCCCAATAATGCATATTCAGTTTTTGTTTGCATTTTATGATTAGAAATAATAGTGTGAATCAATAGGTCTTTAGCTTGACATTTATTTGCAGAATTTTGACCTAAAATTCCACTGTATAACGTTGACTCTTTCTTTCATTCTTTTAATATTTACCACTGTTTACGATATTGTAGTGAAGAAAAAACAAATCCTGTGGAAAATGCTACTAGAAAAAATATACTCCTTGTGGTGGCATATTTTTTGCTAGCATCTATGATGAATGAACATATACTACACTATTACCCAAACGGGGAGATCATGCCTGGGAGGATGATCTCATGACAACAGAACAGATGCCCCCCCCCCTTAAAATAGGGTAATGAAAGATAACTCCTTAGTCTGAAATACAGTAGAACCTCAAGATATGGTGGCCCTAGGATACGGTTTTTTCAGTTTACTGTGTGGAATGTTTTTCCGACCCCTGGTTACGGTATTTACACCACCTTACGGTGTTATTTATAATGTTATTTAATTATATACATATGTATTATATACTGTACTGTAGTTTGTTATTAATTTTTAGTGCTGTATTCCATGGTTCTACTGTAGTAAACTTAACTGTGTATTAAAAGATAGTAATATCGGTTTGTCATCAGACAGATACCAAGTTTCCATCTATAATATAAATTTCACCTGTCTGTTTAAATATATGTATGTATGTATATCTCGCCAAAACATTTGACAGAGGCGACGGATTTTCATGAGATCAGTATTATTTTGAATCTCAACCCTTCAGACGACAAATATTGAAAAATTGGCCAAAAACATTAATTCCTTCACCCTCAACTGGGCCCTTTCTACAGGGAGGGATCGCTTTTTTCGCCAATATTTTTTAAAGTCATTGCCTCTTTTCAAGTATCTGGCCTTCATTTAAACCTACGTCACTTCCGGTTTGGCGATGGGTGCAACAGCTAACACGTCACTTTTTTTTTTTTTTTTCTTTTCCTCTTTCGTGGCATGGATTCGAGCCTGCCTGTCTGCCTACCTATTACCACTTTTTTTTTGCTCAACCAACACCTTAACACACACCTCCACTTTCTTTTCTGCCTTTGTGTCACGGGTTCAAGCCTGCCTGTCTACTACAACTTTTTTTTTTTTTGCTAAACACACACCTACAAACACCTGGGCAACGTTGGGCACCCAGGCTAGTTATTAAAACAAATGAGATAAAAATTAAAGATTAAAATATAGGTAGGTTTTCGGTTTTATAAGGGACAGATATCACCTATTTTTTTTTTGGGGGGGGGGTTCCGTTTTGCTGTCATGAGACCATTCTCCAGGCATTATCTCCTCCTTTTTTGGAAATAGTGATTATGTTGTGTCTATTATTTGATTATGAAACTATCCTCCCAGGGTTACCAACACTTACATGTTTTTGGAGAGGTGAGTTGCATAGTGTCTGTTAAGTTATCATGAAACCATCCTCCCAGGCATTATTTCCTCTTTTTCTTTTATATTAGTGATAATGTAATGTCTGTTCTCTGATTATGAGACCATCTGCCTCCCAGGGATTACCATCAACTTTTTTGTGGAGGGTGGAGTCGTCCTGTAGTGTCGGATTTGTTGTCATGAGACTTTTCCTTCCGAGGCATTATCTCCTCCATTTTTTGTAATAGTTAGACTGGAGCATCTGTCTGGTTATGTGACTGTACTCCCAGGGAATACCAGCACATTCCTTTTTTTTTTGAGATGGGAGTTGTGTAGTATCTGTTTTGTTATATTGTAACCATTTTTCCTAGGCACTGTCACCTCCTTTCTGGTAGTAGTTATATTATGTAATAATTTTCATAGAAGCCAATTTTTGCATTAATTTGGAAAAACTGATGAATCATTTATCAAGATCTTCCAGAATTTACTTCAAATTATGATAGCGCTGGAGAGGGGAAGTCACAAGATCAGTACCATCGCTTTGGGAGGGAGGAGAGTAGTGTAGTATCTGTTCTTTTGTCTTGAAACTATTCTTCCAGACATTTTCTCCCTCTTATTTTATTGTTAGTTAGGCTAATACACTCTCCCTTCTGTAATCAGGAGACCTACATCATAGGAAATAACATCACCTTTTAAATTTTGGTAATAGTTATAATGTAATATCTTTCTTGTGGTCATGAGATTATCCTCCCTGGTAGCAAATAAATTGCCATTATCAACATCATTTCTCTTCACATAAACTGTATTTTTAGCAATACTGTAAACTCTCCTAACATTGCTTAATAATTTTTTGTTTTTTCTACTCGGTGTTGTGTGGCAGCAGTAAAATTGTCTTAATGTTACTGTATATTATTTAGTGTGTGTGTGGGGTAACAGAATCTTTAAGTGACCATTATACGCAATTAATAAATGTGAATTACAATATAATATTTTATGTCTTTCGACTATTTTCTTTATTTACATAAATTCTATTTATATAATTGTGAAAGTGGGTGGAGGGAACAGAATTACCCAAAATCAAGAATGTCATTGTTTTGTTCTATTTGGCGTTGCCCAGAAACAATAAAATGTAGTATTATATTTAAAAGGAGGCGGGTGTAGTTCCAGGATTTGAATTACATTCTTTCAGCACAGTAAAACACTGGAAGTAATGAGTTAGGTGAAAGATAAAGAGCAGGTTATCAGGAAGGACAGTAAAAGAAGAGGGAAACAAAGATACAGATGGCTAGAGAGAGAGAGAGAGAGAGAGGGAAAGATAGAAATAAAGTTTAATAAAGATGTTACACATATAATGTACTTCGATTAAATTTTATATGACCTCCAAACAATGCTGGGTAGCCCTGCTAGTCTATAATATAGCGGGCAGTTGTCTGTGTGTATGTGTGTTTGTATATTCGACTAAAACTTTTAAAAATTCTAAAACACCCATAAATTTGGTATTTTCTTGATCTGCATTTCTTCAGATGAATAATAACTAAAAATTAAAAGAAAAAATATTTATTCTCTGACTCTGAATTGGTGCACATTTATTCATGGAAGCCAGGAGGAGGGGCTATTTTCTGCCTACTTGGTCTACTATCTAAAGGGAAATAATTCAAGTTTTTTTTAATCAATCTCTTATGTTGACTAATTCCTTGAAGTATCTATAAAAATGAGTTCTCTGTGTGTATATGTCCCAAGTGAGGAATGGGCTAGGCGCAGAAGGACGGAGTGCAAAAAGGAGAGGGTGAAAATGGAGGAGTGGTAAAGGAAAGAAGATTAATGTTTGAATGGAAACATGTTACACTTTTGCACCAGGCAACACCAGGTAACTCTGCTAGTCTTTTCTAGAACATGTAGATCTGAAATCCTTATAACCTCTGATTTTTTTGCCAACATTGAAAAACCATTTAAACAAGTGGACAAAGAATAATTGTGAAAGTGCTGGCTGATTATGATTCTAAATATGTCTTAACAAGTCGTTTTTTTTATTGTTATTTTTGTAAGAGATTATTATTGAGACTCTCAACAATCAAAAGACTAATGCATCTTTCCCTAAATAGTCTACTTTTTCTTTCTTTTTCTTTTTGTTTTATTGTTGTTCATCATTATTATTAAACGTTTCTCTACAAGTTACAGAATACGCATTAACATAGCTAAGTGTTCTCCAAAACCTATAATCTTGAGCCAAAGTGTTCCCTTGGTTTATGTTTATGTTTGTCCATTCCCAAGTGTTTTCTATTCATTTTTTCTTAGGTCCACCTTTCAAGCATCTTCCCTGTATTATGCCATAAACGCATATTTTAAGTAGCCTCACACTAGAACGCCTAATATAGTCAAATAATCTTTTATAATTTCTTTGTTTTTTTTTTTGTTTTTTTTGTTACCTGTCCAAAAATAAGGAATGTAACTAGTTTTCCTGGCCTTTTGGATAGGAGCAAAATGTAATATCTGTTCTAATGTTGAATAGTCTTTTCTGTCATCGATCAGTGAATGAAAAGTCCTAGATAGAAGCAGTTTTTATTTTTGTTCCAATTCAAAGTCCCTCTTTTGGAGATAGATTTTTGTCACATTAAAAACTGTCCTTGTGTCTAACTCTGTCAGGACAGGCAAGTAAATAAGAACAAGGCAGGTTTTTTATTTGCTTATTTATTTATTTTTTCATATTTGAAGTGAATTTTAGATTATTTTTTGTTTTATAAAATTATCAATATTTTGGAAATTATATAGTTTTTGAATTTATCTTATCTATTCTTGATATAGACAATGAACACACACACACTTGAAGAAAAAGAAATCTAAATTTATTTGTTTTATTTGCCTAAAGCTGATTCATTCACATTTCTCACTGTATTCGTTTGGTAAAGTGTAATTGTATTTTTAATTTAAATCAGTTATAATCATGTGAAAGTTATCTTTTTATCAGTATCTGTTTGAATTTGGAATTTTTAACATAGTACAGAAATAAACTAGTGAAAATGTATTATCTTATATTTTGAAAATAGTAACTAAAACATGCCATCTTCTATATATATAAAAGGCAAATGCGGCGCGCGCATTTTTGTATGTCTCAAAAAGGCTTTTTTCGCTCCCATTCTTGGGGAGGGGGGTTACTATCGCTTAGAAGTGTTTATATACCCCCTAGATAATAATATTGAAGATTTGCAAACGTGCAGCGCGTCTAGATTTATTTACATCGACTTTTATAAGATTCGCGCTATTTCGCTCTGTCCCCTGTTTGTCCTGCTTTTTCGTATAAATACAGTGAAACTAAATTCAAACGGTTCGTGTTCTCGGCTTTTGTGCCGAAACGTCCAAAAAGCAATCAGCTTTTGATCAATGTGGAGTTTCTCCTTATATCAGACAATTGCTATTTGATTTGGACAATCCCCTTTAAATGGGAAGTGCCCCCCCCCATCATCATCTGGGGGAAGCGAAAACTAAAAATACTGCCATGTCATCATAACGATCCCACGATTACCTCATTTAGTGTCTTCCTGTCAATCAAACATCTTTCACTCGCTTTATAAGCCTTAACTTAACACACTAATCAATTACTCTCACTCGTGGTCGATTTTTGTTTCCACCTCCACATCAATGCTTCCGGGTTCAACCCCACCTCCCGGCCAAAACTATTTATTTTTCTTTTACACCTTTAAACATCCGGGCAACGTTTTTTTATTACTTTGCTTATTCTTTAGTTTAACCTCCTCCCCCCTATACACACAGCGTTGTTATTTTAAGATTGCAGGTTCATTTATGCCATTTTTTTTCCTATTTTAGTTTTTCCGATTTTTTAACATCGTCTTTTTTATAATATTTAAACAGGGTTATTATCCCCCCCCCTACACACACCTACAAACACCCGGGCAACGCCGGGTACCCCCCCCTCCGCTAGTACTTTCATAAATCAGAGCCCGTTTTCTGTAGGCTGTTTTTGAACCCAGTTAATGATTGGTACTTTTGCTAGTAATTGTTAAAAAATAAAAAACAGAAGACTTGTGTTTGGACATAAATATAAAAAACAAAACAAGGTTTATCACAGTGCATGAAAAACTAAAAAGTATCAAAACTCATGGGAAAGTTATCAACAATTATCGGCAAACAAAGCATCTTGGGTTGGTAAGTTTAGTTTCACTGATAGCATGAATATACTTAAGAGTGTAATATATATCATGAAAATTATGGAAACAATGTTCGAACGTGATGGAAAAATGAAAAAAAGGAACAAACCAAATTGTATGTTCATCGACGTTTTGTCTTTATTTCAAGACTTCGAGATGAATAATTTGAAGAAAATAAAATACCATTATAATATAGCAACAAATATCGTATCTTCAAGTATTGTATTGGTATTTTATTTTCTTCAAATTATTCATCTCAAGGAAGTTTTGAAATAAAGACGAAATCTTGATGAACATATAATTTGGTTTTGTTCCCTTGTCAACTCTCTCTCTCTCTCTCTATCGCATAAATACTTAAGATTTGTGCTATATTATAGTCATAAACTTATTGTAACCAGGATTTGATCAAAATCTGCTTATATGTATCTTTTGTGAAAGCCTTACTATTTGAGGCATATTTGTGTATAAGTGGGCCAGAAGAATTTGTTTTGAAGTTATATAATCTAAAAAGCTCATCAAGATTGACCTATATTTATAAAATACGGCCTTTCTCTTTTCTCTCATTACTGCCTTTTTTTTTGTCATTTTTTTCTTCCTTTTCTCAGTCTTTTGTTTAATCTATATTTTTTTTCTTATCTTTGTATACTGAGGCAGTTGTTTTGTTTTTCGCCCCCACTCAACGATACATACATACTCCTCCTACTCCTCCTCCTCCTCCTCCTCCTCCTCCTCCCCCTCCTCCTCCTACTACTACTACTACTACTACTACTACTACTACTACTATCTTATATACCCCCCCCTCCCATCCGAAAAAAATATGGTACAAGCTTTGGTAGATATGACACAAAAGTTGTGAAAGGTCAAGGAGGTTCTACCTAGAACTAAAGGAAACTTCTATGAGCCAAATTTATTTCTTAGAACTGCCCATCTGTGGAACGCAATATTGCAGGGCTACTTCCCAACTGACTACGGCATGGTTGTTTTCAAATCTAATCTAAATAAATTCTTATTGAAACACCCTCTTAAATGATCAAATTCTGCCCAATCACCATTATCATTACCAATTATCACGGTGTTGTCTCCCCGTCCACTTGACATTCATTTAACTTTTATCCATAAATAGCTTTGGGCCTTGACAAGTGGTGATTCCTTAGTGTAAAAAAAAAAAAAAGAAAACAACAAAAAAAGAAACTGAGGTGGAAGAGCACTAACCAGACTTCCACTGGAAAAGTATGAAGAGTACTAGAACCTTGAGGAAACTTATTGCCATTCAAATTCCAAGAAAAGATTGATGATTTGTTGCCAGTGAAAACTGAATGGTAAGTGACTTTTGTGATAAGTCATTTATAACAAGTATTGAAAAAAAAAATGGAGAGTACTGGAAATTTGGAAAGACTTGTTATCACTCAGACTCCAATGAACACCACTGTTTATTGTCAGTGAGCAGTCACAGATGATGACCTGTATGAGAACTCTTAGTGAGTACCATGGCAGGTGCTCGTCTGAACTCCAATCTCTGGTCCCCCCTCGCCAATCTTTCACGAAAAACACCCGTCTAGCTGAATCCACTGTGAAAAATTTCCCCCACTCTATATCTGTGCCTAAATCAAAACGTGGATTCCATGAACAAAGCTTCTTTCTTAGAACTGCACGCCTGTGGAACTCTGTTCCGTCTGCCTGCTTCCCACCGGACTACAACTTGGATGTGTTCAAGTCCAACGTTAACAAATTCCTAATGAACCGCCCCCTTAAGTAAACACTTCATCAAATCTCCACACTAACGTAATGTACTTGCAATAACCCTTATCCCTGAGTGGCTTTCGGGCCTTGATAAGTGGTGATCACTGTGTAAAAAAAAATTAAAAAAATAATAATACTATATTATCCTTATCATTTTACATGCTGACATGTGTTGGACAGCTTTTTGAAGTTGACTTCGAAAACTAATCTATCTCTGGCCAAGTCTTTATTTATCCTTCTTTTTCTCAAAACCATCCTTATCCCTTCCTCTTAGGTTTTCCTTGGGCTTACCTGTGCCCTGCTATCTCAACTGTTCTACATTTACTCACCCAAAAACTGTCATCCGTCTTTCAACGTGACCATACCATCAAAGTCTCCTGTTCTGCACTCATCTCTCTGTATTCTTCAAATCTAAGCCTGATTTTAAGGCGTGTACATTTATCTCTATGCAATACTTATCAACAACACTTACTAGCCAAGTTTCACTTCTATACTTTATCACACTGCATATAAATGTATGATAGACTCTTCCCTTGATCTAAAATGGTAACACTGTGCTGGTTAGTAATGATAGAATTTCCTTGAGGTTACTTCATCATCTCCTAACTCTTGCAATTGCATACATGTTTGCTAAAATCTGTTTTGGGTATACACGCTTCAAACAATTTATTTCAAAACTTATCTCCTTCACCATGATCTTTGGACAGAACAGATACTAAATTTTGATCTTATCCTGAAGATCAAGAAAGCATTTTTTTTTTTTAATTAAAATGTATTTTCTATTTCTCAGACCAACAGAGACTAGACCGTTTTTGAGGATCGTTTGTTCTCTGTTAGCATGTTGTTGCTCCTGTGCAGTTCTAGGAGATTCAACTTCCCAGGTTTTAGTTTCTAAATTTTTGAAATGAGGATTTATAATTCATATTTTTTTTAGTATTCGGGCTACTGTTCTCATCTTGAGCGTTATTTTCACAACATTTCAATTTATATAACCTGCAACCTTCTTCAAGTGTATCTTGTCGAACTCTGGAATATTTCTATTGAAGTAGGGAATCTGAATGGAATTTCGAATGGAGCATTTTATTTAATCATGACTGGGTAGAAGTCCTAAGGAATTGACAATTGTAATTTAAATGGTGCTTGCATTGAGCATTGAACCTTCATACTCCGGAGAGTCACATAGAACCGAATTTTACCATCTATTTCAACCTTGCAGAGAATTCTAATATGAATTTTTCTTTATATGTACAATCTTACTACTTATCACTATTTATTACTAATTAAATATATATATATATATATATAGTCATCCACATACAGTACTGTTTCGCTGTTTCACAGCTCATCAGTGCGGCTAGACAGGCAACTACCTCAAGCCAGGATTGAAACCCGACCGTTTATACAGCAGTCAAGGCTCCTAACCATTACGCTATTGGCGGCTGCTTGAACGAGTAGTGAGTTTAACGATGTTTTGATATCGTTCGAAATACCTCCGCTCGATTTGTTTACACAAAGAGCGTCGCTTATATGCTAATGGTAATTCGTGTTTCACTTCTCAATATGCTCAACTCAAGGTTGATATATATATATATATTAATTTTGACTTAATCTAAAGAAGGTTGGAGCTTTTATTGACTGAAACGTGAAAATAACACTAGAGATGAGAACAGTAGTCTAAATAATCACAATTTGTATATTTATATTATTGCCTTTATTGAAGACTAGCGGGGGGGGGGGTACTCGGCATTGCCCGGGTGTTTAGAGTTGTGTGTGCTCAGGCGGTGGGGGTGGGGGGGTAATCAAAACATAAGAATAAGCGAAGTAAATATTTTAAAATATTAAATAAAAAGTTAAAACTTAAAAAAATCGAAAAAAAAACACAAAAAAACTAACGTAAGGCAAACGAACGATGTTAAATGTAAAATTCGGAAAAAGAAAACAGAAAAACGAACGTTAAAACTGAAAAATACCCCCCCCCTCCAAAAAAAAAAAAAACATGTGAAAAATGGCTTAAATAACCCTGTTTCAATATTAAAATTTTAAAAATCGATGGGTACCCAGCGTTGTCCGGGTTTTTTTGGGTGTGTGTGGTGGGCGGGGGATGGGGGTGTTAATGAAAACCTAAGTAAAAAAAAAAACGTTAAAAAATTTGAAAACACGTGAAAAATGGCTTAAATAACCCTGCTTCAATATTAAAATTTAAAAAAACAAAAACAAAAAAAAAGAAGAAATCTCACACCACGATTCAAACCCAAAACATTTAGATAATGACCCAACACTCTAACCAACTGAGCTAACACGACGTACATGAAATTGTGTCAGTTCTTCAAATATTTAAACTAAAGCAGGTTACGACGTCGTCTGACGCATGCGTAGAACCGATCTCGTCATGAGAGGACAGTTTTTGCTGACCCCCCCCTGTAGAAAAGTGCTGATTTCAGGGTGAAAAAATTAACGTTTTTGGCCAATTTTTCAATATTTGTTGGGCGAAGGTTGGAAGTTAAAAATGATACCGATCTGGCGAAAATCTGTGACCCGTGTGGAAAGTTTTTGCGATACATACATACATACATACATTTTCGCTTTTATATATATAGACTAGAGGGGGTGCCCGGCGTTGCCCGGGTGTTTGGAGGTGTGTGTTGAGCAAAAAAAAAAGAAAAAAAAAAGTGATAGTAGGCTGGCAAGCTTGAACTCAGATTGCGAAGGTGGAAAAGAATGTGAAAAAAATGTGATGTCTTTGCTGTTGTGCTCATCGCCAAACCAGAAGTGGCGAAGGTTTAAATTAAGACTAGTCAATTGAAAAGAGGGGATAACTTTCGAAAATATTGGAAAAAAAAGGGACCTCTCCCTGTAGAAAAGTGTCCAGTTGAGGGTGAAGGAATTAATGTTTTTAGCCAATTTTTCGATATTTGTCGACCGAAGGGTCGAGCTTTAAAACAATACTGATCTCATGAAAATCCATCACCTCTGTCAAAAGTTTTAGGCAGACATATAAATGTACATACATTTAAACAGACAAGCGAGGTTTATATTATAGATTAAACCATCAACCTCCATGCCACTTAAAACTTATTATTGCATAACACTTTATCTTTAGCACCACTAGGCTACATATATTACCAATAATCTCAGAAATTATCAATCCTCATCTGAAAAATTCCTAAACATAAACCAAGATATTTTACAAAATATTAAAAAAAAAAAAAAAAAAAAAAATTGAAGATTAGATGTGAAATTCTGGATATTCTTTATGTAGCAGACTACTGTACTCCTCTTGAGTGTTATTTTCACATTTTGCACAATGTAATCTCAGACATTTTTCAGACATGTCTTGTTAAATTTGAGAATGTTTCTGTTGAACTTGGGAATCCGTAGAATTTCGAATGGAACCGTTTATTTAATCCATGGTATCATGCTCTCTTAGAAGTCTTAAGTAATTCACAATTGTATTCTGAATATCGCATGTACTGAGGATTGAACTTTCAACCTCCAAAAGAGTGTCACTGAATTTTACCAAGTACGTTATCTGTTATGCCATGCTTGTTAGCAAATTTGTTTTAGGCATTTTAAAAATAAATGAACTATAACAAAAGTTATTCTCTAATTAAAATTGTATTTGTTTTATATTCAAGTTGAAACTGTTGTAATAAACAAATTGTTTAGATAAATATCATTATCTAAAGTTTTGTAATTTTTCAGATCAGCATTGATAATTTGATTACTGTTTCCATCTTGGATGTGAATAGTAGTCTGAATAATCCAAATGATACGTCATTTGGTACTTATTCAGTTTATGACACAATCTCTGGCAAATTCGTGTCAACATGTTTCGGCAGGTAAGCAATCGGAAAATACTGGAGCAAAGACTATTAGATGATTAATTCAAAACGCAGCTTTCTCCCTCCCCTTCCTTATGTTCAAAACGGCTTTCTGTTTTAGAAAGCTATTCTTAACATGGGGTAAAGGAGAGGATTCCATGTTGGCATAATGTGTTGAAATTCATTTTTGGTTTAAAAATTTTTTTTCTTCATCTATTGAATTTCATACTTTCATCGAGACTTGTTATCTTCTGACAGCTGCTTATGTAATCTGCCAGAAGATGATGTGAAGTTGCCGGAGATTAGATCATAAACTGGATAAGTACCTTTTATTTTAATCTTCATTTTTAAAATGAAGATATTATAGTTACCCAAATACTACCAAGTACTTCTGTGTAATCCTGCTCCTAGCTTAGAACCCCCTAAATAATTATTTTTAATTTCTATAATTTTTAAGTGTTAAATAATAGTGTCTACTCTGCAAGGACGTTTGGCACAAACACTTTTTATTGTCAAGAAAGCCTAAATACAAAATTAATGCTACCATTGGATTACTGGTAACATTTTATTCAAGAAACATTGTTTAATCTTGGTATAGGGCTTTATTTTAAATTGCATCCTTGGACAGGCAACACATACATTTGTTCCAGGCCACAAATACAATTATGTCAACTAGTGAGCCCCATGAAAATTTGGCAGTCGTATCCTTCACCTGTTGTATATTGTTGCCATACTTAAAAATATTTTCATGGACGTCTGGTGGGAATGCAGCCCCCACTGTATTACTGTATCATTATTGTTCAAACTGAAGCATATTTAAGTATTTTTGTTAATGTAATTTCAGAATATATCTATTTATGGGGGTGATGGTGGTCATGTATTTCCGAAACCCTTGTAGAAATGATATATTTTCATTCTTTGGATGTCTGGTGCGAACGGTAACCTCACAGTATTATTGTATCATATTTGGACAGAACTGAGACTGCATTTTGATCTTATCCTGAAGACTAAGAAAGCATGTTTTATTTTATTTTTTTTTTATGGAAATCGCTCCAGACAAGGCATGAAGCCACTTGATCTAAGGAGCTAAAAAAGAAAAATATCATTTCAAGGTTAAAGGCTAGTTAATGCTAAGTATTATATGAAGATTCAGATCTAGAAAACAGCAATTTTTCCCCCTTTGTCAAAAACATGGCTTGTGGTATATGAGAACTAAAGGACAAAATAAGGGAAACAAGAGTTACAATGCTGCTGAAATTAAATCCAAGGTTCATGTTTTACTCTTTTAGTTAGTTTCATGTTTGACACAACAGCGACATTATACTAAAGTTTTAAAATTACTTGCATCTTCAGTGATCAGTGTCAATCCCATGTTTTAAAAAGTGGGTGAAAGGTGATAACATTTGTATAAACATGAAATTACCTTAGTGTATTATTCTAGATAGCGGAAGGCCACTTGGCCTTGCCTGGTCATAAAATATGCTTAAATATATTTTAATTCATGCAGATTTCATATTTATTATCACAGAGCTAATTCTCTATTGACTATTATATTGTACCTAATATATAGCACTGATTTTAAAAGTAAAAAAAAAAGAAAACAAAAAAGAAATGACTTGAATGCAATCAGTTAGAATCCAAACCAAAACATTGAGTGTTTCAGCATTCCCTACTGTTTGAGCTATCGACAGATAGATAAGAAAGATTTAAAATTAAACCACTTCAAGCTATGAATGAATTTGCGCATGCACAAAAGTAATAGAAATATGTTAGCAAGTTGAAATGAACATTTTACATTTCAACTTGCTGACATATTTCTGTATGCGTTATTCATCCATCCAAAGATTTTAGTTGTTATAAACTATCCTTGCTGTATAATTACTATTTCCTGTTAATTTCAGTGTTATGTGACAAGTAGTTTAAGAATTTATTGGTTAAAAATTTTCACACACATACACATATATATCTAGTATTCTATTTTTATAGATAATTTACTAATTAGTTGATTTACTTTATCCAGATTTTAATTTTTTGAAAATGCTCAGCTAAATTATGTTTTATTTTAAATAACATGCTAGAGGCTTTTTTTTTTTTTTTACAATATCCCAGTTTTGCATATGACTGAATGGAAATATTTATTTTCTATTTTCATTTCAATACATCTTGGTTTTAGACTAAGGATAATAAAAAATTTAATTTCCGTTACACAAAAATACTAATCAACGTAAACTGCACAAAACTGTAAGAAATTTATTTTTAAATGGTCACATTTATTCCAATAAAACCACAATCGTTTCAGCTTGGAATCTTCAATAATCGTGACAAATTCTTCAACAAATATACGGTAAGTAAAATTAACTTAAAAGCTATATCCCCTCACGCAAAAATAAGTTTCTTGGGAATGTAGATATTGAATTGTATTACTGCTGGAGATATATACTGATTAGCTGTGAGTATCGACTGTTTTGATCGACTTCTGAGTTTGTTTATTTGCACCTGATTACAGTGCTCAATAATAAGTCAGAGCTTAAAAGAATCCTATGGTTTTTAGTATGCCATAACCATGATTTCTTGTGATTATCAGATGCTATAAGGCACAAGTTTTTTGGGTCTAATTCAAGCTTTATTTATGTATCACTCTTTTTCTCTAATATATGTACATATTTATTCTTTTCTTGGGTTTCTTAAATACTCTGTTAGTTTGGTTGTTTGGAACTCCACACAGATGATTTGTTTATAGTGGTGAAGACTTTGTGCGGAACCAACCACACTTGTTGGTACAACTGCTAATCTTAGTTGGTGCAATGGCTGTCACAAGATAGCAGACAGTAGACCTCGGTTTTACATTAGGCTTTTCCTTCTCCTAGATGTATGTCCTAACATTATATATATATACCTTATAATATAATTCAAATTGTTACACATCACAAGCTCAATATAACTAGTTTCCAGCTTCAGATCATATATACTGGTTAGTTGCATTCCAATGACCAAAAGAAAGAATCAATCTGTAATGATATTTTTTATTTTTATTTTTTATAATTTAGGCGAATGTCTATTTTTTTCTTTATTACTGTCTGACATGTGTTTTTTACCATCATGATGGGAAATAGTGTCCTTATTTCATAAGGCAAGGTTCTCAAGCCGCTCAAGGACAGCTTGAGAAACTTTCTATGTTGGATCAGATTACTTTTTTTTTTTTTTTTATAATAGAGAGGGTGGTCTTTTCTCTGACTATCATCTTTAAAGTGAGTGTTCCATGTTTTTAACTCATCATTCTTCCCATCTTAAGTACTTTCATTATTTTGTTTTTTGAACTATGTGTGAATTTTATTGATATCTGTTATTCTGATGAGCTACCTTATGGAATAAGAGTAATATTTTCTATCAGAATGGTGAAACACATGTAAGACGGTCTAGAAGAAAATATAAGTATTCACCAAAATTATGAAAAGAAAAAAAAGAAAAAATATCAAAAGTAAACAAATATTATGATTATGGACTGATTCTTTTCTCTTGTCATTGGGTTTATACATTGTGCCATTTTGAGGTTCATAGAGCATGAGAAACAATGGTTTTGGCATATTAAGAAACATAATGTTATTAAACTATTTTTTTATGCGGCTTCATTTTTCCTTCAGTTTTCTGAATAATCCATTGGATACTCTGATCAAATTAATGTAAGTTCTGTGGGTTTTTTGTTCCATGTTTTAAATCACCATAAATCAATTTGAAAGTACTTGTGACAGTATGAAACTAGAAAGTCACAAAACTTATGTGCTTTGATTTGATCAGAATACAAAATGGACTACTTGGAAAATTGAAAAAAAAAAAAAAAAGTCACCATAAAAAACAAAAATAGATAAAAAGCTGTTATGAAATAACGTTTGCCTTAATGAAAACATGCTGCCTAAATACACATATAATATCTGTTTATATGATGAATAGACTGGGAGTCATTATGTGCTAGTGAAACTGTGTCAACAGTAATGCTTAAAGAAATAACATTGAAAAGAATGCGAGTTGCAAAGTAGTATCAATGGTAGCATAAAGATGAAATACTTGGCACTCCAAGAAAATATTTATCCCCAGCATTAACACTAGAATTAAATACCCATGGCAACTAGTAGTTTCACACAGTTTCATATAAGACCATGTGCAACACTTGTTAGTCTATCACAAATGCAATTAAGTTTCATATATTTGGAGATGGTGTGTCCGCTGAGCTATGAGAACAGAAGAATAAGCTTGCAAAATATCAGAAAACGTCAGACTTCTGAATAAAAGTGACATTAAGTGAACAGAAGAAGTAGTTCTATAATAGAATAATGCAGCTAAATTCAGTATGGTATCATTGTCCGCACCGCTTCAACTTTCAGCTTCCCTTTCACTGTCCTTCATCACTTCACCATGAGTACTGAAACTTTATTATAATTATGATCCAAGTAAAGTGGTAAAAAGTTATAAATCGAGTTCGTTTATCGTTTCAGTATAATTTTAAAACAAGGTAGACATCTTTTCTCCTACATCATTAGTAGTGCCTGGTATTATGTAGAGAGTAAACGTAGAATTTTTAGTTATTTGTTAATCTTAAATTTTACCAAGAGATATACATCTTTATATGTATCATCGTGGTGAACTCCATATGAGTGAGGATGGTTACTGTGTCTTTGCACATGCACATCCTTTCGATTGTGTCTCTTAAGAATAGCCAATCAACTCTCTTCAAAAGTCTTTGCTCTCTTGGTTATGATCCCTTTCCAAGAGGCTCTGTTCTTGACGTGCGACTCCCACAAGTTGGAGTTGACATCACACTTCTTGAAGTTGCCCTTTAGGAGATCTTTGGAACACCTTTTCTGGACATCCTAACTGTAGTTTCCTTTTTTAAGTTGGCCATACAAAATCTGCTTTGGGATTCCAGCATCCTGACAATGTGGCTACTCCATCTCAGTTGAGTTTTGATGATGAAGGCTTTAATAGTTGTCTTGTCTTCTTGGAGGATGCTGATGTTGGTGTAATAGTCTTACTAGTGGATGCACAAAATTCTGAGAATGCAACATTGATGGAACATCTTCAAAGCCATATGTAACACACACACACACACAGACAGAAGCCAAAAAACTACCTGCCATCCTATAAATATAATAGTCTATTTAAATGTATAACTGTAAAGATATAAATTACATTACAAATCTTTAATATAAAGTCTATTCTAATTTGAAAAGGTAATAATTTTAATTTAAAATTACTACCCTTGAAAATAAACATATCTCAAATGAACTTTTGGAAAATTACCCTTTTTTTATTATTAAATCACTTTAATTACTGTTAGTAGTAGCAAGACTATTGCCTATGTATAGGAAAATAAGATAGTTGCAAATGAATAACAGCAAATGTTTTTGTTTTTTTTCCCCATATATTATGCACTAATTTAATCAGCCGTTGATATCTTTGGTTTCATGGAGGCACAGGAAATTTCACCAGATGGGCTGAAAATACTATGTGTATACGGTTACTCAGTGACCTCAGTTAGGTATGAACCCCATATTATCCAGTGGCCTGAGAAACGGTATACATGTGCTAATTTCACTCTATTGGATGAAATTTCCTGTATCCACAAAATGAAAGGTATCAACGACTGATTGAATTATTGCATAGTATAGGAAATAAATGTATGTTACGCTCTTAGAAACATAATTAAGTACTCTAATCTTATTTACCCCTAAACACAGTATTATACTATATTATTATTATTATTATTATTATTATTATTATTATTATATGTATCCATATAAAATATATTAGATATTATATTTTATGTATCAATTTTCAGTATCTACTATATAGAGCTAGGTATTAAGTTATAAAAATATATTTATGGCAATTAAGCTACGCAAAGGTTTCTGTGTATAAGGGGTTGTCAGGAGATGAAACCTGGAAGCCTCTCTAGTTTAATTGCCGTAAATATATTACTTTCATAACTTATATATGTATTCACAGCTGATCTGCAGGTCCAATCGCTAATAATGTTGGGTTACAAGACTTGAGGTTGTAGGTTCAAAATGAGCAATAGGTAGACTAGTTATAGATCCACACTGATATGCCTTTAAAAGGCAAAACAAGCTTGACTATGAATAAAAATAATATTTAATTCAAAACTTACATATATATATATATATTAATTTTTATTATTTCAAAAAATTATTTTATGTATCTATTTTCAGTATTTACTTTGACAGTACTCAATATGTATGTAGAGCTAGGTAGTAAGTTATATATAGTTATATATATATATATATATATATATATATATATATTATATATATGTAATATTTTATTTAAAATATTTATTTTTACATAGACACTAGTTTTTCATGCTTACACAATCTTCTGTGTAAAAAATGATAATTACTGCTGGTTGAAGGATTCAAAACCATTTGCAAAGTAACCTTTAACTCTGCAATCTGGTATTTGACTTCCTGGCTGCTATTAACGTGCAAAAATCTGTATTGTGTCAAATTAGCAGACATATAGAGTAAGCTTAGAGATATAGTGCTGAATACAGATTCAAACTCTTTGGGAGTTTATTAATGCACTTTCATTGACTGTATAATAAGCCATGTTTAATATTTTTAGCAGAAAGTAATTTTGTATTTTTATTGTTTGGAATCTTTTGAGATGAGGCTTCATAATTTGTGTATTGATTTGTTTTCGGACTGTTATCTTCATAGTTGTTGTTTCACCATGTTTCAGCCAACTCATCCTTTGGCCTTCTTCAAGTGGTTAACTGCGACGGGGTAGAAATGCTGAGTTTTGTAACTGTATCCTCAATAATTACTGTCTTCCATAGTTGCTTTCGTCTCACCACGTTTTTGCCAACTAATCCTCTCTACGGTTTCAGGTGAGCATTGTCTGAAAATAGCAGTTTCAATTCTACCCAAGCAGACTAGAGGATTAGTTGGCCAAGACGTGGTGAGACAACAACTATGGAAGGCAGTAATTATTGGGAATATGGTTATAAAACCCAGCATTCCTATCCCATTGTGGTTAACCTCTTGAAGAAGGCCAGAGGATGATTTGGCTGAAACGCGGTGAAACAACAACAACAACTATGATGAAAATAACAGTCCACAAAAATAAAAATGAATACACAAGTAATTTTGTGTACTCCTGCACACACCACTGATTCCTCTGCTAGTGTGTAAATGCTTTTCACTCTGGCTTTACAAACAATTACCAAATCCGAAATTTTATCAAAAATACTGCAACATAAACGATACTCCACTTTTTAATAAAGACCAATATGTATTTATTTGTATATGAATCAATAAATGTATTTTGATCTGGTCACACAAAAGTTACCAAGTAAAATGCATACCTTTTTCTAGACCCTTGATAAAGTTATTTCAAGTGGTGAGGAAAAGTGAGAAAGCAGATAGTAAGTTAAATAACAATCTCAAGAGTTACCATGCCGGCCATAATGAATTTGGAAAGAAATCCTTTATTCTATAATAAAAAATCAACAGTGGGTGTTTTTTTATTTCTTAATCAGAAATAATTAATACATGAAAAATTAAATTACTGACACAACTCTGTGATTTTATGTGAATATTTTAGTAATATCTCTATTATATAAAAATAACTTTGTGTTAGTTTGTTCCCTATGAATCCTGAAATGACTGAGCTGATTTTTAAAATTTTTTATATGATACCTGATATGTAAGTAGGAGGAGGTTTTGTATTGGAATGTGTCTGATAAGTATTGCAAATTGCTAATCAAAAAAATCCAATTAAAGGAGGAAGTTCGATTTTGACCAAAGTTAACACTTATACAAACTAACATTACAAGTGCATTTGGGAACTTTTTTCACTACACAAGCAAAAAGGCTCAGTGTATAAAATCAACAGTAAATTTTTTATAAGACTGGTGCATTCTAAATTAATTTTTTCAATTTAGAGCACAATTGAACCATGATACTTGACTTCTGCATTTTAAACTTGAAGTAAAATCATTCTTTACAGATAATTTTATAAACTCAACAGTAGATTCTCTCCAGTGCAATATAGACTAAGTCACTGTGGGAAGGCATGTGAAGCTTCCTCCTGGTACACTGCGGGGTGGGGGGGGGGTCCCTAGCTAGAACAGATATCGATTTGATTTTAAAAAATGAGCAATTTTGATAACAATAAAAGTATGGGAAAGTGGAACATTTTTTGATCCTCATTCAATCCGGGACAATGTCGGGTTTTCTTGCTAGTATCTAGATAAAGAGTGTGTGAACATATTGTTTTTGTTGTTTTTGACAAAAGATGTTCACAAGGTATAATAGCATTGCATGAAGATAATGTTTTGAAAATATATTTCTGATAATAGTATTCTAATCACGACTATTCCATACCATTAAGGCATGGGTATTGATGATAAAGTGGAGGAAATACAGGTGGGATATTAGAAATTAATTCCGACTTAAATTTTCAAATAACAATTACCTTTTAAACAGCCTTCATTAGGTAAAGAACAACTAAAAAAAGCCCAAATCTTATTCAAATCATTTGTAATATGAAGAAACATCATTAAAGCACTACCTTTACTATTGGAAAGAGTATTTTTAACTAAACATTTGTCTGAATCATAAAAAATAAGACCTGTGCAAAGATAGCTTTTTATTCTTAACCAATAAAAACAAATCTTAATTCATAAAATGAGACCTGCACAAAGATAGTTTTTTTATTTTATATTATTTTATTCTACTTTACGGTGCAATATTATATCTAAGAAATATACTTATTTCTAACAGTAGGTTATTAACTGTTTTGTTGTCGTTATGTTTGTTTCTTAGTGCTTTGTTTGTAATGTCACTGTTTTCGTTATCATATACTTTCATACATTAAATGTATATTTGTATTCGATGTTTATCTGTAACTATGCACAGTATATTTCTGTTTTATTGTGTATGTTTTTCAATATTATGTATGATGTAATTGTGTGTTTATCAAATTATAATCTGTTGCGATGTCACTATCTATGTTTGTCTCCATCATTATCTGTTTTCATACATTTAACATTTGGTGTTACCAGATCAGGCTGTCTGAAGATATCGGCTTCTTCCTAAACTAAAATGCACCAAACGTTGACGTTATAGTCTTTTTTTTTTGTCTTTTCCTTTGCAAAATTCAATCAGGTTCTGCAAGGCACCCAAAAACAGAAACAACAAATTTCCTATCTAAACAACCAAACTAAACATGCTGGATAAATATTTTTTTATTTAAAAAAAATTTTTTTTTTTACACGGTGGTCACCACGTATCAAGGCCCAGAAGCCACTCAGGGATAAGGGTTATTGCAAGTGCAGTACGTTAGTGTGGAGATTTATTGAAGTGTTTACTTTAGGGGGGGCGGTTCATTAGGAATTTGTTTACATTGGACTTGAAGACATCCAGGTTGTAGTTAGGTGGGAAGCAGGCAGACGGAACAGAGTTCCACAGGTGTGCAGTTCTAAGAGAGAAGCTTTGTTCATGGAATTTACGTTTGGATTTAGGCACAGATAAAGAGTGGGGAAAATTTTTGACAGTGGATTCAGCTATATTTGAAACTATAACGAACTTAAAGTGTGAAAACATTCACCAAAATGACTTTATTCGGCTATAAATAACCTGAAAAGGGTTGATATGGCATAAAAGCAAAACAAAGCAAACATTTAACATATCTCTACTATGTGTAACATAGAAATATGAATGTTACACATCTGTTTCATTGTATATTTTTTTGACATTGTGTATCTTGTGAATTGCATTTAGTTTGAATTACATCTATGTATTGATTTCCTCATCGCTAGAGTTAGTTGTGTGCCATAAATTTGGGGACAGATTCTTGTTCTTCTTTTGGGTGATCATCTTATAATCAAGTTTTTATCTTGTGGATATTTGTTTGGGTCTTGGGTCGTATTTTTTTTTTTTTTTTACGTCAATAAATTTGTCATAGGTTTTACCTATATATATCTACCTTATTCAGCTATATCTTGTTGAACTCTCGAATGATTATTTTGACGGAACTCGATGTGGATGATGATTAATCCATGAAATTTCTAACAGAATGTTTTGTTTAATCAACAGGAGTAGCGTAGAAGTTTTAAGTAATTCACAGTTGTATTTTTAGAATCACCCGCACTGAGGATTGAACCTTCAGCTGCAGAAGAGTATCACTTAAAACTGAATTTTAATTTGTACTTTAAATGGTGGGATCCTTCTACCGCTCCAGAAGATATCTCGCTACTAATGCAATTCTCTATCTGTATAAAAGCCAAGTATGTCCAAGGATGGAGTACTGCTGCCACATCTGGGCAGGAGCTGCTAAAAACAGCCTATCCTGCCTTGACAGAGTACAAAATAGACTTCGTGGTTCAGTGGGGGATGCCCTTTTCTCTTCCCTGCAACCTCTCTCCTACAGAAGAGACGTTGCGAGCCTGTCTTTGTTTTATCATTATTTCCATGGCAGGTGCTCGTCTGAGCTCCAATCCCTCGTCCCTCCTCGCCAATCTTTCACGAGAAACACCCATCTGGCTGAAACTACTGTCAATAATTTTCCCCACTCTCTATCTGTGCCTAAATCCAAACGTAGATTCCATGAGCAAAGCTTCTTTCTTAGAACTGCACGCCAGTGAAACTCTCTGCCGCTTGCTTGTTTCCCACCTGACTACAACTTGGACGTCTTCAAATCCAACATAAACAAACTCCTGATAAACCGTCCCCTTAAGTAAGATGCTCTATCAAAACCCCCAATACTAATGATTACTACAATACTATCTCATTGATTACTGTACACGCAATAACTCTTATCCCTGAGTGGCCTTTGGGCCTTGATAAGTAGTGACCCCCATGTAAAAAAAAAAAAGTTGGACAAGATACACCTGAAGAAGGTCTGAGATTACATCAGCTGAAACGTTGTGCAAATAACAAGCAAGATGAAAACGCTAGTCCAAATAATTCAAATTAGCAATCCTCATCTCAAAAATTCAGAAATTGATTTGAGTTTTTTTTTTTTTTAAAGTTGCTGCTTTTTACACTACTCTCTCTCTCTCTCTCTCTCTCACTCTCTCACACACACACAGTGGGGGAAAATTCCACTCAATTTCAGTTTTTTTATGCCATTAACCACTCACACCCAGTGATAATAATGATCAAAACCAAACTCTTAAATTATTTAAAGTGATTTTGTTTTAAATCTTTCATTTTCTGCCAATTTTTGCAGCTTAACCACTCCACTATATAAAATATATATTTATATTTTTTAACTTTTTCACTTAAGTACATTTTGTTGGAAGCATTTCATATCTTTAGTCTGTAAAACTTTGTTCTATTCTCTTAGAACAAATAATTTGAAACTTTTGTTTAATTTTTAGACACAAATGATTGACAGGAATACTGAAATTATTTTAAAAATATAATTCTGATCTCGAAAACAAGAAATATTTTCAATCACCCAAATTTGTATTCCCGTGCTCTAAAATATTTTGTTTTCCATAATGATCAATTATTTGTGTATAAAATCCAATTTATTCCATGTTCAGAAGAATGAATGTAACTTTTCTTTCTTGAATCATCACCATCATCTTCATCACCATATTAAATTAATCATCATCAAGTTCACCAAGTTCATCATTATTGAGTTCTGTCACAGTGATCATGATTAAAGTTCACTTTACATACTGGTATTGTATAATAGTAGGGCAGTTTTGCTCTATCATAACAATTTTATTAGGTCATCTTCATTAACATGTGCTAATAGAGCAGATAGAGAAGGTGTGTTCATAATGGGATATAAGTTCATATGCCTAGATGAGGAAAATGGTTTGAGAGTTCATGTGTAAGGTAACTGTGTCCTGGTTGTACCTATTTACTATGCCTCCCCACGGGACAGAGTTAGACACCAGGGTCGTTTTTTAACGTGGAGAAAAGGTACAAAAATAAAAATTGTCTCAGTCGTGAAGGATTTCTCCTCCACCGAAAGAGAACAAGAAATAGAAGTGCAGCATCTGAAGAACAGATACTCTGTCCTGGTTGTAGACAATGAAGAAAAGTTCATATAAAAATGTTCTTACAAAACTGTATATATGTACATGTCAAGTTTAGTTGTTTGAAGGCAGTATGTGTATGTTGCTTTCATATAGGTCCATGTATGTGCGACGGGTCAGTCCACATAGGGAAGTATCACCAAGTTGGATATTGGAGTCTTCTTGTTTATACCATTAGTTGTGCTAAAAGCGGGAAGTTTTCTGCCCAAGAGAGGAGTTTTTGCAGTCACTCCAAACAACATGGATGAGTAGATAGTTGTGCTGTTTTGTAGCTAAAAGTGGAAGAACAGGAGAGAGCACTCCCTTTTATAAACTTTAAAACCTTGCATGAGAGATTGTTTCTGATTAGACAAATCAGAATCAAAGTTAAATGTTTGCTTCAATCAGCACCTTATTTAGAAGTCAAACAGATATTCAAAACATTGTCAATAGCAGTTTGTTTTTGCTGTCCACAGAACTACTGCTGTAGTATTTATATTATTTGGACTAGTTTTTTCATTTTGAGTGTTGCTCTCGCAACGTTTTAGCCGATGTAACTTCCGACATTCTTCGGGTGCATCTTATTGAATTTTGGAATCTATACAGATTTTCAAACTGAGCCCTTTGTAAAGATTTGAGAGTTCCGCAAAACATGCCTGAAAAAGGCTGGAGGTTATGTTGTGGGAATAACCCCCCCCAGATGAGAACATATTCAGTTTACTTGTTCACATATGTTCGACAGTTTTTAGAAATTTACTTCAAAACTAACTTATCTCTAGCCAGGTTTTTATTTATCCCTCTTTCTCTCCAGTTCATCCTTATCACTTTTTTGCATAATTTTGTTGATCGTCCTGTGCCAACTACCCATACTATCTCATCTATTCATTCAGTGTGATCATATTAATGAAATCTGCTGTTTTACATCCATCTCCCGTTACTGTCCAGATTGAATTTTCTATTGAGGTTATCTGATCTAAGTATGAGGCTATTTTCCACCTCTACAAACATGCTATCAGACCATATATGGAATACTGTTGTCATATTTAGGCTGTTTAAGTTTAAGGGTCAGAAATATATCTGTAATTTGATTGGCTCCCACCTTTTCTTCTTCTTTGTACCTTCTCTTTCACAGACATGAAGTTGCTAGTCTCAGTCTTTTCTAAAATTACTATTGAAATATGTTCTTCAGGACTGTCTGAGCTATTTGCTGCTTCCTTTGTTTCAACTCGTTTGATTTGTTGGTCTAGTGGTCTCCATGAATTGGCTGTTTTGATAAATCATTGTTATACAGCTTCCTATTTCGGTACATGTTATTACTAGTGTGTATATGTGTGTGTTGGCAAAGTGGCATTGATTTCACCATCAAATACCACCAAGATTGTATCTCAGTTGAAGGTTATTATGAATTCAGTGCAATGGTTATAATGGTTCGAGTGCTAAAACAATAATGCTTGGTTGGTTTTTGTGACATGTCAACTATTGTTGGATCATTTTATACTGAAACTGTACATATGTTTTGTATACCATTTGTACGCAGATGAGTTTTTTTTGTAGATGTATATACTGTAAACAAATAAGTTGTAAATGGTAGATTCTGTTTAACTTTGGTATGAAACTCTGCAGGTAGTACCATATTGGACTAGAGTGGGTTAGGGTTAGTGGTAGCAGCAACTAAGGGAGGACTCTCCCACTGGTTCCCAATTTGGGCTTCGTCACTGGGTGCAGTATTATATCATGCACACTACAGTTGGGTTTAACTTGTTGACAGGGCTGGGGAAGATGAATTTTGGGGTGGGGTAGTAGTGAACACCTTGCTCAAATATGCCCAAGGCAGTTTAGTGCCATGTCTGAATAAGAATTCTATTTAATTCATCAATGAGACTCTGATATAGGTACTGTACTATCACTCCAGGTCAGAGTAGATCCGTAAACAATAGTAAATGAGGGATAATCTCACACTCCCACTCTCTAAAACTTTTAAAGTGGAGCTACATCACTGGATGCATTCGTGGGTGGGTGGCAGGGGGGGGGGACAGTGGCCATCACCTCCTGCATAATAGACAGCTGTCTCTTCATGGTAGCCTTAGCCCTAATAACATTTCCTTCCTGCCATATCTTGTTTCATTTGTAGCGATCACATATTCTAATTGCATTATGTACTACTTTTCTATTATGTAAATGGACAGGTATACCACTGGAGTGAGTGGCCCTTCCTCGCCAATCAGAACAGATATTTTTCTTACAGCACCCACACAATTTTATTCTCTAACCCCTGTCCAATGTTGGAGTCGGTAAACTGTTCAGAGCAGACATATTTTGTTGGTTTCATCAAATATCCCCAAAAATGGTAAATCTGCTTTAGTTGCATGCCACGCTTTATAAAAACCGACTGTGTAACAGTTTAATTCCTTTTTCAGCACAGAGGAATAAAAGGTATTTTTAATTTGAAACTATGATCTTGTTTGTTGATTTAACTGTTTGACTCAAATAAATTTTCTATTTTGACCTACTTGTTTCTACCAGATCAGAATGTCTGAAGATACTGGTTTCCTAACCTAAAATGCACCAAACATTGATATTTTTTTCTTTTCCCACTACAAAACTCGATCATGTTCTGTAAAGTCAAAACAAAATCAACAATTTTCCTCTACAAAACAACCGAACCAAATACTATGAATAAATATTTGAAGATATAAAGAACTTGAAGCATAGAAACTTTTTCCAAAATTACTAAGATTTTAAATAGCCCAAAAAGGATTGATATGCCATAAAACAAAACAACCAAACCTATTTCAGCCTACAATTACTTTAATTATAATGAAAAAACGACTAAACCCATTCTTCTAAATCGGGTTTTGATCTAATAGATGATTGTCCAGTGTATTGTTTGCATAAAAAGTTTATCCAAATTTATTGAGACAGGAAAAACATTTGCAGCTGCCAATTTCCTTTGTCTTTGGAATATACTGACCCTCCCATCCTTTTCTCTGTGCAGGTCTACAAAGTGGTGGTCAATTCTGCTGGACGCACCTGGTTCATCTTTCGCCGCTACAATGAATTCCACTCCCTCTATGAAAAGGTAAGATAAAATTTTGTGTTTTTTTTTATTCTAATTTCTGATAACTATTTTTATATTAATATAAAGATGACAAAACATTAAACTTATTACATTTAGTAGTTCATGTTTTGTTATTTAATCAGTTGAGCTATAACTAAATTAATTGAGATCAGAAAAAAGAGTTAATATATAAACAGGCTGGGATGCTCCATTATCTTACATGAGTATATCCATTCTCTTGGTTTTGATTGGTTGATTGTCGATGTATAGATATTCTACAGGGTGACCCCCCCCCCAAAAAAAATGGGCCCCAACTCAAATTAGGCCCCATTTCTTAGTGTTTTGTCCGAACGAAATTTAACACAGTGTATTCTTTGTCCCAGCTCCCACTGGGGTCTTGGTGTACTCACGGTCGTTGATTCTGCCATGTCCTGTAAAATAAGTGCAATCGGTGAATAAATAATGGAGATATTTTTTTTTTGGGGGGGGGGTTACCCTGTATTACATAAATATATTTTTGGTCACCCTGTATTACATAAATATTTTTTTTTTGGTCACCCTGTATTACATAAATATTTTTTTTTGGGTCACCCTGTATTACATAAATATTTTTTTTTGGGTCACTCTGTATTACATAAATATTGCTTGATTCAGGCAAGAGTTTTACTATCAACTTCATGGAGTTACTATAAATTTCAATTCGATTTTTCTTTAACTCCTGCTCCTTCTACTTGATCATCGTCATCATTGGTTTAATATCTGTTTTATATGCTGGAATGTGTTGTATAAGCGTTTAGAAATTTACTTCTAAACTAACTGTTGTAGAACGGTAAAGGTCCAGAAGAAAGACACAGCTATGCATTTAATGGAAACAAAACATATTGAACAGAAAAGCAAATGCAACAGATAAAGAGAATGGTTATACGTCATTTGGACTGCCAAGACTTGTGCATAATGCCGAGAGGCATATTTTCCTGGTCTTTATAGTAAGTGTAAGCGTTCAATATCATCCTTAAGGTGGGTACCACAACACTGACCTATCTCTGGCCAAGTCTTTGGAAGTTATTTTCGTAGTTAAGACAAGATTTTTATAGGCTAAATGCTCTTCCTGAGGCCAAACCCAGTGAGATAATGTAGACCAGTGCTTTTATCAAGACACCATCTCCAAATGATTGCCTATCAAGGCTAAAGAGCACTTCACTTGTTTTGACATTTTCACCTTTCTATTTCTTTTTTTTTTTTTTTTCCCCTGATAAGTCAACACCTACAAAACTAATAAAAAAGAAACTACAAAATTAACACTAATAAAAGTTGTGAAAGTCTTTAAACTTTATAAAAAGTGATCCTGCATGTTATTTAGATTATTCTTACTATTATTCTCATCTACCTAGTGTTACCAGATCAGGGTGTCTGAAGATACTGGCTTTCTGACCCAAAACTTTGATATTATTGTTTCTTTTTAGCCTTCCCCTTTGCAAAACTCAATCATGTTCTGCAATAGCAAAAACAGAAACAACAATTTTCCTCTACAAAACAACCAAACCAAACACAACACTGTGAATAAACATTTAAAGATATAAAGAACTTGAAGCATAAAAACATTTACCAAAATGACTAGATTTGATTGTCTAATTTCTACTGTACACTCTTTAACCCTTATCCTCGAGTGGCCTCTTGGTCTTGATAATGTGGTGATGCCTGTGTAAAAAAACAAAAAATAAAAAAACAAAACAAAAAGGGTTGATATGTTGTAAAACAAAATAACCGAACTAAGCCATTCTCATCTTGGTTGTTATATTCACAACATTTTGCCAGATGTAATCTCCGATCTTCATTTTTTTTTTTTTTTTTTTTTTTTAGAACTTAGGAGCCTAATAATCAAACTTGAAAATCTTTTGCCAAACTTAGAAACCTATACAGGACTTTGAACTAAACCCCTTATTTCTACCATGGAGGTAGATTCTTCTGTCAGCCATAACTGGATAGAAGAATTAATTTTATATTCTCAATTATTAGGATTGAACTGTCAACCTCAGGAAGACTGCTGCTTAGAACTGAGTGTTGACCAACACCTTATCTGTTACACAACATGTCCATGTGGACAATTTTAGTATGAATTTTGCATTGTGCAATACTCTGCCAACCGAATGTGCTACCTCAACTGTTCTACATCTAACCCAAGAACTCGCATCCATCCTTTCAACATTGCTAAGCTGTCAAAGTCTCGTCTTCTGCACACATCTTATACTGTCAAGATTTAACCTTCCTCTGAGGTCATCTAAACTAAGACTGTCTTTAGAACACACATTATACACCCATCATATTATTTCTCTTCATGTAACACAATTCATTCCGTAAAGAAGAATTAAATTCATCATACAGTTGTGCTAGTGTCACAGATCTTCTCCACTTTCTCATACCATCTTGCTTTTTTCTCCATAACATTAAGTAGGTCTTCAAATAAAAAAAATATCACTAATGATAGATATATTAAGAAATTATATTATATATACATTTGTGTCAGAACAAAATGCAATGAAAACTTGTTTATAAGCGATAAAAATGGTTTTGTTTTAAAATGTTAAATGAGGAACCATTTTGATTAAAAAATCTATTTATGCATATAATCTGAAGAAAAACACATTTATATTGTGTTAATATGTTGCAGGAATTGAATCAAATGTTTACAAAATGAAATATAACAGATCGGAGGTACTGCCCTATGTAAAAATAGAGCTGTTAAACTTAAGCAAAGCTTTAGCAAAATGTTAAAAAAAAAGAAAGATGTTTGTTTTTTATAGAAATTATTTATAAAAAATCGTGTGAAATAAATATTTTTATCCATACTTTAATTTTTAATTGGTTTTGAAATTTTTTGTATAAAAAATGTTATTCAAGAAATGTAAATAAATTATTTTTATAATTCCATATAAGACTTTACTTTGTTTCAGTACTCATAGTTTCTGATCCAAATTTTTGAATGCCTCATGCAACTTTAATAGTATTAAAACATTTTTTCCCCTATTACTGCATAATAATGCACTGATTTTGATTCCAAAGCATTCTTCATTTAATAATGTATCAGAAACCATCAACATAAAACAATTTTTATCGCCTATAAACTTTTTTTAATCTCATTTTGTTTGCTGACTCTATATGATTACCTAAATATCTTACTTTTTATAGTCAATAAATTTTAAAATGTCTGTTAGAATTTATTACAAACCGTTTTTTCCATAGATGCATATATGCAATAATATAATATGAAATATAATAAAAAAAATATTCTGAGTAAAAGACATTGAAAAAATGTAAGATTCTTTAGAGCTTACAAGACTTTTCTCATATATGCATGAACACACATGAAGTTTATAATTGAAGAAAATAAATCCATTATTTAAAGTAGCAAATTTTGTAAAAATGTGAGAAATTTTTCTTTTTTTTTTTTATATACACAGTGGCACATAGAAATTTTTGCAATTAAAAAGTATGGCGCTTGTTTACTTTTCATAGCAATAAAATTAAGTGTCATAAGGCAGCCTTTAAAATGTATCAAAACTGATTTAGTTCTTTTTTTGTAGATTCTTATATGCACACAAACACAAAACTCATGTCCATGTACTTTAGGAGAAAAAAAAGTGTAAAACTATTATAAAACATGTTTACATATTTATTTATTTATTTGCGGACTGTTATCCTCATCTTCATAGTTGTTGTTTTATAATGTTTTGACCAACTATTCCTCTGGCCTTTGTCAGGTAGTTAACAGCAACTATAAAGATGAAGATAACAGTTTGCAAATAAATAAATAAATATACAAATTACTCATCTCAAAGGATTTCAATAATAAAAATAGTGATATTTAGAGTTGAAAACAAAAAAAAAATCGATTATTTTCAGTAGTAAATAAATGTAAAAATGTTGGAAGTCTGTTAGAATTAATTGCGAATCAATCCTTTGTTTTGTGTGGAGACATTCACAGATGTGTTAATTGTACAATAAAAAGAAATAAAACTTGCTTATGTTTAGTAGCAAAGAAATTTTTTAATGATATTGTAAGATGTCTGTTAGAATTTAGTGCAAGAAATTTCTTTATGAATTCTTTTGTACACACAGACACATAATTTGTACAAAAAAAATCACTTAGTAGCAAATTTAATGTAAAAATGCATATGGTCTCATTGAATTGCATTAAAAAAAATGTAAATATTTTATGAGTCCCTATTTACTTATTAAGGGCAAAATTAAATAGAAAGTGTAGTTTTAATGTGCGGCAAATTCAGCTCCCCTTCCTCAAAAAACACCTTGAATAAATGAAAATTACCTCAATCTACTGACGATAGAAAAAAATGAAGTCTATTATCAGAACAGATATTACATTTTGCCCCTAGCTAAAAAGCCAAGATGAGTTAAGGTAGTAAGGCTTAATGTTGGAGGGAAGCTTAGTAGCATAAACCAGGTATCTCCAAACTATGGCTCATGGGCCAGATCTGGCCTGCCAAATTCTTTAATTAAGCCCCTGGAACTCTTACGTAAAACGTAAAAATATTCAGAAAAAACGACCCCCCCCCAAAAAAAAAAACAAAACAAAAAAACAATGGAAATGTGTGAGAATAGTGTGGTGGTTTTTCTTTTTGTTCAGGAAATGATTAAAAAAAATGAAGTTTTGGGAGAACCAGTTTTATTAAAAAGCAAAGCTAATGAACAAAATAGTGTAAAACACGTCCAGGTCATTTTCTTTTTAAATTTGCACAGTGTAGCTTAAAAAAGCGGCAATAGAACTCCAATTCAAAAACTTTGGAGACCCCCTGATCTAAACGAATTGACGTAAATAATGGAGTGATAAAAAGTATGTGTACTTATTTTTTTTAATAAAGATGTCTAACGTGCATGCGTATGTTTACTAAATTTCATAATAAGAGTGAGATTAATACGTAAAATCAATGAACATAATTCTTTTAGCCAAGTACATCTCTACCTGCTTGTTATGAGAATTAGTTACGTCTTAGTAATAACCGTACTGTTACTGATGTTTGTTAAAAGTGAATGACTGAGTGGACAGCAGCAGCTCCTGCTGCTAAAGTTATCAATTGGCATGATTTTCACTGTTTGAAAAAAAAAAAAAAAAAGTAAGAAATTTAAAGAAATCAAAAAGTAGTTTTAATTTGCTGAAAATTAAATATTTGGTTTAATGTAACATTTTATTTTGTTTATAGTATAACTTTACTAATTTACATTGTGCATTTTAACTAAGAAAAAAGATCAGCTTTAATTTATTTTTGAATAAAATAGGAAAAAAAATCAGAAAGCTGTATAATAGTTACAACTTACTTAAAAGTGATTATTCATTTCTATAATGTTTAATTATGTAATAGTAACATATTTTGTATTTTTGTAAGAGGATTTAAAAAAAAAAATAATATAAAATATTGTTAATGGTTTTATATTTTTTGAAAGAACACTGAAGAATCTACCAATCAAGCATAAAAAGTACAGTAATTTAAACAAAGGCCTCTTATATTATTCCATAAAAACAATATGCTACATCGGTTTTCACAAACAAATTATTGTATCTCATTGTGATATCCTAGAAATTCTGGTCCTAGATATGACCTTAAACTATATCCCATGATGAGATCCTAGCTTGCGGGCTTTGGGGGTGTGGAGCCACCCTTTAATTGCCATTGCTCCCAGGTCCATTCTGACCCAGAGTGGTAGTACCTGTTAGGGTCCCAACTATGGGTTAAATAGAAACAGACTTAAAACAAAAAAAATTCTATTAAAAATTTTTTCTTCAAAATCACTGGATTCAGCATTAAATAATCTGAAAAGGGTTGATATGCCATAAAACAAAAACAACCAACAACCTAGAAATTCTAAGAAATAAATAGGCTGATATTTATGACAAATTTAATTGTTTATCTGATAACTAAAATAGAGCAATGATTTTGTTAAGTAAATTAGCTAATATTTCATTTTTAGGACATAAGCAAAAAATGTCTTCAGTTTTTAATCTTATAACCTGAATAATTTTTTTTTTTAAAAAGAAAGTGGAGGCGAAATAAATAATATGCATGCAAAAAGAGTATGGTGCAAAGATAAAGAGGAAAACCTTTCTCTTTAGAATAAAATACTGATCTCAGTTGCAGTACTATTTAGGTCTAAAATCCAAAATTCAGCTGACTTAATTGTATACTATACAGGTATTTAAATTTCATACACAAACTAATGTGGGCATATTCATATGTATTATTCAAAATACCTATCATGGCTCAATAGCGAACTAACAAAGGTTTTTCCTTTCAAAAGTTTTGACGCGTTTGTTACTAATTTTTATTTAAGTCTGAACAATGACATCATCAATCTAAACAATGAAAGGATATCGACTAGATTAAGGTTTGTTGGATATAAACTGATAAAAAAAAAATCATGAAACATGATGTATTAATCTGCTGCATTATTTTATAAACAGTTTTAACAACTACGTATTACCATCCATATAAAATACAAATCTTCTATATTGTAAAATGTCTATTAAAATAATTCTAGAAAGATATATGCACACACATATAGTGTGTGTGTATTTAGGCAGCATATTTTGATTTAGGCAAACGTTATTAAAAAAAAAAAAATTGACTATGTAATTATTAAACAAAATGGAGTGTTTTTATTTGGTAAGACTTTGTTTTTAATTTTCTAAATAGTCCATTTAGCATTTTGGTGAAATTAATGTTAGTTCCGTAGGTTTCTTGTTCCATTTTTTTTTTTTTTTTTTTTTTTTTTTTGCGAGTACTTCCAATTTTATTTATCAAATTATCAGGTGGTGTTAGTTTTAGTGTGTTTAAAATGGAAAAAAATGTTTACATATAAAAACGTCTTATAAAGCAAAAACATTATGTTGTTTAATAATGTTTACATAGTTTTTAATAACACAAAGTTTTCTCAATAGTTCGATAGTGTAAGACTGGAGTTATAATAAAATCTCTTAATATTATCTAAATTATATCAAATTTCTTGATAAAACCATCATCAGTGCTTCTAAAAATTAAAAAAAAAAATAAGATTTTTCGAAAACAGCAGGTTGTGAAGAAGGTTAAAAATGTTGAAAACAAAAAACCCCTGAGGACTACTTTGTTTAGGAGCACTGATGATGGCTTATCAAGAAATTAAATGCCTCATACATTTTGAATATTATAGATATCTTAGTGATAGGCTGAAAAATTTGTATACTCAAATTATAAGTACGGGCAAAAATGGCTGGACACACATGGGGGGACCTAGTTTTAAAAGCCGATTTATCATAATTTTTTGTAGGTTTCCGACTACTTTTTGATTGTATTTGAAAGATTAAGGACTAAAGTTAATTTCCTAGAGTAAAAAATATTTGTGTGTGTTGAGCAAAAAAAAAAAAAAAGTCGTAGTAGGAAGGCAGGCTTGAACCCATACCACAAAGGAGGAAAAGAACGGGGGAAAAAAGTGACGTCTTTGCTGTTATGAACACCACCAAACCAGAAGTGACGTAGGTTTTATTTAAGGCTAGATAATCAAAAAAGAGGTGATGACTTTCGAAAATATCGGTGAAAAAGCGACCCCTCTCTGTAGAAAAGTGCCCAGTTGAGGGTGAAGAAATTAATGTTTTTTGCCAATTTTTTGGTATTTGTCGTCTGAAGGGTCGAGCTTCAAAACGATACTGATCTTGTGAAAATCCGTCGCCTTTGTCGAAAGTTTTAGGCAGACATGCAAACATACATACATTTATATATTGGTAGCTCAAATTTTTGACCCAAACCAGCTAAAAAGCTTGCCCTATCTCTGATTACCCTTTATGTAAAATTTCAAATGTTTAGACCAGAAAGTGTCTGAGTAATTTGGTAGAGACGGCAGAGGTAAAATTCTTTTAAACTTTGACCCCTATTATGACCCCTTAACATTTATTGTTTTGGGCTCAAATCAAGTTATTAAGTTAAATCCATGTCCAAGGAACCTAGATCTAAAATTTCAATTGTTTATACCCAAAATTGGCGGAGGAGTTTGGTAGAGTTCTCAAAGGTCAAATCGTTGAACTTTGACCCCTTAAGAGACAAATTTCTGGCCAAAAACGGATTACAAAGATTTTCCCAAATCTCCATACTCTGTATATCAAATGTCGAGTCTGTAGACTGAAAATTGACAGAGTTATTGTGTAGGGAAATGTATACAGACAGACACTTTCACTTATATATATATATATATATATTTATTTCTAATCTTGGGGTGCACTTACTAAGTTTAACCACACTGATGAGTTGTTAAAAACGAAACTGCTGTCTATGGATAACAAAATTTTATGTAAAAGTGAAGCACTTTAATAGAGGAACTAATGGTTTCCACTTAGCATAATGTAATACTCTACTTTACAAAAAATCAAGTTCTCTAGGTTATTAGTATTTTAAACAAACAACTAAGCAATATTATTCCCTCTATTCTTGCAGGGTGTTCATTAAATCATATCGTAAAGCATCCAACATTACTAAATATGGTTGAAGTGATCTGGTGTTCAGGTTTAAATTCTTGTACATTTACTAAATATAGCCACACCGAGTCATGAAAGGATGTAAAGTTTATTTAGTGCATAGGTCATTACAGGCATGTAAGATCGAAAAATACAATATGGAGAAAATCATTTAACGAATATGAAATCTTTTCCATGCGATTTGACAGCATTTATAGGTTTCCCCGTTATAATGCTGAATATTACATATAAATTGTTGCCGACAAAACGTTGTGCTTTCCGAGTGGCCGATGTGCACGCATTGTTTGGCTTATGACAAGACTATTTGTCAGCGGCAATTTCACATGTGTTATTCATTTACACATCACCCAAAAACCTGAAAATGTCGTCAAGTTAGGGTGAATGTGAAAGGCGGGGAGAAACAACTAATTTAACATAATTGGAACCTTAAACGTTACCTTTATTTATGCTATATATATAGAGAGAATATGGCTATATTGAAGATGTTAATCATGGACTAAATTGAAGTGGTTAGCTCACAAATATTTGTGTTTTTCAATAAATTATTATGCTGAAAATACAAAAAAAAAAAAAGTTTATTGAATGAAATAATACTAACTCATTTTTTGCCAACAATTTTATTTCCACAACATATTTCTTTTAATAAACAAATCGTGATAAAAAAGATGCGATTATTTGGAAGCTAAACTCTTCAATATATAAATATATATGAAATGTGTTGGTACATTGGCACAGTATATTCATTTTGGCCACGGATGCCGGTGCCCGCTATTTTACTGGGCCGGCAGAGGCTCCCACTAACAACGGTAGTGTTTTTTTTTTTGTTTTTTTTTTTTACAGGTGGGATGAGGGGGCATACTTACACCGGGCAACGTCGGTAAACGGGTTCTGCTAGTCTTATAATAAAAATAAGATCTGTAATTAGAATGACACCCAAAAAATAACTAAAATGGTGTATATTTGACGGTTTAAATACATAAAACTCACATTGGCTTGCTTTGTGTTAACTAGCGATAAAAGTAAGAACTCTAATAATTAGAGCATTTTAACAGATAAACAAGTGTAAATTAGAAAGAAAGGAAAAAGTGTGGGTGAAAATCAATCTGCGATACAAAGGCGTAGTTAAATGCGAGGGTGTAAGAAGTAAATGAAAAATCGATGCGTAGAGAACGTGTAAAAAGAAATTAAAAGAAATGAATATAAAAAAGAGCGACAAAAAAAATTAATGTTGCTTTTGAAAAACAAAAAAAAAGCAATAGTACAATTAAAGGTATCGCTTCTGAGTTGGCAATTTATAGTTTTATAAATGATGTCTTTAATTGGATTGTAACAAGAACTGTAAAAATTAGAACGTTTCTATTAAGCCTGCTTGCTTAAAGAAGCAAATGAAGCTTATTTTATTTACCTCTCCGGGAAGTTAGACACAAGGTCAAGTGTTAAGTTGAAAAGCCAGTCCACTAAGATTACTGCACTCTGGTTTACAAAAATGCCTGAGCAGCCCTGTGTGCATTCTATGGTAGGAGTGTCTTGAGCAATTAGCCATAAACTGACCCTTTTTCAAAGAGAGGGTAAAACCTGTAAAGGTAGATCTTCTGAGACTGAATTGGACTATACCTCAGTCTGACAACATACATAATATATATATATATATATATATATATATATATATATATATATATGATTGGCGTGCAATAAGTAATGCCCCTGACCCACTTCCAGTTGTCTGATCTAGCTGAAATTTTGCATGTGTAATGATTTATATCTCTACGGGTTATGTGGCAAATTATAGCTCTGAACTAATCGTGGTTTCTGTTTTACAGGTGTTTGAACCGAGTCAGGTGTGAAATGGAGCCTGTTGAATGTCGAGCAGTGATCTGGTTTTTGTATTTGAAAGGACGCACACCACAGGAGACATTTGATGAAATGAAAGAAACTTATAGTGATAATGCCTCATCATATGACCTTGTAAAACGCTGGCATCGTGAATTTAAACATGGCCAGAAGTCTGTGGAAACAACTCCCAGACCTGGTTGCCCACCCCCTTCTGCCATTGATGAGGCATCGGTCTGTCAAGTTGAGGTTGCCATTTTGGAAGATCGGTGCATTACTATTCGCCAAATAGCCCAAGATGTCAAGATTAGTACAGGGTCTGTGGAAACTATCATTCATAACCATTTGCGTATGCATAAGGTGTCTGCCAGATGGATTCCCAGGTTGCTCACACCATTCCAGAAGCGAGAACGCGTTGAGTGCTCGAGGATGAATTTGGAGATATGCCAAGAAGATAAGTCAAAGTTTTTCAAAAGACCGATTACGCAGGATGAAACCTGGGTCCATCACTATGATTCAGAGACCAAAGCCCAGTCAATGCAATTGAAGCACTTGGACTCACCACCTCCAAAGAAAGCAAAGGTGCAGCCTTCTGCTGGCAAGGTCATGCTCACAGTCTTCTGGGACCAGGACGGAGTAGTGATGACAGATTTCCTGGCAAAGGGTACCACAATTACAGGAGCCTATTATGCTTCACTTTTGAGGAAATGAAGGGAAGCTATCAAAATCAAGAGGTGGGGCAAGATCAGCAAAGGTACCCTCCTCCTTCAGGACAACGCTCCGGTCCACAACTCGCATGTCGCCAGATCAGAAGCACGGGTGTGTGATTATGAAATCCTTCCCCATCCTCCCTACTCTCCTGACCTTGCACCCTCTGACTTTCACCTCTTCCCAGCCATGAAGTTGTTTTTGAAAGGAAAGCGTTTCCCAGATGATGCAGCCTTGATTTCTGAAGTCATGTCGGGTTGGAGGACCAACCACGGATGTTCTACAAAAATGGTCTCAGAGCTGCATCAAATGATGGTAGCTTGCTTTCGTTCTATTAACCATAACTAGGTAAAATTCTTTAGTAATTTGCAATTGCATTCTGGTTTCACCTATACTAAAGATTGAACCATCAACCTCCAAAAAGCTGTCATTTAGAACTGATTATTACTTCTATTTGTTGTGAAATTGGTCAAAACGTGTGAGAATAAGATCCAAGATGAAAATAATAGTCTGAATAATCCAAATAACAAAAAAGAGGATTTTCTCCAATATTATTTACAATGATGATTTTTATATCCTTTCTTATTAAATGATGTTGATATACTAAAAGATCAAACTAAATTTAGCTGTTCACTTTACAATAAAAACACTTTTTACCACTTATCAAGGCCCAAAGGCCATTTAAGGATAATGGATGTAAGGTGGATGATAAGAAAAACATAATCACTGGTAATGATGATGATTGGGTAGAATTTGATTATTTAAGAGGGTGGTTTAACAAGAATTTGTTTACATTGAACTTGAAATTGACCATGTTGTAGTCAGCTGGAAAGCAGCCCAGCGCTACTGTAATCCACAGACAAGCAGTTCTAAGAAAGAAACTTTGTTCATGGAATATTTATTTAGTTTTAGGTAGAGAGAAAGTGAAACTATTAAAAGTTATTGTAGAGAACAGTATTTTATGCTACTGTTCCATCGAGTATTCGTCTTATTTCTTAAGACCAAGTTTTGGGGGCACTATCTGACCCCTTTGGCACAAATTACCACCCAAAATAAGTTAGTAAATTATTTTAAAATCCTGTTATTTTGAGTGCGGGATGAAATGTAACCAAATATTGTTGTCTACAGCATATTTATGTAACCATATCCGAGCGTTGTTCCAAAAGGCCTCCTATTTTTTTAACTCAAAAACTATAATGTTGAAGAGCTACAAAGACAGGAATGGCACAATTAAAATAAGTGATCTTTTGTGCTCCAGAATTAGTTTTTCTACATAGTCATCAACATACTCAATGCTCTTTTGTCAGTGTCTTTTGATGCTGTCGTAAAAGTTCAGAGCGCACTTTATCACTCGCATCTCTGTTGTCACTCTGAAATTTACGAACCCATCTTCTAACTGAGCTGACATCAACTGCATTGACTCTGTAAATGCTTTGTAAACATTCGACAGGTGTCAGTGAATGTTGATGGGTTCAATGTTTTCTGCATAGAGGAAGTCAATGATGCATCTCCCTTCTGATGCACGTTCATTAGAGTCTCACACTCTCAATATCTGCAACAGAGAGATGAAACTTTCAGGTAATGAATGCATAAGTTCAGTCATCATAAAAATGCAATTTGCAATCCCTTGATTCATTTGAGCAAAATAAAAAACAATAGGAGGCATTACTTTTGGAACATCGCTTGTATCTTAGTGAATCATTTCCTTCCATTGTCTGAGGGTTTGGGTACAGAAATGGCAGTCACAGTCTATAATATCATACAGTGAAGCTGGAATAAATGTTTACATATAAAATGATGGATATATTTTGTGACGAGCATGTGCAAAAGCGCACAAAAGGTATGAGTTGTTCGTGCCTGCGCCGGGGAGCGAACCTGGGACCATTAGATTACAAATAAAAACGTTTGTGAGCGATACTCGCATTACCGCGACAATTGGGTTCGCCCAACGGCTATAAAAAGTCGAGCCGAAACAAAGATTGCGAGTTGTTTCTTTTTTTTGGTCGGTTGACGGTTGAAAAGAACTTGCTGGTGAAGAGTGTGACGTTTGCGAGAAGACAGAAGTGGAAAGAACTGATTCGTTCAACTTTGAAAAGAATTTCTGGCGTGTATATCGCTTAACACAAATTACTCAGCTTTCTCGTGCTGCGACATATTTATTACTAAAAAAAAGAGTACTTTATTTTAACTAAACTGTGGATCCATTCCCTAACTAAAATATATTAAAACATCCTTTGTTGTTCAGTTCCAATCAGCCACTATATTTCACTTCAGGATTAACTCTCATTCAAAATGTTTCATGTCACATGACTAATCTAATCCAATCAAATATCTCAAAACAAGGGGGTGATCTTTAAGGATGGACAAAAGTTCAACATTTGCATAATTCTGTGGATGGGATAGTAAAGGCAGTAAAGCAGCAGCATTATTCATTTTGTGATAATTCCTGATAGAAGGAAAAAGAAACAAAAATGTGTTATTAAAAATTTTCTAGTGTTTTTTTTAAATTTTTTTTTATCAAAGGTAGTCAACAACTATGTTTATCTCAAGGAATTTTAAAAGTTCACTCTCTCTCATAGATAACACAAAATAGACATAAAACATGCCTCTTAGCATAGTTACGTAGACAGGATAGTAAGGATGGTAAAAGAGTGGCACTTTTCATTCTGTGATAATTCCTGATAGAAAATGGGAAAAACCTTAAAAATGCATGATAATTTGAAAAAAATTAATGTAGTTTTTTTTATCAAAGGCACATAATCCCAAGGAGGTTAAAAAGAGATCTCTCTATTTCTCTCTCACCGTGATAAATGTGATATCAGGGCCAGAAAGTGTGATTGAAAAGTCAACATCTCCCAGGAGGGGCACTTTGACCCTGCAAAAGATGTCTGTGTAACCTAGTCTGCATTCCCTGGCAGAGGTGCCTCATGCAATTATCAATTAACTAATCCCTCAAAGAGTTAAGGCAAAGTCGAGAGAGGAGAGTGAACCTCCTAGAACTACACAAAACCAGCATTACACTGTAATCAACAGAAACAAATCATTACATAAATGGTTTAATCTCTGTTGACTTTAGGGCCAGTTATGTACACATAGAAATCATTTTCCCATATTCTTAAAGGGTTTGGAATCTTGTTTTAAAATAGCTTCATTGATATCTGACAATATTTGAACTGCATAAAATCTGTTAGCAGTTGATATAGACTATTGATAAAATAATGTTCACTATTATTAAGAATGATTTTATAGAAATATTGCAGAGAAATATAAGCAACAAAATCTTAATCCAAATAAAAGTAGCCAAATACTTTTTCATGATATCTGATAGTACTCCTAATAATACTCCTGATATTTCACATAAGAATCAAACAAGCCAAGTTTTGTGCTATATCATTGACGATGAAGTGAAGGTTGTAGAATCATTTGATTTTATTAAAACAAAAAGGTAACCTCAACCTCATACACAGAATGTTTCAACGATGATTTTTGGAAAAATTAGAGAAAATCAGAATTTGATATTTAATACTATGGGGATGGTTAGTCAACATATTGGCATTTAAAAATGTATCAAGAAAATTAACTAAAAAAACATAATTTCTCAGTATTTTTATTAAATGTTTCTTTTTTTTTGTTTTAATGGAAATCTTTCTAGACGAGGCATGAAGCCACTTCATGTAAAGAGCTAAAAAAAAATGAAAGATGATTATCACAAAGACAGGAGATATCTATTAACCTTAGTCTTGATAAGACCAAGGTTAGAGATAGGAGGAAAACAGTCAGCAAGAATAGAGTTCCATAAGCCTGTAGTTCTTGGAAATAAGCTACTGGAATAGGAAGTGGTATCACAATGAGGTATCAAAACAGCAAATTGATGGAGACCACTAGAACAACAAATCCAACGAGCTATAACAAAAGAAGCAGAGGATAGATCAGGCAATTCTGAAAAACACAGTGAATCTCTTGACAAAGGCTTCCTTTCCAGGGCAATTGCTCTTGACATATCGAAGGCCTTTATGGCATAAGGGCCTACTTCACAAGGTTTCCAGCTACGGTATCACTGGTAATGTTTTCTCAATCATTAAATCATTTCTCTCTGATAGGTTCATAAGAGTAGTGGTTGATGGGCAGAAATCAGAGGCCCACAGTATTAATGCTAATACTGAAGCATATTCAGTATTATATCTGAGTCCCTCAGGGTCCATCCTGAGCCCAACTCTCTTCCTGATCTACATCAATGATCTCCCAAAACACATACTTAAATCATTCGTTGACATCTATGCTGATGACACGACCATCTATGGCAACACATCAAAGGCTGTAAATGACAAGGTTCTCTCTAATTCTCTCTTCTGATCTTGAGCACGTGGTACAGTGGGGGAGAGGTGGCTGGCATCCAAAATCAAGCTTCTATCTTTACATCAGCAACGATCTGGCATCAATTGAAATGGATGGCTCTCATCTTGGGGAGGCTCCATGTTTTGACAAGCTTTTGGGTTTGACCTTTACTCCTGATCTGAAATGGAACACGTGCATCAGGTCTGTTGCCAAGGACGCTGGGAAAATGGTGGGATACTTCTACCGCTCCAGAAGATATCTCACTACTGATGCAATTCTCTATCTGTATAAAAGCCAAGTACGTCCAAGGATGGAGTACTGCTCCCACATCTGGGCAGGAGCTTCTAAAAACAGTTTATCCTGCCTTGACAGAGTACAAAATAGACTTCGTAGCTTAGTGGGGGATGCCCTTTTCTCTTCTCTGCAGCCTCTCTCCCACAGAAGAGACGTTGCGAGCCTGTCTTTGTTTTATTGTTATTTCCATAGCAAGTGCTCGTCTGAGCTCCAATCTCTGGTCCCCCCTTGCCAATCTTTCACAAGCAACACCTATCTGGCTGAAACTACTGTCAATAATTTTCCCCACTCTTTATCTGTGCCTAAATCCAAACGTAGATTCCATGAGCAGAGCTTCTTTCTCAGAAGTGCATGACTGTGGAACTCTCTTCCGTTTGCCTGTTTCCCACCTGACTACAACTTGGATGCCTTCAAGTCCAACATAAACAAATTCCTGACAGACCACCCTCTTAAGTAAGACACTCTATCAAATCTCCAATACTAATGATTACTACAATACTATCTCATTGATTACTGTACACGCAATAACCCTTATCCCTGAGTGGCCTCCGGGCCTTGATAAGTTGTGACCTCCATGTAAAAAAAAAAAACACATGCCTTAATAGTATTTATAGAAAAGACTGAGACTAGCAACATAATGTCTGTGAGTAGAGACAGAGATTGTAGATAAGAAGAAAGGGTAGGTCTAGTTAAATTAGATATATTTCGCTACCTTATCAAGAACTCTCAGATAGGCCAGAGATTCAAAAGCCCAAATATGATGGGAATAAATAAATATATATATATATATATATATATATATATATATATATAACCTCTGGCTTTGATGAAGGGGAGACTAAAACTTGCTGCTATGGTTTCAAATGATCTGAAATAACAGCAAGGGGAGACTTTATTCCAAATATTTCTCATATGTTATATCTTTCCTCTTTTAAAAATAGGGAACGATTATGAATATCTCCAGTGTCAAATAATCCTTATACACTGTGAAATTTACTTTATTTATCAAAACCAAAGAGGGGGAGATATAACATATGAGAAATGTTTGTAATTAAGTCTCCCCTTGCTGTTATTTCAGACCATTTGAATCTATAGCAGGAAGTTTTAGTCTCCCTTCCATCAAGGCCAGAGGTTTTGGGGAAATATCAGACATTTTGTAATTCATATGCAAAATTAGGAAAACAAATGACTATGATTGAAATATTGGTAAAGGTGATTGAAATATTTTATGGCTATAAAAAAGTGCCGAAAATAAGCTGTTGATGATGGATGATCCCCTTAATGTGCAACATAAAGAGTAAATGTCACATAGCCCACTACATAATTCAGGTCATTATTTTTCCAACGAGTCTTCATTTCTTCAATATTTGAAACTTATAATATTGCCAAAAAAGCAGTATATATACTGGTAGGTAAATTGAATATTGAAATGCTCATATCGTTTGTTCTATGGGACGAAACTACATGGAAATTTGCAGGCTTTTTGAAGATTATAATTCTATTCTATGGTTAAAATTTTATGACAATTGGTTAAAAAGAACCTATATTTTCAAACCAGTAAAATATGCCCAAATTTGCCTACATTTGCATATAGTGTCCTGGCATGCCAGCTGCACTTGCGTTGCTTTGGAATTAATTTTTCTTAGGGTGTTTTTTGGCTTGGCTGTCTTCTCTGTGGCCTTGCCAGGTCACTAATAGCAATAGGAATCGTTCATTAAATCTAGTGGGTGTTCATGCTGCTCCAGGTGTTGTGAATTTGGAAAATGTTTTTGTCTGTGTTTTTACTTATTGTTGCCAATAACCTCCAGAAGAGTTTCACTTAGAAATGGATTTTTACTTAGTACTTTATCTGTTATCCCACGAGTCCGCAAGGGCAATACTAAGAATACAATGGCAAATTGCTTAAGACTTCTACCTGGTCATGGCTGGTGAAACGGGAGTTAAATTAAATAAAAATTTTGTTCAAAATTCAACAAAATACACCTGAAAAAATCATGGGTTTACATTGGTGGAAATGTTGTGAGAATAACCTTGAAGATGAGAATAGTAGTCAAAATAATTCAAATTATTAATCCTCATCTAAAAAAATTTAGAAAGTTTTTTGCTTTTTCCTCTGTTATGACTAAAGACAGATTGTATGACTGATATTATTGTCTAAGGTAAAGAGTGGAGGGAAAAGGGGATGAAAAATGAAAAAAAACTGAAAGGAAAATGGAAGAGAGGAAGAAGAGTAATTACCTCTTATACAAACTCTGATCTTTCTGATAAAAGTACTTCTGGTACAAATAATTGAATAATATTTGCTGACATTTTTGACTTTATGGAAAATAATTACATGTTTATTTTTAATGAGTTTGCATTCTTTGTCAAAAAAGATAGAAAAAAAAATGCTTTTCTAGTGTTTGCACTAATATTCAAGTGAAATAAATTTTTCAATCAGTGAAGTTTTAATTTTTTTATACTCTTTCTATCTCAAACATGGCATTTTGTCACTTGAAATGTAATGGACAACCATTTGGGATCATGTCTAACAGGAGACTGAAGAGTTGAGCATCAAAATGTCTGTTCACTTAAACTTCTGCAGATTAGTAGTCAGGGAAGCAGAAAAAACAGAGGGAATTCCAAAGTATAGCAGTCCAAGAGAAGAAATTATTATAGTAGAATGCTTTTGACATTTAGGGTCCTCAACAGTGAAAGAGTGGGATTTTGCTGCTTGCCAGTTTAATTGGCAATATATACATTGAAGAGGTGGGGCACAAGTGCTATGAGTTCATCAGAGCAAATTTCATTAAAGTACTTTTATAAATATTATTTTTTAATTGGAATTCATTATTGAGATGAGTATTATTTATATTAATTTATTTTATTGCGGACTATTATTCTCATCTTTATTAGTTGTTGTTTTCAACAACTAATAAAGATGAGAATAATAGTCCGCAATAAATAAATTAATATACTTTTACAAAGTTAAAAAATAAAAATAAAATAAAAGCAAAAAAAAAACTGGAAAGTTGTAAAAATAAAGTAAAAAAAAAACCCAAACAACTTTCAATTAGCATAGGAAGAAGAAAAGAAAACAAAAAGAGTATATTTAATTATGGAAATGGTAAAAGAATTCTTTATAAAAAATGTAAATTGTAAGATTATTATTATAACTTCCCTTTTATTTATCTTTTAGTTTTATGAGCAATGTTTCTAACAAAGGGGGAAGAATTGCTGTTTTCTGGGTCAAAATCTATCCATCTAATACATCTTTTTTCTTTTTATGGAATTCATGTGAAGCCACTTGATGTAAAGAGCTAACAAGAACAAAAGATCATTATTGCATAAACGGGAGATGCGTATTGATTTTAGACATGAAAAGACTAAGTCTCTAGGTAGGGAGAAATCAATCAGTACGAAGAGAGTTCCACAAACTTGCAGTTCTTAAGAAGAAGCTACTAGAATAAGAAGTAATATTACGATGAGATATCAAAACAGTGAATTGATGAAGACCACTAGACCAACGAGTCAAATGAGCTTGAGCAAAAGAAGCAGGGAATATTTTGGACAATTCTGGAGAACACATGCGATAATAGCAACATGTCTATGAGAGAGAGGTTGCAGAGAAAAAGGATGAAGTCAATTAAATTACAGATACATTTTTGTATCTAATCAAAAACCTACAGATAGGACAGAGATTCATCAACCAAAATGACATGATTGATATATATATATATATATATATATGCTTCAGATGTTGTGAATTTTTATTTTCTTTGGATACGTGAAATGTTTACTCAGATTCTCCTGCAAAAAGGCAAATTTCCACTGAAGCACACTGACGATTGAACCTCAACCTCTAGAAGAGTATCACTTAAAACTGAATTCTTATATAGTACTTTATCTGTTATGCCATGAGTCTACAAAGGCGATACTAAAAATACAATTACAAATTACTTAAGACTATCTGGTCATGGCTGGTGGAATGAAACTATGCTACCCTTATTGATTAAATAAAGGTTTTGATTAAAATTTTGTTTCCCAAGTTCTGACAAAATGTGAGAATAATACTCCTGATAAGAGCAATAGTCCGAATAATTCAAATAATACCGATCTCAAAAATTGAGAAACATCTTTTTTTTTTCACACTATGTTAGTATGACTATAAAGACAGATGGTGTGACAAATAGTAGTGTTCAAGAGAGAAAGACAGAAGGAAAATAAGAAAACTGAAAGGAAAGTGAAAGAGAGGAAGGAGAGTAATTACCTGTTATACAAACTCTGATCTTTTGGATAAAAATACTCCTGGTACAAATAATTGAATAATATTTGCTGACATTTTTGACTTCATGGAGAATAATTACATGTTTATTTTTAACAAGTTTGCATTTCTTTGTCAAAAAAAGATAGAAAAAAAAATGCTTTTCTAGTGTTCGCACTAATATTCAAGTGAAAAATTTGGGGGTTACATTGGCTGAAACATTGTGAGAATAACAGTCTAAATAATTCAAATTATTAATCCTCATCTAAAAAATTTAGAAATCTTTTTTTGCTCCTCTGTTATGACTCTTGAGACAGATTGTATGACTGATATTATTGTCTTAAAGTAAAGAGGGGAGCAAAAATGAGAAAACTGAAAGGAAAGTGAAAGAGAGGAAAGAGAGTGTTATAAAAACTCTGATCTTTCTGATAAAAATACTCCTGGTACAAATAATTGAATAATATTTGCTGACATTTTTGATTTCATGGAAAATAATTACATGTTTATTTTTAACAAGTTTGCATTTCTTTGTCAAAAACGACAGCAATAAAATAAAAAAATACTTTTCTGGTGTCCGCACTACATACAAATTAGCGATCTAAAATGTTTTGTATAAAATTATATCCAAATCAATGAAGCGAAAAAAAAATTTAAAAAAAAAAAGGAAAAAAAACGCCTCCAAAATCTCTAATTATTGAAATAGTGAAAGATTTTTTATAAAAAAAATGAAAGGATTGTAAATTATAAGATTTTTATAACTTCCCTTATTTTGTCCTGTAGTCCTTATACTTTAACTAAATTGTGGATCCTTTCCCTAACTAAAATATATTAGAACCTTAAGTTCTACATCCTTTGTTATTCAGTTCCATATATATGGCATAATCATGTTTGACACACCAGTTCCTGTTAGATCAAAGTTGAGCAATGATGTGCCTGGACAGGACCAGATGGGTGATCATTTGGCACTTCCAGGTGCTGTCTGTGCTCTCTGCTTATCTCGGCATTGTTTCCAGTCATCCTGAACTTCTTGCCACTGGACTTGAGCAGTGCCGATTCAAGAGGGGTGTGTCTGGAAATTGTGCAACCTTTGCCACACAATTACATGCGCAGATGCCCCTACAGGGGGTGTCTTTTGTCTTTTGAGACTGAACGGAGGCATGGCATCAAAGTCCTTATATTCCATGAGTGATGTTTCTGACAAATTGCTTTTTTTCTAAGTTGGATTATAGTCATCTAACACTTATCATTGGATAGTATTTTTAATCTTTTTAATATTAATTGAATTTAATATATATCTAATAGTTTTGTAATTTTTTTATTTATGTTGTGCAAAGAACTTATAATAATTCCAATTCTGAAACATTTTTGAAAGGGTTATAGGCGGGGGGGGGGGAAGAAACAACAAACAAAAATAATTAACATGAAGAGATTTTTTTAATTCAATTAAAATATTTTCTTTTTACCCATTTTCAGGTTAAAAAAGCATATCCGGACGCAAATCTGAAGTTGCCTGGGAAAAAAATATTTGGGAATTTGGATCCTGACTTCATCCGTCAGCGAAGAGATGGACTAGACGATTTCATCCAGAAACTAGTATCACACCCCAAACTTTCCCAGCAGTAAGTTAGCCAATTTTTTTTTTTTTTACACAAACCATTAAATCTATAAATTAATTTACTTAAATCTTGCATTAATAAAATGATGACCTGTTTTATTTTCCAGCATGATAAAAATTACAGCATCTTTGCGTATGGAGAATGATAATAATGGATATTCTTATCCTATTTTCTTCCTTTCAGTCTCTTTCTACCAGAAGAGATGTTGCTAGTTTTTCTCTCCTCTATCATTATTTTCTTGGCAGATGCTATACTGAGTTTCAATCTATGACACCCTCCCCCAGCTACAACCACTGTTGATAAATCTTTCTCTTTTTATGTATCTAGAACTAAATACAACTTTCATGAACAAAATCTCTTTTTGAGAACTGTCTGACTCTGGAACACAGGACTAAGGGGCTGCTTTCCAGCTGACTATGACATTGCTGGTTTCAAGTCCAATGTAAACAAAATTTTGTTGAACAGTTCTCTTAAATAGTTACTTTCTGACCAGTTACAATGATTGTTACTAATCCTTTCTGTGTTTCATTGTCTGTCAAACTCGATATCCTTGAGTGACCTGTGGGTCTTAGTAAGCATTGACTCGATTAAAAAATAAATAAATGATAGAAAAAATGTGGTTAGAGAGTATAAACAAATCTCTGTAACATTTATCAGTAGGCGCATGTCAGTAACAATGAGACAACAAAAGATACTGTTGAAATGAATATGCATTTATTGACCCATTATGACCTGCTTAAACCAATTCATTTAGTTGTAAATTAATGAATATAACAGCATAAATGAAGTAGGAATTGATTCAAACACACCCTCAGTATCTGGGTAGATGCTAGATACCTCGAGATTGCAACTTTCCATTGCTTGTGTTCAGTATGCCGACATCTGTCTCAAAGAGTAGAGGATTTCGTTTGTTGTCATAAGCATACTTTTCTAAGCACTATGGATAATAATCAAGGTAAGTTTATGAAATGCTAAAGTTCTCAGTGGTAGTTTAACTATTGAACTACATAATTTTTCCAGTTTGAAGACAATCATAGCATCATTACTCTTTTAAACGAACTTAAAGTAACAAATATTTTTTTAATCATCTACATCATAAATCACGTTATAAAAGGTTAATAGTGTCTTTACAAACAAAGTAAACATAATGCAGAAGCAAGTCCTGGGAATATGTTTACCAGAAAGAACAGTTGGAAATAAGTCATACACCATCCACTATGACTAGGCAATTCCTACAGCTTGAAAATGGAGCTATTAAACCTGACATAGAGACATGGGATAAGAAGGAGAACGAAGCAACCTTAGTAGAAGTTAGTCTCCTCAATGATGCTGTGTTAAACAGAGCTGAGAGGAAAAAGATAACGAAATACCGAGGTCTTATGTATGGCATGAAAAGAAATTCGAATCTTAGGAAGATCTCTATCATTCTAGCAGTAACAACTGAACTCCTGAAAAAGAATTCCAAAAATTATCTTGCAAATATACTCGTAAACAAAGTGCAACAAAGATTTGCGCTTAAAAGGACGGTCAGAATCTTAAAAAGATCTCTCGGTTGAAATATATAAGATAGCAATTGAATGTTTAGCATGTGGTAGGACACCCTATCCTTGAACAAACTAATAAGAAAATTGAAAAAAAAGAAAGAAAGAAAAATCAAATGCATATAATTATAGCAAAGGTAAGGAAGTCATATGGTTGGTGTTAATTTCTAGGAGATTTGCCGATACCCAGTCTGTCTATATAGTTTGGTAAATACTGAGCAAAGCAGGAAAGAAGGAAGTCTAACCCTCAAAGTTTGTGATCTCTCTTTTTTTTTTTTTTTTTCTTAAACTTTTTCTTCTAGGGGATGGGACATCCAACCAGATGTCTGACATTTACCCCTAAAAAGTGGTACCATGTCATGTATATTTACATGATTTGGTTTCTCTCTGACTCAGTTCTCCTAACATTCTGCCCGCAAAACTTCATTCTACCAAAGGGAGATAACTTTGTTGTCCTTATCCCCAAAATGTAAGGATTTTTTCTGATTTATTCATATGTAAGGTTGACCTTGCAGTGAATACTGACTAAACGCTGATATGAATAAGATGCCAACAAAATAATATATAAAAAATTGCTGAAGTACAAATTTAGAATCAATCAAAAATAGCATTTAAAACTATTCTAATCTGAATTCAAATATATATATATATATATATATATATATATATTTAGTAGAAATGGTAATTAATAAAAACTGAAGAAAGTGCTCAATACTGTTGTAGAGCAGATATGCGTTTTATTTTTTATTACCGTATCTTTCTGTTAAGTTACATTATTGTTTCAGCTACTCGGCCGTTTTTTTGGCCGTCTGTAGCTTCCTCAGACTTTTACAGAAAATAACTTAACAGAAAGATACGGTAATAAAAAATAAAACGTGTGTGTATATATATATATATATATGTATATATATATATATATATATATATATACATACATATAAACGAATACTTGACAAAGTTTTTTTTTTTTTTTTTTGACATGTGAGAATTGCAATTAAATCATCTCTGCTTTAGAAATACTCTATTGAATAACTTAAACTGCTTTATAAGCATTCTAACAACTAAAATTTGGAAAATCTCTTGAGCTGGGAACGGAGTAACGGACTTATATAAGCTAAAATGCTCAAACATTCTCTGTCGAGGTAGTTAAAGCCAACAAAGACAAAGTAAAACAAAAGCATTGTTGAATTAAAAAAATAAATAAATAAATACCCAGAACCCAAGATGCCACCCCCTACCCCAACACTTCCCTTTAAGTACCCGGCATAAACCAGTCACGATGACTAGTTCTTCTCTCTTCCTCAATATGAGGCTTGGTCCTTGAGACTGCACGGTCAAACTCTTCCAAAGGCTAAGTTATGCCATTTCTATCTATAATTTTGAAATCCACCTGTCTTGATATCGCAAAAATTTGTGTATTGCAGACATTATTTTCTATTCATTTATTTTTTTTTTCCAGGTTTGACTAAATTTCTGAACATTTCAACTGCACCTATCTTTCTTTTGCTCTTTTTTTCTGTTTTTTCTCCAAATTATATCTGCACTATTAACTAAACACTAAAAAATGCTTTTTCTCAGCAGTATGCATTATTTCTTAACCAGTCTAAACTTAGTACCTAAGCCAAATTGTTCTACTCTTAACCAGCTTTTAAACAGGTTCTTTCAAACTAAATTAATACAAAAAAAAAAACAACAAAAAAACCCAACTCACAAATTGAAAGTTCCATTATGGTATCTTATAAGGTAAAGCTTGAATGCACAAATCATTCTCTATCGAGGTTAGATACCCCCCCCCCCCCAAATATCCATGCATAATTATGGGAGGGAAGACTATTTTAAAATATTCTCCTAAACTGTGAACGGAGTAACGGACTTATATTAAGTAGGTATTAATAAGTCCTTACATTTTCTTTTTTTTAAAATGGAGAGTAGATATTACACTGTGGTTGTGTTATCGGCAGCTCCAGTAACTCTCGCTTCTCCTTTTGTCCCTCAGTCCTCATTTCCAATGAGTGATTTTTCTGACAAAGGGTGAAGAAAAAGCTGCTTTCCAAGTCGGTAATACTTTGTGAACAGTAGCCTGAGATGTCGGAAATTTTTCTGTTTCTATGTCTATCCTTGTGGCCATGTCACTAGTAAGGGTCCTGGAGGTAAACATTTCATCTGGGCTGACGTTACCCGCCGAACCTTAATTAACCACTATCAGCAGGTGTAAAGTACTGGGGCTGCTGTATTGCCATTTGGTGAATGGATTCTGGACCATGCAATAGTTTCTGGTGGGGCCTCTCGATGCCATACTAGTGGGTAATTGTTACGGCTTTACCTTATCATGTGCTACAAAAAAAAAAAAAATTCCTCTCTTTCTCTCTCTTACTTTTCCTGTCTATCCTACTCTAACCAAGTCTGTCGACCTGTTCCACAAACTCCCAAAACTCCACATGAAATATCTCCCCCCCCAAAAAAAATATGAATAAACCTAGAACCCCATCCTCCAACGTAGACCCCTCCTATCATGTCTCCTTCTCCAACATCAGGGGTTTGTGTTCCAACCTTCTAGAGGTTGAAACCCAATTACAGAAGACGAAACCGGACTTACTCTTTCTAAGCGAAACTGGCAAATGAAAAACCAGTAAAATAATCCAACTCCGACGGTATATATATATAAACAATATATAATTTATTACAGCAGCTAATACATTAATTGAATAAATATGCAACACACTCACGATTAGAGTTTAACGGTTAACAAACACATAAACATTACGACGCCATCTTTTTAAAAGAAGAGTTTGTTAACGCTGCCTTTTTATACGGGAGATAACTTAACAAATTATATGCATATTAATGCCAATATAAAGGGAGACAACTTAACAAACTCATCTTTAAAAGTTTTTTTTTTATTTTTATTTTTTTATTTTTAATTTCAATCATTCAAACTGCCTTGTTGTAAGACGCTTCACAATAACCAAGGGGATGCACCCCGTTTAGTGAGGCAGTCTGCCAATTGTCTTCCTGTCTCTTGACATTGGAACTCTTCAATCTGTCCATTTTCCACAAGTTCCTTAATACCACTGATTTCGATCCGTAATCGTTTTTCTTTGACAGATTTTGTTAATTTGACCGCTTCATAGAGAGATTTACAATCAGTGACACAAATTATAGGTAGACTCTTGGGATTTGTTCTTCACCAATTGTCAATTCACCAAACAGGGTGGAGATGAAGACAGCCATATCAATAGCTTCAGACATTGAAATTGTTTCTGCAGCTAAGGTACTGTGGATAATCCGTCTGATTTTCTTTGAGTTCCACCAGATCGGTGAGACTTTCCCAGATGTCCCAGTGAGGAATATGACATAACCCCCCTGACTTCCACCATCAGGAAGATTTCCCAAAGCGGCATCACTAAATATCACCAAACGTAACTGATCATTGTCACCAAGATGTTGATACTTCAATGATAGCTTGGATGCCTTAGCTTTTCCAATAATTTTGTTGGCAGTTATCAGGTCCTTCATGGTGCTATGGTTAATATTAGTCGCTAGACTACAGACATCAAATAATAAGTCCGGCCGGCTCTGATGCGCTAACCACAACAATTGGCCGATCTTGGATCTGAGTGAATTTATCTCAATTTCTGTTAGCGGTGATTCTTTTTCCATGGTCCTTGAACAATCTATTGGAATGGATGATATACTGTTGGTATATTTGTTTTGGTTTATCAATATTTCTGGACCATAGCAATTAAGCTCAATTCCACAGTATTTGAAGGCCTTACTATCCTCTTTTCCAATTTTAAATGCGCTGCGTATTTTCCTGATGGTATTGTTGAATGTCTGGTCCCCTGACCAAATGAAGTCATCTACATGACACGCCAAAACTCCAGTTAGGTTACCAGATTTACTAATCCAGTAGAAAACTGTAGGGTCCATTTGGGACATTACACTGCTATTTTCAATCATAACTGATTTCACTTTATTATACCGCTGCAGAGAAGCATCACTCAGTTCATAGACGTACTTATTTAGCCGCCATATCTTGTCACTGAAAGCTTCTTTGGGTGGTCTGATGTATACTTCCCTATCCATAGTGTGACCCTGCAAAAAGGCAGTTTTTATGTCTATGGAGTGTAGACTCCATTGATTTTGGGCTGTTAATGCCATAATAAGTCTTAAGGATTCATGAGCACAGGTTGGTGAATCCTTTTGAATGTCATTCTTGGGTTCTTCAAAACCTCTAGCGACCAGCCTTGCTTTTTGCATAACCCCATTAGGTCTGTTTTTTAAACTATACACCCAGCGCGTAGATATGCATTTCTGTCCTGCATCATCTATTTCAGTAAAAACATTGTTTTGTTTCCAGCTGTCAAGTTCTCTTTTCTTGGCCTCATCGAATTCTCTACCTGCCACCATCATTATAGTGTCTCCTTCTGTGGGTCCTATCAGTGGTTCTGCCACATTAAGATCTGTGACTTTACTTAAATCTACCGACATCTCTTCATTCTCCAAGTTTACTGGCCTTTGGATTTTCACATTAAACCAATGTTTGTTTCTGCCGGTGGCTTTTCCAGCCCGACTTATTATTTCCGCCTGTATTTGCCCATTGCTTCCCTTTTGGTTGAATGTGATGATGTTATCAGGCTTTATCTTGGCTATAGGATCGGGTTGTGGGTCATTTTTTGTCCCAACCTCAGCTGTTTCAGTATATTCCTCATCAGATGTTTCATAATTATAGTCCTGGCTATCAGAAGTTTTTGAAGCCACTGAAATTTCATTAGAGTTTACATCCGCAAGTGGTGAGTTACACAAACGCAATCTGCATTGATGTACTCTCACAAGCATTCCACCATGTCTGACAAATACCGCAGGACCATCCTGACCAATGACAACACCTGGACCCTTCCATTCTTGATTGTCTGGTCTTTTGTAATAAACTTTATCCCCCGGTGAGCAAAGATCAGGTGTGGGGCACGTTTGTTTCCTTAATGTTGTTGCATATAAAGCGGTTTCCTGCTTTACAATAGGCTCCTCATTAGAAGGTATAACATTTGATTTTCCAAATATACGTTTTAATGCGGACTTCATGTTTTTATATTTCAATTCTGACGAAGCACACGCTGTCAATGCGAGTTGGCGCTGTTGATAATCCCGGCCTGACTTATCTAATAGTTTAAAAGCTAGGACGGCATCCGGCAAAGTCATTTCAAACTTGGTACTTTTGAGATATCTCTGGTCGAATTCTATAATATATTCAGAGATACTCATGTTTTCAGGCCGCTGGAATTTATCAAAGTTTTGGTAAGCCTCGTACATAGAGTCTAGAGAATCCTTTAAAAACAAATTGTCTAATACATTAATAAGATTCGACATACCTTCGTCTGTGTTGAGGTCTTCCACTTCAATTCCCATAGCTGCCCGTTTTGCATTTCCGTTAAGTGAAAGGCTAACAGCCAATGCCTGTTTGTTCTTTGGTAAATCCGTCATCATTGTCCAAATCTTTATTTCATTTTTCCAGCATGGGTAGTCGTTCTCATCAAATCTAGAGGGATTTTTGTAGTTAACGGCCATTTCCTCTTTGTGGTCGTTCGTTAAAAAAAACTTCAATTATTGTTCCGTAGATCGTTTTCTCTCGCAACTACGCTCTGCTACCATGAAAAACCAGTAAAATAATCCAACTCCGACGGTATATATATTAACAATATATATATAATTTATTACAGCAGCTAATACATTAATTGAATAAATATGCAACTCACGATTAGAGTTTAATGGTTAACAAACACATAAACATTACGACGCCATCTTTTTAAAAGAAGAGTTCGTTAACTCTGCCTTTTTATAAGGGAGATAACAAATTATATGCATATTAATGCCATAATAAAGGGAGACAACTTTACAGCAAAGCCTGACCACTTCCCTAGATGAGTTCATAATAAAAGGATACTCTAACTTAACATCTAAATCTGACCCCCAAGATCGCCATGGACATTGAATATGCGCCTACATTAAAGATGGCTTCCTGTGTGGTAGAGATATCTCCAGAGAAGACCCTAATTTACCTTATATGTGCTTCCGGGTTGCACTTGCTTACATCACTGCATTCATATTTGCCCTCTATCACTCCCACAACAGCGTGGTTACTGTCCTTAAGAGTATATCTGAGAAAATTGACCTCATCGTGTCTGCTCATCCTTCGGCTAACATTCACATTTACGGTGACTTCAATGTCCATAATGTGGAATAGCTGACCCACTCAAATAAGACAGATGATGAGGGGAAGTTTTGTCATGATTTTGCCATTGCCTATGACCTCACTCAGATTGTTTATGAACACACCCATGTGGCCGACACTACTGGTCAGTATGCAAGCCTTCTAGACCTTTTTCTCACAACTTCCCCTGAGCTATGTTCATGTTCTGTTCTATCTCCCCTGGGATCCTCTGACCACACAGTTGTATCAGTTAAGATAAAAATGAAATGTAATAAGTCTTCAAATGTACCTCTCCACCGTACTGTATATCGATACTCTATGGCTGACTGGGATAGCTTCCGTACATTCATATCTGATCTACATCTGCGTTCTATCCCAACCATTATCAATGGACCTGAGGTCATCTCATCAGTATCAGACAAGGCCAAACTATTTGCCAAGAACTTTGCAGCTAACTCTACCCTCCGCAACGAAGGTCATCAACTCCCCGTATTTCCTCCTACAACAGACAACACACTATCCAACATACAAATATCTGTGCACGAGATCGCCAAACTAATCAAGAACCTTGATTCCAGTAAAGCAACTGGCCCAGACGGCATTCCAATTATAGTGTTAAAAAAGCTTCGACCAGAACTTGCCCCCATACTTACAAAACTGTTTAAGCGTTGCCTTAAGGAGAAGTGTTTTCCAACACCATGGAAAACCCCGTCAGTAGGCCATGTATTTAAGAACTCAGGTGATAAGTCATCTCCCTCTCAGTACAGACCAATAAGTCTCTTGTGTGTCATGAGTAAGTTACTGGAATCCATATTAAATAAAGAAGTAGTCAACCACCTCAGCAGAAATAACCTCTTTAGTGACATGCAATATGGTTTCCGTTCTGCTAGATCTACAGCTGATGTGCTAACAGTTATATCCCATAGGATTAGTGAATCTCTCGACAAAGGCTTCCTTTTTAGGGCAATTGCTCTTGACGTATTGAAGGCCTTCGATAAGGTTTGCCATAAGGGCCTACTACTGATGACACAACCATCTATGGCAACACATCAAAGGCCGTAAATGACAAGGTTCTCTCTAATTCTCTCTCTTCTGATCTTGAGCGCATGGTACAGTGGGGGAGAGGTGGCTGGTTACTTTTAATGCATCCAAAATCAAGCTTCTATCTTTACATCATCAACGCTCTGTTTCTTATCTAGCATCAATTGAAATGGATAACTCTCGTCTTGGAGAGACTTCATGTTTTGACAAGCTCCTGGGTTTGACTTTTACTCCTGATCTGAAATGGAACACGTATATCAAGTCTGTTGCCCGGGCCGCTGGGAAAATGGTAGGATCCTTCTACCGCTCCAGAAGATATCTTACTACTGATGCAATTCTCTATCTCTATAAAAGCCAAGTACGTCCAAAGATGGAGTACTGCTGCCACATCTGGGCAGGAGCTTCTAAAAACAGCCTATCCTGCCTTGACAAAGTACAAGATAGACTTCGTGGCTTAGTGGGGGATGCTCTTTTCTCTTCCCTGCAACCTCTCTTCCACAGAAAAGCCTGTCTTTGTTTTATCGTTATTTCCATAGCAAGTGCTAGTCCGAGCTCCAATCTCTGGTCCCCCCTCGCCAGTCCTTCACGATAAACACCCGTCTAGCTAAAACCACTGTCAGTAATTTCCCCCACTCTTTATCTGTGCCTAAATCAAAACGTAGATTCCATGAACATAGCTTTTTTCTGAGAAGTGCATGCCTGTGGAATTCTCTTCCGTTTGCCTGTTTCCCACCTGACTACAACTTGGATGTCTTCAAGTCCAACAGAAACAAATTCCTGACAAACCGCCCTCTTAAGTAAGACACTTTATCAAATCTCCAATACCAACTATTACTACGATATTATCCCATTGATTACTGTACACAAAATAACCCTTATCCCCGAGTGGCTTCAGGGCCTTGATAAGTGGTGATCCCCATGTAAAAAAACAAAAAATTGTTTTGACTGAAATTTGACTATACAACCAAACAATTATTAAACAAGTACTCCTCATGGTTAGAATTAATTCACTGAACAAAACAGCTTTACACTAATTTTATATAAAACTAGCGGGGGTACCCGGTGTTGCCCAGGTGTTTGGAGGTGTGTGTGCTGTTAAATAAAAAAGAAACCGGAAGGGGGGGTAGGATCGAACCCGAAGCCCTGAGGCAAAGTTTGAAAATAAAATCGGCCAGCCAGAATGAGTTACTGAAAGATATTTGAATTTATTTAAGAACCAAATTGACAGATGCGCGCATGGAACTCGTTGAGCGTTACGATGACGACGGAAGCTATTCAGCAAATGAGGTCAATGACCAGGTTTGTTTGTTATAAGCAAGCGAAGTAAAACAGAAAACATAAAAACGAAAGTGTGTCAACGTGATTATGCCGTATAAAATGTGAATCCTATACGTACAAATATATAAACGTAGCTAATTTTAAACAGATATATAAAATTAAATATAGATTGATGCCAGTTGGGGACACTTCTGATAATTGGTGTCACCATGAAACTGCAATGAAGGGTTAAAAATAAATACATTTTATTACCGTTTATATAGCTCTATACATAGCTCTATCTTCTAATATCTTGCATCCTTTATTTGTTCAAGGTCTGTTATGACAATTCAATTCTAATTAATAAAAACATCTGAATAGATAACAGTTAGAATCGATAAGTGCGTTGCCGATCTATTATTTATTACTCTCGCCTCTAAAAACCCTCTAAAATTTGCAAAATTATTTTTCTATCCACTTTAGTTTCAGTTGATATGAAGGTTTGGAGAAGCTGGATTTTGAACGTGCTCGCATCTTAAACATGTATCCACATATGTAGCCACTAATGTTTGTATAAAGGAATTTATTTCTCTCTCTCTTTATATACTAGTAGGCTTCCTGGCGTTGCCCTGCCATATAATATGCTTAAATATGATATTTGTTAAATTTAAGCAGATTTCATATTAATTATTATAGAGCCAATTCTCCATTGATTATTATATTGTACCCAATATATAGTAGTGACCGTCTGATGTAGCCTGATTGTAAAATACACTTAAATATGATATTTTAATTTATGCAAATTTCGTATTTATTATTATAGAGCCAATTCTCTATCGATTATTACATTTTATTCAATATTGATTTCAAAAGTCAATAAAAAAAAAAAATTACCTTAGTGCCATCAGCTAGAATCAAAACCAAAAAACATTTAGTGCTCCAACCTCAGTCGTTACAGTTTGAGCTATCTTCAGATGGATAAGAAATTGTTAAAAATGAAAAATTTTAACTTATGAATGTATATTCGCACGTGCGGATAATAGCACTTTAAGTTAGCTTGCGCCTGTCATATTCCAAATTTAAAAAAATGTTGACCTCTTAGCAGCTATTTTTACTAGCTAAATTCAAATTCCCTATATATCAAGTTTCAAGTCTGTGGATAAAAAATGGACCAAGAGTTTGGTAGACAGATGAAGAAGGTCGCTTTTATATGTATACTAGTAGGTTGCTCAGCATTGCCCAGTCATAAAATATGCTTAAATATGATATTTTAATTTATGCAGAGTTTGTATTTATTATTATGGAGCAAATTCTGTATTGATTATTTTATTATCCAATACATAGTCATGATTTCAAAAGTTTAAAAAAAAAAAAAAATGACCTGGATGCTATCAGCTAGGATCGAAACCAAAACATTTAACTCTCCAGCCTTAGTCGTTACCGTTTGAGCTATCGACAGAGGGATAAGAAAACGTTAAAAATTAAGTGACTTTAACATATAGATGTATATTTGTGCATGCACAAAAGTAACAAGTTTAGTAACTTACTACTGTTAAGTTCAATTCTTTTTTTTTTTTCAATTTTGACCCCTTAGCAGTTATTTTTACTGGCTAAAAACCAAATCGAATTTCTTTCACAGGTCCAGATCCCCTATATATCAATTTTAAAATCTGTAGACGGAAAATTGAAAGAGGAGTTTGGTAGAGACCGTTCTGCATGCACACACAGATATAGTCACTTTTATATCTATGTGCGTGTGCTAAAACCTTTTCATGCTTAATGCTATGCAATCATGCACAAAGTAGAAAATATGCATAAATAGAAGTGAGCATAAGTTAAATGAAACCATAAGAAATCATAAAAATGAATAATTAATGGAAGTTCGTTTTTTAAAGGAATATGCAAATTAGTTAATCTTTATGAAGTTGCTCGCATATCCATGACTGAGTATATTAAGAAATTTGTTTTAATAAAAGTAGGCTTTTGATATCAATGTCAATGCGAGAAAACTGAACTTGATATGTTATGTGTAATATATATATATATATATATATATATATATATATATATATATATGTGTGTGTGTGTGTGTTGTGATGATTAATCAGAATCAGGAATCCAAAAAATCAGAACTTTTAGGGGTATTGGAATCAGAAAAAAATTATACCTATTTTCTAATGCCAAATATGATTCTTTTAAATTATTTTCGTTTGTTTGATTTGTTTTTAGCTAAATTTCCATTGCTGTGCTGATAATATACTAATAAATATTTATTTTAACAACCAGTAAAACTAAAATATATCCATCCTCCCCACCAACCCATCCACCCACAAGTGTATTTTTTAAATGTGATTTTTTTCTTTTAACAATTCTTTTTCTTGATAATGCAGCAAACAATGTTGTGTTATCTATCTTTTAATTGCATATTTTCTTATAAACGATCTAAAAAAAAAAAAAATGTGAATTTTTGGTCGGAAAGTTAAAAATTAAGTTTTTTAGATTTTAAAACTGAACGGATAATTTTTATAGATTTTTTCAGTCTGTTTTCTTAATAATAAATAAAACTTGTCAGTATTATTTATAAAATTTGGAAAGATCTTTAGTTTTTGATATCGGGAGTAAAATATTTAGTCTTGTTCATCTCTTTCTTTTAAATTTATTAAATTCCATTAAAACTTTTTTGTATGAAAAGAATTTTTCAAGTTTATTATTTCTATGAAGAAATATTTTTTTGTATAATAATATTTTTAAAAAGCATTGTTTATCCTCGTTCAAAAGTACAAGTCAAATGAACATTTCCATAAAAAAACAAAATGTGTAAACTAAAACTGTTTATATATTTATTCCGAAATAGTTTTGAATTTTTTTGCATCAGCAAGTTTTATAACACTTAAAAAATTTGGTTCTTTAGAATTCAACTTAAATAAAAAAAAAGATCTTTATTTTTACTCATCATGAAACTAAGATGTCATATTCAAAAAACAAAAATATATAACGTAGTCAAATAGTTTCTTCTTTAGCTAAAATAAATAAATAAAATTTTACGAGTTTTAGCAAAACAAAGTATTATTTTGGATACAAAAACATCTCGGTAGTTGCATTGAGTTATCTCATGACATTTATAATAGCCATATTCACGAAATCCATGGTTGTTCACACTTGAAGTTTAACATTCTAAGAAATATTGCAGTTCCGTCTCTTCTGTCTCACTCGTTATAAAATTTGATTTTCTTATTTAAAAAAGAAAAAAGAAACTGGTTCAATTTGCATGATTTTTGGAATGACATCTTTGTTCTGTAACAGATATGTACATAATAAAGATTTGTCTGTATCTTCTATTTTTTTTTATTAAGTTGAATTCTAAATAGGAACCTAAAATTCATTAATTAATCATGCTTTTGTATTTATGCAGAATACAAGCCTCGCTGAAATAACATTATTTAAGAAGCCCATTTTTAACTAAATTATCCAAAAGATTTTTCTATAATTTGATTTAAAGAGTGATTTCTGCACTAAATTTGTATTTAAATTATTTCTTTGAATTTAAATAGTTTTTATTTTAAAAATTATTTATCATTTAATTTTAATTTGTTCAATTTTTTGTTTATTCCCTATATTCATAATTCAGTTTTTGCCGTATTTGATTGTCTGTTGCTTCAAACATACATAATCTTACATGCATAGTTTTTGGTTTTTGTAACTTACATTGAATGAAGTTCAGTTTTGGTATGAATCGAATCGTCTTCCTTTTTCTTTTTTTAAATGCAATTTTTAAAATAAATAATAAACAAGTTTTAGTCTTTTAAATTCATGAAACAACAAAATGTTTATTTATAGAATGTTGTTTTTCAGAAACAACACACAAATTTCTCCTTTTCAATTCTTATTTATTTATTTATTTTTTTTAAATCAATAAACTAGTTCAGTTTCAAATTGTGTTTATTTTTCTCTTTTTCAATAGAAGTTTTTTAAGTTTTCTGATGGTTTTGTAAAAAGCTCTTTCATTATTGAAAGTCTGACTGTTCAACAGATCTTGTTTGTGAGGACCTCAATCGTGATTTCAGTTTTTTTTTCAGCGAATAGGCCTAAATCTATATTTACATTGGTTGTGCTCAAATGCACTGGACATTAAAGTTTTTGTTTTTTCTCTCTTTGCAAAACTTAATCATGTTCTGCAAAGCCAAAAGCAAAAACAATAACTCCCTCTCCCTTTCTTTTCCTTTCTTCCCTACTTCCTTCCTGACTTAAAATGCACCAAAAGTTAATGCTATTGTTCAAAACTCAACCCCAAAATTCAAAAGCAACAGAATCCGCTACAAAACAATCAAACCAAACACTATGAATTAATATTTGAAGATATAAAGAACTTAAAGCATAAAGACTTTCTAAAATTTTAGATTTGGCATAAACTGAAAAGGGTTGATATACCATGAAACAAAATAACCAAACCAAACATTGTGTATAATAAATATTTGAAGATATAAAGAACTTGAAGCATAAAACCTTTTATGACAATGAATAGATTCTGAATTGAATGACCTAGAACTGATGGATATGGCGTAAAACAAAAAAAAAACAAAACAAACACCATAAACAAATATTTGAAGATATAAAGAACACAAAACACGATAACTTTTACCAATATGGCATTAACAACCCAAAAAGGGTTGATATGTCGTCAAATAAAATTGATGAGAGTAGAAAGTAGACCTTGGGTTTACTTACGGTAGCACCATTTCATTTTTTGTGTAGTCCTCACATTTCATGAGTAATGTTTCTGATAGAGGGGAAAGAATTAATGTTTTCTCAGTCAATTATTTTTTTATTGAGTGGTGTGTAGAGATTTCAATCTTCTCATAGTATTCATCATAATTCAACTCTCAACATGTCCATCTTACTAATTTTTATCTTTGGATGGTGACCATTATTAGTAAAAATTGTTATTTAAAAAAAAAATTTTGTCACCACTTAATGACTACATTTAAAAAAAATTATTTTTTTTTAGTTAGTAGTTTGTAAAGATTTTAATACTCTTATAGTATTCATCATCATTCAACTGTCAATCTAGTCATGTCATTATTCTTATCCTTCAATGATTTTTTTACCTTAATAAATGATTGATCAGAAAAAAGAGTACATATATATATATATATATATATATATATAGCGCATGTGTGTATATGAGTGTGTGTGCGTATATAATTTTAATGAACAATTATGTTAAAAAAAACAAAAAAACTTTCATTTTAAAAATCTTTTAAATCTAAATTATATATATATATATATATATATATATATATATATATATATATATATATATATAAATTTAGATTTAAAAGATTTTTTAGGACCAGAAAATGAAAGTTTTTTTTTTTTTTTTTTTTAACATAATTGTTCATTAAAATTAAATTTTTTCAAATCATAAAAGATTCTTCTTTTGGAATGTGTTTTTTTCCTCTTTCATACCATGCTGGTGTTAATATTTGGCATGTCCTCAGATGGATTTCGAGGTTGAGGGTTTAGAGTTTGATATAGTGTATGTGAAAATATATAGGAAGTTCAATGTTTATATGGTAATTTTAAATTTGAAGGTCTTTTTTTTTTTTTTTTTTTTTTTTTTTAAAGATCAAGTAAGTGTAAGATTTTTTTTTTTTTTGTCATAAATATTGTTCATTAAAATTAATTTCTTTTGAATTCAGATCGTAAAAGATTCCTTTTCAGGAAGTGTTTTTTTCTTTTTTGTGCCATGCTGGTGTTAATACTTGGCACGTCCTAAGATGGATTTCAAGGTTGAGGTTTTAGAGTCCAATATATATATATATTATTTATTTAAAAATTTTTTTTTTACGTTTTGGAATTCTTGAGATGAGGATTGATAATTTGTATTATTCAGAATAAGATCCAAAATGACACCAGTAGTTGGAATAATCCAAATCATTTTTTTTTTTTTTACTTTTGAATAATCTGATGCTTGCTAGATTTCCTTCGAGCAAATATTGATATTTTCTCTTCTAATTGACCCTGAATGGAAGCCTTTTTCAGTATTCTATTTTCTTTACTAATATCGGCTATTCTAAGCAAATATTGGCCAATATCAGCGATTTCAGAATAAACAAGCTGTTAATTTCCTGATCAACCTTTCAGAATTTCTAATTTGTCCCGCATTTCTGTAACTTTCTGAAATCAATTCTCCTGGCAATGTCTTAATTTTTCTCCTCAAGTAATCAGGCAATCATCTCTTTGTGGATTCCTCTTCGCATATCTAATGGGTTAATCAATCCAGATGAGAGTGAGTGACTTCCGTAATATCATTGGTGGAAAGGTATGATTCATCACTTTACGTTTCCTACTCCTCCTTGGAGAGAAGTGTAATTTGTCTTCTGTGTTTCAATAAATTAAATAGTTATTCAACTGTTTCGCTTCAAATTACCCACAAAAATAATTAGTTCTGATTTCTGATTGGATCCGATCCAAGCAATCCAAAAATTGATTTTTTTTTTTTTTAAAGATTAAATACAAAATCAAATGAATACTGATTATGTAACATGCTTAGTTAAAGTCATGACCCTTTGGTGAAGATGCAGTATCCCAACCTATAACGTGTTTGCAGGATTAAGATGTATAAAGAATATTAGAAATCAGATCAACAATGAATCTACAGTCTGCCAGAATATTGGACAACTTTAAAATATGAAGTCAGTCTGATATCTTTGAATTCCGTGAGTGTGATATCTTTGAATTCTGTGAGTGTGATATCTTTGAATTCTGTGAGTGTGATATCTTTGAATTCTGTGAGTGTGATATCTTTGAATTCTGTGAGTGTGATATCTTTGAATTCTGTGAGCGTGATATCTTTGAATTCTGTGAGCGTGATATCTTTGAATTCTGTGAGCGTGATATCTTTGAAGTATATGAGTATAATATCTTTGAAGTGTATGAGTATAATATCTTTGAAGTGTATGAGTATAATATCTTTGAAGTGTATGAGTATAATATCTTTGAAGTGTATGAGTATAATATCTTTGAAGTGTATGAGTATAATTCTGATATCTTTGAGTTCTATGAGTTTGATACCTTTGATTTCTACGAGTCATGTTATCACATCTACTTTCAAGCGGATGCTTAGCAAATAAAATTTGATCCTGATCACAAAAGAAATCAACTCCCATGCAATCCTTAAACATGTGTTATTCACACTACTCTACTAGCTATAGTGAGGATTGTGAGAAATGCCATTTGTTTTTCCCTAGCTTGTGGTGTGTTGATATTTATGATAACATATGCTAATTTCAGGACATCAGTAGTTGACTAAAGTTGAAGGAAATGTGCTCAGATTTTTTAAATGCAACGACAATAATCGGGCGTGCTGTCTATGCTTGAATTGTGTTGCATATCTTTAAGAAGTGACGGGTCCTTGATAATTGTCTGGTCAGAATGTACTCAAGAGTTGAGATATCTTGAACTTAGCACCCAATTCTTTATTTTTCCATATACGTTCGCAAGCTGAGATGCCTTCATCTGGGTTTCTAATCTGCCTCCTGATATTGTTAGAATAGTTATTTAAGTTTCTACTGCTGTTTTATAAGAGGAAATTCCAGGCCCCAACATTTAACTATGGAAATGAGCCTATAATTTGATGATGAAAAAGAAAAACAGAAAACACAAAAGATGATTAGAAAATGGATTAATGTATATATTTATGAATTCTGTATTCTCACCCATCCCCAATTTGGGTTCTGGTGGTGTCGAGGAAATTGGGCAACAGGAACAAAGGGCAATTTTGACAATGTAGGAAAATTGTGCAATTATGGAATTGAAAATAAATTTTAAAACCGTCTTTGTGGAGATATAGTTTTAAATAGGAGTTGTCCCCCTCCCCCCAAGATGTACTGTAGTTTTAAAGCAAATAAAATCGATTTTTCTAAGTGTGCATTCTAAGAACATGGTTATCGTTTTCTAATATAATATCAATAAATAGTATTGAATTAAAATACAATCAAAACATTAAATCCATTATAATGAATATCAGTGTCTTTGTAAATAAATCATCCATTTTCATATTCTGTTAATTGTTGAAAAAAGTCAATTGCTTTGTGACTGTTCAAAGTTTTAAATGAAATTGTAAGTCTTTAAACTATCGACTAAAAAGTCAATTTCCGTTTTAAAATCTTGAAAATTTAATTCAGTTTTAATCCTTGGTGATCACAATGTTGCGTAAAATAGTATTAACTAATACTATATTCTTTCAAATAAATCGTAATACTTTTTATGTAAAACTTTCTGATTTGTAACAAATAATCATTAAAAATTAACAAAAAATGAAAGAGTGAAAGTCCGATTTTCCCCTGGAATAGTGATTAGTTATTTTAATATTATTTTAATTTAATTGAAATTAATTTTTTTTACTTGTAACACACACACACACACACACACACACACACACACACACACACACACACACACACACACACACATTTAAATTGTGATCAAAAAGAGCTACAGAATTTGAACTAAGATGTTATTTTTAACTCTAACAGTAAATTAAGTTGAGGTTTAGTTTTAGAAATCTCTAATTGGTTAGGTCCAAATTCTGTAGAAGCATCCCCCTCCTTTTTATTCTGTTCCAAATTATATTGTTTAAATCCCCCCCCCCCCCATATTCGCTATAAATCTGAAGTGTAAGCTATAAAGTGTTTTCAACAATTGATTTGAAAGAACAAAGTTTTCTTTTGGTTTGAAGTCAGATTAAATATATTTGAAAAGATTTATGCTTAACTATAATGGATTGGGAATTTTTAGTGTTTTTTTTTTATTTCAGTTTTTTAAATTTGTTAAATACATGAAGATTTTAGACAAAGAAAAAAAAAACAGAATGTAATTATGGTGAAATAATAACGTTATCATTTAGAAACCCATTTTTAATATATGGAGGGTGAATGTTGTGCAAATATTCAGTAGATTCATCTAAAAACTTAAGTGAAAGATATCGTCAAAATTGAATGCAACTTGAAAATTGTAATTTAAAAAGATAGCTCGGTCTGTAATCTGCAGGGAAGCAATCTTTGTTCTCCAAGAGGGATTTAGATATTTTGTCAAATAAATACCCCCCCTCCCCCAAATGATGTTAATAAAACCAGTCAAAATGATTTCTTCGTCTAAGGCATAATTAGCAGATCTGGAACTGAACTCACAGCTTCACCCTAATATACCACCTGCCGTCTTAAAAAATGCTCCAGTAATATTTATCATATTTATTACTCCTCTCTCCACTAAGGCAAAGTTAGACATTAGGTCAGTTTTTAATGTGAGGAAATTCAATCTCTTGGAAAAGGGGCACCCTAAATTGGAACAAAAATTTTAAAATTGTCTCTGTCTAGAGAAGTATTTCTTAATCACTGAGGATAGAAAAGATGAAGTGTAGTATCAGAACAGATACTACACTTTTGTATCTCTCCTAGACAAACTGTCCTTTTCAGACACAAAAAAAATTTTGCATTCTACCTGTCCTTTTTCAGAACAATTTCTTTGTTTGCTGACCTGTTCTCTAACCTCAGTATGATGTTCACAATTTGATCATCAATGTTGTAGAAGCAGTCGGACCAGATACTTACCATCAACCTATTTAGATATTTTATCAAATAAATGCATCCCCCCTCCCTCTCCACTTGCAAAAAATAAAATGTTAATCAAACTAAAGTCTTCTAAGGCGTAATTAATGGCCCTGGCACTGTACTTGCAGCTTCACCCTATCCTGCCAACCTAGGGTTAAGCACCGACAATTCCGGCATGCATTTCTGCCATTCATTTATCACTACCCTCCCACCTCCTGTCTGCAACTGACCAATGATGACCATGTAAAGTGCAAAGTCACTGCATACAACTCCTATCTGTAAATACATCCGATAACCGATAATCATAGGAGAGATGAATCGTTAAGTAAATGTGTAGGTTTCCTGTTTTTTGTTTTTTTTTCTTCTTTTCGTCTATCACATTTACGCACACATTTAAGAAATATCCATTGTATTTCGACATGCACCCCTGCACAACATATAACCTGTTGTTAGCATGCGCTTATGGAAGGTCAGTAAAAATAGTGTTCTTCTTCGTGCTCTTTTGTTATTGTTGTTTTTTTTTTGTGCATTTTTGTTTGTCCTTCGTAGTTCATTTTTAATGGTGCAGTGGAAATGAAAAACCATTTAGGAATAAATTGGAGAAAATGTTTTCTTGATATAATTAATTAATATGGTATAAATAATAAGCACTTATTTACTTTCTCATAGATATGTGCGTGCATGGCGCATTGCATCAATGGTGCCATACTATTTTTTTTTTTCTCTTGGTTGTAGGAGTGTGTGTGTGTATTTCAATGTATATTTATATGCGTGTATATGTATATTGCGTGTATTTAGGGAATATATATATATATATATATATATATATTTTTTTTTTACATAAAGGAGTCACCACTTATTAAGGTCCGGAAGCTACTCGAGGATAAGGGTCAATAAGTGTACAGTGGTCAATGAGACAATGTTGTAATAATTGTTGGAAATTTGGTAAATTGGATTACTTAAGGGGAACGGCTCATCAAAAACTTGTTTAAATTGGACTTGAAGACAACCATATTATAGTCATTAATGCAAACATTGAACAAGACTTAATGCTTCTACTTCAAGTTTTTTTTTTTCGTTTTTTTCAAATAGTCTATCCAGTATAAAAATTTAAACAGAAGTATCCATGTTATATATATATATATATATATATATATATATACACACACACACACATATGAACGTGTGTGTATATCAGTATGTATATTACTAGGAGTGTTCATCTGGTGTGACCTGCATGGATATATACATTTGGCAAAAATGATTTCCAAAAGTAATGTTTTTAATTTTTGCTTTGAAATAAGTTAATTTCTAATATGAAATCAGTAAATAACAGAACTGTTAGCACATTGATGTTTTCTTAAGAAAAATAAAATATTTGTTGGTGCTGTGTTTCAGTGAAACGGCCAATTGTTTCAACGAATCCAAACAATTTTTGTTTATTATTTGATTATTTTAAATCTTATGGCTGAATCAAAGTATTTAAATATTTTAAACCTGTTTTTCTTTTATGAAAAAGCAAAAAAAAAAAAAATCTGTTTTACACAAGACCTAACCGGTTATTTCCCCTAAGTAATCTCCACATGAAATGAAAGAATAATTTCTATGGTGTCTTTAGGTTCTGTGAAAAATTTAACCCTTAATAAAACTTATTTGAATGTTCTAATTGTTAACACACCGATTTCTACAACACATAAATGTTAACTATTTTTGTACATGGATTATTATTATGAGTGCACACACTTTTGTAAAAATTGACAAAATAATGCATAGTGTAGTGTTCACAATACATATAAATAACATTAATTAATGAAGTTAAAAAAAAAAAAGAAGGTAAAAAAAAAGGAAGAAAGTGAACCTTTAATCATGAAATCAGTGTGGTGAATTTCTTTCTGAAGTCATTTCAAACGACGGGGTGGAATGTCCGATTTGCCATTTGCTTTCTCTCTTCCCCTAAACACTTGAAATGGTTTCATCATTTTTATTAACACTAGCAGAGGTATGCCTGACTTTCCTTGAGCGTAAAATATGCTTAAATATGATATTTTACTTTGTCCAGATTTTGTATATGTTATAGTCGTAATTTCAAAAGTAAAAAAAACAAAACAAAACTATTTGCATGCCATTAGCTAAAATTGACACTGAAACTGTAGCATTCAAAGCTGGTAACGTTACTACTGTACCAACATGACATGCATATGAACTGATTAAAAATAAACTAAGATGAATGTACAAAATGTACAACAATTTTTTTTCAGTTTTGACCCATTTTTGACCCCTTAAAACTAGCTTAAGAATGGTCCGTAAAAAATCTGATCATTTGAGGCCCTAGTGCTGCTCTGCAACTTTTAGTTTCAGAGGAGATAGTTTAAAAATATGGAGACAGACACAGACAGACATATAGTCTTTTATATACAGCCCCCCCCCCAAAAAAAACGGGCCCCAACTCTAATTAGGCCCCATTTCTTAGTGTTTTGTCCGAATGAAATGAAACTTTGGTCATAACTTGTGTATTATATTCAAAACATCACATCAAAACACAAGGGTCTTTGGCCTTTTTTTCTCCATTCTACAGCATATGTTCTAAATGGCCTCCATTTAGCTTTTGCTTTTTTTGGGTCACCCTGTATTAAATAATGAGATAAGTGTGTGTGCGTGCGCGCGCACACACACACACACACACTTATGGACTCTCTCGTCGAATTCCACTCTGAGGTTCAGGCAACTAAGTTGTGTGAAATCCACACAGGTGATTTGTTTTAAAGTGGTGAAGGCTTTGTGTAGAAGCATTCACATTTTTTGGAGCCACTACTACCTTCAGTCAGTGCAAAAATGATTGCCACAAGACATAGCAGAAAGTAGACCTCAAGTTTTACCTCAGAGTTTTCCTTCTACATGCATGTGTTAATGAAGACTGAGGGTACATCTCTTCCAATGGTTTTAAATGTGCCCTCACATACTTATCTAGAAATTACCACACCCTGCCACACACATGCACACACATATATATATATGACAAGAAAAATGATGATGAAAATAAAAATTGAATAAATTACAGTATTTATTAATTCATTAATCAAATATTTAAACAGGAAATGAAAATAAAAGTTCCTAATTCTTAACCCATCGATTTTCAGAGGTGAACTTTTTCATTAGAGTAGCGAACTTTAAATTAAATTTAAAATAAAATAAAAATATTTTTATTATACAAATATGTTGTTCATTCCAATGATTAATTTTTGGCATTTATGAATTAAACTAGCGGGGGGGGGGTACCCGGTATTGCCCAGGTGTTTGGAGGTGTGTGTGGTTTTGTGTAAATCAAAACTCGGGGGGGGGGGGGTTAAAATAAAAAAAAAAGTTTTGGTAGGTAAGTATGAGGATCGAACCCTTGAGGCAAAGTTTGAAGTTAAAGTGTGAAAAAAAACGTGCAACGTTAACCACTGGGCCACTACGAAATACTAACAGAAACATGTTTGAATTTATTTAATTATTTAGAATTGGCAGGTGCACGTTTTAATGACTTAATGAGGTCAACTTTGACTGCGGGGTAGTATTCTATTTATTTCAGGAATGCTTTTTTTATTTTTATTTTCTCAAGATGTTGGGGGGGGGGACCAACTCCCCATAACAAGGGGATTGTCCAAATTGAATATAAGGAAAATTTCCACATTGATCAAAGCTGATTGCTTTCGGACATTTCCGGCGATCGCGATCGGAAAAATACCGCCAGAATTAGTGTCGCTTTTATTATATGAAAAAGCCTAATCCACATGCGGGGAGCGAAAAATGTTGAATATTTATCTTTTCAAAGTCAAGCAAATTAAATAGACAGGCGACCTCCATTGTTAACTCGTAGATATTATGATTTATGTGATATAAAAAGTTTTAAGAAGTTGTGAGTCGACTGACTGCTTCTTGGAAAAAAGCCTTTCTTGGACATACACAAAAAGCGAACAGCATACGCACATTTTCGCTTTTATATATATAGATAAAATTTTGGGCATATGGCCCCCACAGCTTGCACGTATATGGTGTTATCTGGAGGTATAATTTTCACGAACTCTACACATTAAATTAGGCTGTATTTCGGTAATAACACATCAAAGATTGTCTTCTAAGTGATCTATCATGTATGATTTTACATACCCCCCCCCTATTATGAGGTTAAAGCACACAAACGAGGTGGCCAGTTGATATATTCATTTTGTGAAATTATTTGTTCATTAAATCTTTCGCTAAGTAAATTGATTGTACAGTTTGCACAATTATACAATTTGCTTGAGCATCAGTCTCTTCATGATGAATTGCCAAACCAAGCTGAACTCAAAATAATGGATAGTTGCCAAATTTGCAGTTAAAGAAAGTTGTCAATTTAAAATATGCTGCTCACAAAAATAAAATAAACTTCTTTCCTTTGTATTTAAATCACACAAAATACTAAAATATTTCTCAGATTTTGGATTTAGTTATGTTTGAAAAAAAAGAATCTTTTTTAATTTTGTGATTTTCTTCTGAAATTTGAACCATACACGAAATTTATTTTTGTACTTTTATTTTATTCTAATTATTCTTTTCTGTTCATGTCTTCAGCCCAGACGTCCGTGCTTTTCTTTCATTGGACAATTCCCGAAATGCTGAGGAACCTGCTGATTCGGACAGTTTTTATGACTCTGATCCTGTCATGGTAAGTGTGACATATATATATCAGTTGTCTTTTTTGTCTTTTTTGTGGCTTTTAACCTTAACAAGTAATGCTTTCAATAAATGTGGGAATGGCGTGTAATAAAGGAAGATGTTAAGTAAAAATCAGTTCTAAGTAATAGTTCTCTGGAAGTTTAAGGGTCAATCTTCATTATAGGCAATATCAAGAATGATTCCTGAGTTTGACAAGATGCACCTGAAAAATATTCATAGTTACATTGGTTAAAACATTACAATAATAATAGAAGTGACATTTTTACGGAACTTTTTGGAATGCATTATTATGGAGCTTTTTGTGACACATTTAGATGGAACTTTTCATAACACATTTAGGTGAAACTTTTTGTACCGCATCTAGGCGGAACTTTTTGTACCGCATCTAGGCAGAACTTTTCGTACCGCCTTTATGCAGAATTTAAACATGTACAATTTAGTCATAATTAAATAAAGATGATATTATGAAAAATTTGAATATATCTAATATTGATAATTTCTTTATATTGTCATTTTACTTATTTAAAACCCTCATGCATAACCTCAAATATTATAGTTTCACAAGCCATGAAAAGGCTAGCATTATATTAAAATGTTGCTACACTTCAGTCAATGTTTGTTTTCTGAACTCCATAAAGAGATATTTTGATTAGTTGTCAAATCCCCAAATCATGTTTTCAGTTTTATATTTTGATCCATTTATCGAATTTGTAGAAGGCAATTTTAACTCTTATGTATGCAAACTTTTAACGTTTTTATAACATCTAGCAAATCATATCGCCATAAGATTAAAGTTCTAAATAATTTGTGCACTTTGGTCTGGTGGCCTGCTTTCCAGCTGACTACAATATAGTCGTCTTCCAAGTCCAATGTAAACAAGTTCTTATCCCCCCCCCCAACTCTAAATAACCCATTTCTATCACTAACTATTAATATGCTGTTGCTTCAGTGACTACTGTAAACTCATTAATCCTTATCCTTGAGTAGCCTTTGGACATTGATAAGTGATGCCCCCTATGTTAAAAAAAAAAAATGATTGGTACACATCAACCAAACTCTCTGAATTAGTGTTCACTATTTAGATTCAGGGAACAATATTTAAGTTTTTATTTTATTTGAAAATATATTTTTTAACCTGAAAGATTTATTTATTTTTATTTTTAGAATGGAAAAGATAGCAATCCAGTGAATCTTGGTCCGAGTGAAAAACCAAGGTAAATTGCCTTTTTCTATTTTTTTAAAAAATTTATTTTTATTATTTAAAAAGTGAGGGTAGTTTGTTTGAACCAGTGCTGTAAATATGGAAGCGTTTAAGAAAACTGTTAGCAATGTAGGATACCGGGATGGTGAGGTGACGCGACATATGAACAAAAACAGACAAACAAAAGTTACATTTAAATTATGAATCTTGATATATCTATTTATTTTTCAAAATTCTTTCACATAAATCAGTAAATATGGACTTAATGTTAAATATAATTGAGGTGGTAGTCTAGAAATCAAACCAAAAACATGCCATAAGAACGGAACAGCGAATATAAATTCAGGACAACTATTATACAAATAACAGGGAACAGTGAATTTATTACATTTTTTTTTTTTATATATTATTAGAACTTTTTATTAATTTTAATATTAATTTGTTATTAATATATATATATATTTACTATAATAATTATTGTTTTGAAATTTAAACACATGCACAACAACAAATATGGATATAGGACAGCTGTCACATAGAAATATAACATTTATTTTGTTTAACTTTTCTTTGTAAAAATTGTGATTTATTTCTCTCTTTATTAAACAACAAAGTGGATTTAATAGTGTGTGTCCTTTTTGTTATCTCATCCTTGTCACTTAAATCTGTTATAACCTGAAGTCCTTTGACTTGACAATTTACATTATAAACATTTCAACGAAAGATAGATAAAAATAAAGAACATGATTGAATAAACAAACTTGTTTCTTTTTCCATTAATGGCAAAGATAAATGAGATTTAGAAGCAACAATCACTACATTCTGATTTCAAGTGTTATAATTTTATTGTGCAGATTGCAAAAACAGTGTCAATATGACAATACATTTTGCTTACGAAGTGCACAGTTTGTAAATATTTGAATGTCAAACCTGATTTAATTGTTAATTCTCTTAGTTCGTACAATTACGACTCGTTGACCTTGGAGAAGACATTTGGCGACAACAGTGGCGAAATGTCTAAGGCAGTAATCAGAATAGCCTGAGCTTATAAATTCATGTTTACAAAGATTGAGTTTGAGGTTTCATTTTTTTTAATGTGTCACGCAAACGGAAGTTAGTGGCGTCCCCTTAGTATTAGCAGCATAATTATAAGAACTATGCAACTAACTAAGGGTGACAACTTGCCATATGGTTATTATTAAACTGGAAGTTGCTAGCAGATTGTGTCTGTGTGTGTGTGCTTCTGCTGATGCCAGAATTTCATGAATCTGTTTCTTACACCCTCTCTGGGTATTTTGAACTTCTTTCTACTATTTTGTCGTGTTGAAAAGTTTTAGTTTCAGTCAATTTTGTATTTCTTTCAATCATCAAAACCTTACTGAGGGCATAAATTATACATTTTCTTTTTTTATAATTTTTACTTTTTCAGTGTTCGGCCAAGTGATTTTGAGTTTTTGAAAGTTATTGGAAAAGGAAGTTTTGGAAAGGTAAATTTAATTTGTTTTTCTTTCTTTTTTTCTAGTTGATATTTTGTGAGAATAAAATGTAACCTCGTTTGAATGTTTTAATAGAATCTTATAATACAGCAATATTTTGTGCTGGTCCTCTGGAGAGGGACCTATGTTTTCAGTCGCGTCCGTGCATCCAGACGATTGCCAGATAACCGTCCATTAGTTTTTCCTGAAATTTTGCCACAAATTGTATTTCATTAAATGCACAGTAAAAAAAATATTTTTGCAAAAATTCACGTTGCGTCCCCAAGGGCTCAAAAGAGGTAAAAAATGCCCCCAAAAATGACACATTTTGCCCCATAACTTTTGATCCATCCTTAGATTTTTCTGAAACTTGGCCAAAATGTGGAACCCATTGTTCTTAATATAAATCCAGTATGGGTGACCCTGGCAAAATTCTGGTTTGCATCCCTGGGGACTTTCAATGCTAAAAATGCTCCTTTTTGTGGCTCTTTTTTCATATTTCTTAACAAAAACTTGATATGTCTGACTATATAGTGGTTTTTCACGGTGGTCAACTCTAAATATACATGTGTTAAGGCCTGAAACTGCACCATTATTCATTTACACTGGGATTCAGCATCCCCAGGGGCTTAAAAGAGATAAAAAATTCCCTAAAATGACCAAAAATGAAACTTTTTGCCCCATAGCGTTGATCCATCCATTAGATTTTTCTGAAACTTGGCCAAAATGTGGAGGCCATTGTTCTTAATATAAATCCAGTATGTGTGACCCTGGCAAAATTCTGGTTCACATCCCTCAGGGACTTTTAAGACTAAAAAACATGCCTATTACTCAAAAACTAGATATGTCTATATAGTAATTTTCCATGGTGCTGAATTAAAATGAACATGCCTTAAGGCGTGAAACTGCACTGTTTGTCCATTTTCACTGGGATTCTGCATTCCCAGGAGCTCAAAAGAGGTCACAAATGCCCCCAAATTACAAAAAATGGCACTTATTACCCCATAACTTTTGCCCCATCGATTAGATTTTTCTTAAACTTGGCGAAAATGTGATGGCAACATTGGCCCTTCACACTTCTCACATTCATCATTTCTTCACTATTTTTTGTGGTGCAATCTCACATGCAGCACCAGGCTTCCTAGCACACAAAATCTTCATGACAGGAGACACACTTGTTCTGAAATCAGTCTATTCAACAGGCTTAAAAAGAAAAAGAAATTTTGTCCTGAATTATAAATACACTAGACTTTTTAGCCCATTAAAAACGGGCAAATGAGTGTTTTATATGAAATTGATAGTTGAATATGATTAAATTTGTACTCCTTTTTGCATTAAATTCTAATCCCTATTAATCCCTAATTATGCATTGAACAGATACCATAATGCTTTCTTCGCTGCACCCTATCATAACATAGGTTTGTGCAAAATTTTAGTCAGATCAGCCAAGTAGTTTTTGAGAAGTGGAACTTAAATACTAATCCCTATTAATCTGTAACTGTATATTGAACGGATACCATGATACCTAGTTCTCTGCACCTTATAACAAAGTTCCATACAAAATTTCAGCCAGATCAGCTTTGTAATTTCTGAAAAAAAAAGTGGAATGGACAGACAGAGAGAGAAAAATATAATATAGATTTTATTTACCTGTTAAGAAATCAAAATTCAATAACAATTCTTCTCCATTGCGACACTGAAGAAACCAGACATAGTCATTTGTTGTGCTGAACGAAAGCTTGTACATGTGGTAGAATTAATGGTTTCACATGAAGATAACAATACCAAAGCAGCACAGATGAGAAAAGGCGACCATTATGAGAATCTACTTGACGATTGCCAAGAAACAGGTTGGAGCTCAACATGTTTATCTGTTGTAGATGATTCATTGACGAGAGATTACGAAAGTGATTCACTAAAATCAGTTTCAACCATCCGCAGAGAAACAATGCAATGAAGAAAATTCAGCACACAATTGAGAAAGCAAGCCATTCGATCTGGTTAGAGAGAGGTGACACCGACTGACTAGAAAGATGGCATTGAATACACACGTGACATTGAATACACATGTAGAAAATGTCCTGTCAACAGCATTACTAACAAGAAAGGTCACCCGAGCAGTCCACACTTAGACCATCAAATCTGGTTTATCATTGTAAATTCACCAGTTGATCCAGTGAATAGGTCCTCATGATATCTGTGATGGGGGTAGGGGTCAATGTACATAAAAGTCTGGAAGGTCCAGAAACAGAGCGCATTGTGATGAATCCACAAATTCAGTGGATTCAGTGTGCGGAGCAGTTGATGGTAAGCACTTAGACAACAAGCTGTTTTACTAACATTAACAAATCAGATTATAAAAGAAATTATCCTAAAAGACTGACAGCTTAGTACAATTGTGAATTGTTACAAAAGTAAAGAGGAGATACTACAGATAATTAAAAAGGCTTAAAGTTGATGGATCAGATCCTCAAAGTGATTGAGAGAATAATGGAAAAGCAAATAAAAAGTCTGTTAAGAGTAGATGAAATGCAGTTTGTTTTATGCCTGAGTAAATTATCTCTGGTACAATTTATCCTGAGATAAATATGAAAGAAATCTGTATGATGTATGACAAAACGAAAATATCACATTCCAAAATTCAAGTAAATTGATCAAGTATTTTTATTTTTATAAAAGAAAATCATTTTTAAGTGATTAATGGGAATTTGTAAGCATTACAACATAAATCTATTTTTTTTTTTTTTTTGAGATTTTTTTTAGAATGATGGGCAAGGCAGTTGTTTTTTGGTTATTCATAAATATGATTTTTTTTTTATTTAAAAAATAAAACTATGGGATCAATTTACCTGATTTTTGGAATATATTTTCATTCAGTCACGGAAATATACCTCATTCAGATTTTTCTTTCTATTTGTTTTTTTAATATAGAAGAAATTCTGGACAAGAACCAAGGTTTTCTGGTAGGCTTTGCATAAACTAGGGGCAAACGAGTGGTTGGTGTAGGTTATTCAAGCAATTTATAGAAATGCTCAATCATGTTAAACTTAACAGCATATATAGTGCCGGCTTTAATGTTTAGGGTTCTGTAGTGAGTCTGTTGCTTTTCATTTATGTTTTAAAAGCATTGTCTATGGAGTTTTGTATGGATTGTTCAGAAGAGCTGCGGTATGCTAATGATTTAGTACTTGTCTCTGAAACAATGGGAAGCATACTTGTTAAAGATTTGGAAGAATGCTATAGAAAGTTAACTTCAGAAAGTGAATGTTGCTAAAACCGAAATAAAGATCGGTGATTGTAGGAAAGTTGAAAGAAGGAATGAGTTTTTCGGTTAGTAGATGTAGAACAGTTGAGTTAGCTGGTCCTGTTCACAGGGGCAAAGGCAAGGAAAACATGTGGAGGAAGTGTTAAAAATCGACCAGAGAGATGAAAACCTTTTCAGAGATTTGGCAGTCAATTTTTTAAAGGCGTCCAATGCATGCAATATGCATTATGAACATTAAACTAGGTATGAAATTTTTCAAGCATTAACCTAATGATATTATGATGTCAACTGCATAAAAACTCTAGACTGACACCAACAGCGAGTTCTTTTTATTTCATCCTAAATTGGGTTCTTGAAAATAATGTATGATGTATGTATCCGTGATGAAACAAATATATCAATTGATCAAGTAGTTTATTTTGGAAAAAGAAAATCAAATTTTATGAGTATCCGAGGAGTGACACCATTTTGAGAAAAAATCTCCAAGAATAAGTGAGGTAACTCAGCAATATTTCATACTTGATTTATGTTGTAATCTCTACGAATTCCCATTAATCGCTTAAATATGATCTACTTTCAAAAATATAACTACTTGCTTAATTTACTAGATTTTTGAAATATGATATTTTGATTTCATCACGGGTACTTAAATTATACAAATCTTTTTTAATTATTGATGAGTTATCTCCCTTTGTTTCTTGAATATTTTTTTCAAGATGGTGGGCAGATACTGATAAAATTTGATTTTTTTTTTTATAATAGAACTACTTGATCTATGTAATTTTTAGAGTACAATATTTTCGTATCATCATAGGTTTGTACATCATACAGATTTTTCTTTATTTTTGTTTTTTGATATAGGGGAATTTTGCACAAGAACTCAAAATTGCTAAGAAATTAAAATCATAATTATGTTCGTTTATTTCAGGTGATGCTAGCCCGTAACAAGACAGAAAGGAATATTTATGCCATTAAAGTTCTTCAGAAGAAAGCTGTAATGAAAAGGAATGAAGTTCGGCACATTATGTCTGAACGGAATGTTCTTGTGCAGAATGTTAAACATCCATTCCTTGTTGGACTGCATTACTCATTTCAAACTCCAGACAAACTCTACTTTGTTCTTGACTATGTCAATGGTGGAGAGGTAAGAAAAAACATTCATTTTCCCTCCACTCTTCTTTTCTATGTTCTCGCCCTCTCCTTTTCTGTGTTCTCGCCCTCTCCTTTTCTGTGTTCTCGCCCTCTCCTTTTTGTTGTTCCCGCCCCTCTCCTTTTTGTTGTTCCCGCCCCTCTCCTTTTTGTTGTTCCCGCCCCTCTCCTTTTTGTTGTTCCCGCCCCTCTCCTTTTTGTTGTTCCCGCCCCTCTCCTTTTTGTTGTTCCCGCCCCTCTCCTTTTTGTTGTTCCCGCCCCTCTCCTTTTTGTTGTTCCCGCCCCTCTCCTTTTCGTTGTTCCCGCCCCTCTCCTTTTCGTTGTTCCCGCCCCTCTCCTTTTCGTTGTTCCCGCCCCTCTCCTTTTCGTTGTTCCCGCCCCTCTCCTTTTCGTTGTTCCCGCCCCTCTCCTTTTCGTTGTTCCCGCCCCTCTCCTTTTCGTTGTTCCCGCCCCTCTCCTTTTCGTTGTTCCCGCCCCTCTCCTTTTCGTTTTTCCCGCCCCTCTCCTCTTCGTTGTTCCCGCCCCTCTCCTCTTCGTTGTTCCCGCCCCTCTCCTCTTCGTTGTTCCCGCCTCTCTCCTCTTCGTTGTTCCCGCCCCTCTCCTCTTCGTTGTAGTCTTCTCTTTTCATTCTCTACCCCCTCTCCTCTTGTCCTCTCATACACTCTCTTCTTAGTTTCTTAATCTATAATATATTGCAATAAACAAAGCCGTTTATTGTTCTCTGAATTAGAATGAAAATAAAAAGCAAAAAAACACAATCTCTTGAATCATTATATAACTCATGCATCAATTGAATAAGAAAATTATTTCAAAAGAAAAACAAATAAGAGACAATGCATACAGGTCCGAATGCGATTGATAAAAAGAAATATTTAACACACAAAAAACTACTCAGTTTTGAGGCTTTTTACAGCAACAACAATTCTGAATCATCGCTTTGAGTGTTTATGTATTTTCTTTGCTTCATCCCCTCCTTTTTTTTTATAGAAGCAGACAATATTTTTTTTAGCATAAAGATCTCTTTTTTGGCTTTGAAAAAACTTTACAAAGAAGGATGCAAACAATTTTTTTTTTCTGTTGGGTTTTTTACTTTGTGGAAATCTTGCTAGACTAAGGAAACTTTGAGAAAAAATAGTTCAGCGTAGCCCTTTACTTGGGAAAAATTGTTAAGAATCTGAAAAGGAAAAATGCTGAAAAACCTAGCCTAAAATAGCTAAATATAGCTTTTAATATTCTTTTTTTCAAATTTCTATTACGAATTAAAAATCATTTGAGCTCAAGAAACTTTTCATTAACTTTCTTTTTAGAGAATACTTTGAAACAATCTTCTTGCTTCATTCTCTTATATATATATATATATATATATATATATATATATATTTATTATTATTATTTATCTTACAATAAATAATTAATACTCTGTTAATAATTCAGTCATATAGACTACAAACTTTCAAATTTTTATCTAAAAGGTAAGTTCCCCCATACCCCATTCAAGGTTTACTGAATATATTTTTAATATTTTGAATCTCTTCCAAAATATTTTAAAACAGATGTTGCAATATTGTAATGTTTCAATTAATTTTTTAGCTCTGTCAAAATATTTCATTCTTTATCCAGGTTAATTTCACAGTAGAAAGTTTTTTACAAAAAGATATCAAAAGCTCAAATAAATCAATTTTGAGGTCAATCGTCTTGTTAATACATTTTATTTCTTCTCTTATTTCAAGTTTACTTAAAAGGAGAGAAAGATTTTAACGAAGAAACATTTTTTTTAAAAAGTGGAAATGTTTCTCTGGAGACTAGAAAAAAGTCAAACTAATTCGCTCAAATATTTTCTAATCTGACAATATTTGTTAATTTTACTAGTCTAGGAAACATCGATGTGCTTTGTTTACATCACATGACCCAAAACAACCAATGAGAAGGCATTAAAAATATCATCTGCTGAATTAACGAACCCGCTCAAAATCACACATCTCTAAAAAATCTTAAATCAGTCAAAAAATAAATTTTACAAACCTTAATTTTTTTTTTTGCTGAGCCCTTACATTTTAAATGAAATAAGCCATTTCAAATAAATTCTGAAAATATCAAAATATTCAATTATTACGAAAAAAAAACCAGCAAAGTTTGCTCATATTACTTTAAAAACTGCAAATTCGAGGGCATTCTAAATGTAATAAGCCATTGTTTATTTATTTAAAATAAATTCTGAAACCTCTCTTACCCGTCTTACCCCTGTCCTCTCTTACCCCTCTCCTCTTTTCTGTCGTTGTCTATTCTCCCTCTTTTCAGTCGTTGTCTCTTCTCTCTCATTGTGATGTCATCAGAGACTTTCTTGCTTAGTCTCTCCCTTTCATTTTTCCCATTTTTCTCTACTTGCTTGCTGTCTTTTTTCACTTCTATCTCACCCTTTTGTCACTTCTATCTTTCCCTTTTGTCTCTGTGCCATTCCTTTTTTTCCCCAGTATCTTTCCCTCTTTTTTTCCCCCCGGTATCCCCTCCCCCGGTATCTTTCCCTCTTTTTTTTCCCCGGTATCTTTCCCTCTTTTTTTTCCCCGGTATCTTTCCCTCTTTTTTTTCCCCGGTATCTTTCCCTCTTTTTTTTTTCCTGTATCTTTCCCTCTTTTTTTTCCCCTGTATCTTTCCCTCTTTTTTTTCCCCTGTATCTTTCCCTCTTTTTTTTTTCCCTGTATCTTTCCCTCTTTTTTTTTCCCTGTATCTTTCCCTCTTTTTTTTTTCCCTGTATCTTTCCCTCTTTTCTTTTTCCCTGTATCTTTCCCTCTTTTCTTTTTCCCTGTATCTTTCCCTCTTTTCTTTTTCCCTGTATCTTTCCCTCTTTTTTTTTCCAGTATCTTTCCCTCTTTTTTTTCCCCGGTATCTTTCCCTGTTTTTTTTTTCCTGTATCTTTCCCTCTTTTTTTTTTCCTGTATCTTTCCCTCTTTTTTTTTCCCCTGTATCTTTCCCTCTTTTTTTTTCCCTGTATCTTTCCCTCTTTTTTTTTCCCTGTATCTTTCCCTCTTTTTTTTTCCCTGTATCTTTCCCTCTTATTTTTTTCCCTGTATCGTTCCCTCTTTTTTTTTTCCCTGTATCTTTCCCTCTTTTTTTTTTCACTGTATCTTTCCCTCTTTTTTTTTTCACTGTATCTTTCCCTCTTTTTTTTTCCCTGTATCTTTCCCTCTTTTTTTTTCCCTGTATCTTTCCCTCTTTTTTTTCCCCTGTATCTTTCCCTCTTTTTTTTTCCCTGTATCTTTCCCTCTTTTCTTTTTCCCTGTATCTTTCCCTCTTTTTTTTTCCAGTATCTTTCCCTCTTTTTTTTCCCCAGTATCTTTGCCTCTTTTTTTTTTCCCCAGTATCTTTGCCTCTTTTTTTTTTTCCCAGTATCTTTCCCTCTTTTTTTTTCCCAGTATCTTTCCCTCTTTTTTTCCCAGTATCTTTCCCTCTTTTTTTTCCCCAGTATCTTTCCCTTTTTTTTTCCCCAGTATATTTCTCTCTTTTTTTTCCCCAGTATCTTTCTCTCTTTTTTTTCCCCAGTATCTTTCTCTCTTTTTTTTCTCCAGTATCTTTCCCTCTTTTGTTTTCCCCCAGCATCTTTCCCTCTTTTTTTTCCCCAGCATCTTTCCCTCTTTTTTTTCCCCAGCATCTTTCCCTCTTTTTTTTCTCCGATATCTTTCCCTCTTTTTTTTTCTCCGATATCTTTCCCTCTTTTTTTTTCTCCGATATCTTTCCCTCTTTTTTTTCCCCCGATATCTTTCCCTCTTTTTTTTTCCCCGATATCTTTCCCTCTTTTTTTTCCCCCGATATCTTTCCCTCTTTGTTTTCCCCGATATCTTTCCCTCTTTGTTTTCCCCGATATCTTTCCCTCTTTTGTTTTCCCCGATATCTTTCCCTCTTTGTTTTCCCCGATATCTTTCCCTCTTTTGTTTTCCCCGATATCTTTCCCTCTTTTGTTTTCCCCGATATCTTTCCCTCTTTTGTTTTCCCCGATATCTTTCCCTCTTTTGTTTTCCCCGATATCTTTCCCTCTTTTGTTTTCCCCGATATCTTTCCCTCTTTTGTTTTCCCCGATATCTTTCCCTCTTTTGTTTTCCCCGATATCTTTCCCTCTTTTGTTTTCCCCGATATCTTTCCCTCTTTTGTTTTCCCCGATATCTTTCCCTCTTTTGTTTTCCCCGATATCTTTCCCTCTTTTTTTTCCCCCGATATCTTTCCCTCTTTTTTTTCCCCCGATATCTTTCCCTCTTTTTTTTTCCCCCGATATCTTTCCCTCTTTGTTTTCCCCGATATCTTTCCCTCTTTGTTTTCCCCGATATCTTTCCCTCTTTGTTTTCCCCGATATCTTTCCCTCTTTTGTTTTCCCCGATATCTTTCCCTCTTTTGTTTTCCCCGATATCTTTCCCTCTTTTGTTTTCCCCGATATCTTTCCCTCTTTTGTTTTCCCCGATATCTTTCCCTCTTTTGTTTTCCCCAGTATCTTTCCTTCTTTTTTCCAGTATTTCTCCCTCTTTTTTTTCCTTTATATCTTATGAAGCCTTAATAATTTTAATATATAAATATTTTTTTTTTTTTTTTATGCATAGATATGTGTTATGTGTTCATTAAAATTCATCATTATGAATGACGAAACGATTATGAATAGTTGGTTGTTTTTATTCCCAGAATGTTTGCGTTGTATTTTATGTGATTGAGTTTTTCCTTTTCTTTTCTTAGTTATTCTTCCACTTACAACGTGAAAGATTTTTCACCGAATCTCGAGCCCGGTTTTATGCTGCCGAAATGGCCAGTGCTCTTGGATATCTTCATTCCCTCAATATCATCTACAGGTTTGTGTGTGTTTTTTTTTTTGTTTTCCTATCTGCTTCTTAAACTTGGATATCATAATAATTTTTCCTTTTGGTATGGCATAACAAATATTAGTGAAAATGTTAGGTTCTTTTCCAGAATTCTCTCTGTATTAAAAAGCCAAAAATAAAGAAAATATGTATGACGTATGTACCCGTAATGAAACAAAATCGCACAGCTCAAAGAAGTTTTGTTCAAATTTAATATAGTTAATAAAAGTGTTTGCTTTAGTGGTTTACTTTTTATGCCCATTCTCCTGCCATTTTAAAATATTAAACAAGTGAAGCATGTATGGCACCCTTGAGTTCACAGAGAATGAGGCATAAAAAAAATGACAAAGTTCAGCACTCCCCCCTCCCCCATTTAGCCCCAAAAGTCCCCAGAAATTTCAAATCCTGGTGAAAATGAACAAACGGTGCAGTTTTAGGCCTTAATATATGTAAATTTGAATTATGCACCATGCAAAAAAGAAATGACTAAGCCCCCCCCCCCCCCATTTAGCCCGAAAAGTCCCCAAGGCCTTAACATATTTAAATTTGAGTTCCACACCATGCAAAACTGCTAAATAGACATACACAGAAAATTTTGGACAAATATGGTAAAATAGTCCCAAAAATGGAGTGTTTTTATTGGCCCTAAAAGAGTCCGTGGCATACCCAAGAGTTATCGCGAATTATAGACAAACAAAATTATATAGAAATCAGTTAGTTACAACTTTTCAGAAAGTTTTATAAAAATCAAAGACAAGACATCATTTTTTTTTTTTAAATAAGCACAAAAGTGTCAATTTTAACCATTTTAACCCAAAATGCACCTCTAGGGGGGGGGGGCAACCAAAGTTTTCCTAGAAAATCCTTTCTGTTACATTTTTACTCATATCATGTTTAATGTTTGTGCAAAGTTTCAAAATATTCCAAGGTGTAGTTATTGAGAAAAGTGCGGACAGATGAACGGACACGAGTGAATTTACAGGTCCACTCTCCTTTTGTCAGGGGACCAATAAAATACTTTTTTTTAAAAAAAATTTTTTTTTTATTTATTACATTTTCACCCTAAACAAGGCACATTGCCACTTTAATGTAGGAGGCTACTATCAGGGACCTAAGTTGCAGGGGTACTATGAAGGGAGTTTAGCAGCAAGATGTCTGTTCACATTACACTTGAACTTCTGCATGTCAGTACACATGTCAGTACAGTTGGGGAAGCAGGAAACTGGAAGAGAATTCCAAAGTCTTACAGTTCTGGAGAAGAAGCTATTAGAGTAAAAGGCTTTCTTACATCTAGGGATCTCAACTGTATAGGGATGGGACTTCGCTGCTTGTCAGGTTTGTCGGGGGTATTTTCATTGAGGGGGTACAATGGCTTGTAGTTCGTCAGAGCATCCACCATTAAAATACTTGTAAAACAGACAGAAGGATGCAACATTTCATCAATGGGACAGAGGCTGAAGTTTAGATGACAGTTCGGAACCTATTAGGTTGGCAACTCTCTTTTAGACCCTGTCCAGGAGCAAGAGACTAGTAGCAGATGCACCAGCCCAAATGTGACAGCAGTACTCCATACATGGGCGAATGGTGGCTTTGTAGAGGTACAGGATACTTTCAGGCGTAAGTAACTTTCTAGCACAAAGAGAGAGCCCACTTTCTTTGCAGCAGCCTTAGCAATAATTTCGATGTATCTATTTCAATTCATGTTACCTGTGAATGTTAAGCCAAGAAGCTTGAATGAAGTGCTCTCAGGTAAAGTATCTCTAGCCATAGCTATTGGTGGTTGGTAAGGTTTCATGTAATTATTAAAGGAAACAAGCTTTGTCTTGGCAGCGTTGAACGTTACCATCCATTTTTGACCCCATTACACTACAGACTGAAGGTCCTCCTTTAGGGTTTCAGCCATTACCTTAGATATGTGCTCATTAGTTTTCCCCATGTGCCTGCTGTAGAGCGTGGTGTCGTCAGCAAATATACCCATCTCAGAGACAATTTTATCAGGCAAGTCATTTATGAATATTAGAAATAATAAAGGTTCAAGGATCGATCACACGCATTTATATCAAATTTTTTGGACGTATGCCCATCGAGGACAACCTGGATTCTTCTCTCATTTAAGAAGGATCTAATTATGCTAAGCATTCGTCCAGTAATACCATAGGATTTTATTTTCATGAGAAGACGATTGTGCCATACCCTGTCAAAAGCCTTAGATATATCTATGGCTACTGCCCTCCCCTCCCCTGCCTTATCCAGTACTTGGTATAAACATTCAGAGATTACAGTTAGAATATTTGCAATAGAATAGGCTTGCCTAAATCCATATTGGTGGTTTGACAGAAGTTTAGCAGCTGTAAGGTTGGTGGACTAGAGCTTAATTAATTAAAGACTCAAATATTTTGGCAAAAGAGGGAGGGAGCTAAATTTCCTTTAAATTTGAATTTTTTTTTTTTCCATAACAAGTCTACATAAGATGAAGACAATTGATAATTGATAAGACTAATCAGTATGAGAAAAACAAACTCACTTGAAGAATATCAAAGTTACATAATCCAAATGATACAAATTTAATGCAGGTTTTTGACAGAGAAAGACTCTTACTTCAATTCCAGATTATGGAAGTTGCTATCGCTAAATTACAGATTTATAAACTGTAAATGGAAATTAATTGGTTGTAGAATAATTACAGTTGTCTACTGAAGTACTATAAATGGTAAAATGGTTAATATGTTAACTTGCCACATTCTCATCGCTCTAAAATCCAGGATTGTGTAGTCAGAACTTATAAGATGTTACTTGACTCCTAAGATTTTAAAAACTTCTGACTCTGACTATTAGCATTTAGAAACTTCTTTAACTTCTAAGGTTCTTCTAGTGTGTGTGTGTGTGTGTGTGTGTGTGTATATATATATATATATTAGTTATATTCAAAATTTATTATAAAAATATATAATTATATTTTCAAGGATATCCTAAAAAATGATATAAAAGTATAACTTGTTCAAATTTCATATATCTGACTATGACTTTGATGACTCATTTTAAAATCCTCCAATGTTCAGACTGTTGATTCTTTGGAGATGAAAGAAAAAATCAGACTCTAACTCTTAGCATTCCTACAAGTTCGGCTCTGATTCTTTCTAAAACCCGACTCCCACTCCACGACTCTAAAAAAATTAGCAAGATACCTTAACAGAAAGTCTGAAGTTTTCTTTCTTTTTTTTTTTTTTTTTAAAAGAAATTTGTCTGCTTGATGTTTGTAAAATGTCTGAATTGCTACCATTTTACCACTGGACTATTTTTTTTTTTTTTTAACATTTTCTTTTGCAGAGATCTCAAACCAGAGAATATTCTTTTAGATAGTCAGGTATGGCAACATATTTTTTTCTTTTGATTTATAAATATATAGAAATATTTTAATAGTAGGACTCTGGAAAATTTTATGGTTTGGCTAATTAGTGAAAATATAATTTTCATGTACTTATTGTTAATATATTCCACAGTCATTTAATGTCCAGTTTAGTTCACACTGAGTAGTTATCAGTCTGCCTTAGTCGCCACCTCCTGTATATTCGTTCAAGGGAAGTAACTCATCTGTTATTTGATATTAACACTGAAAGGTTTTTTGTTCTTTTTTAGAGGTATATAACTTTAAATTGATAACTCTATTTTCTTTATTTGTGGATTTGGAAACTATCTGTTATTTTGAATTCAGCTTGGTTTGGCAATTCATCAGAAATAGACAGACACCCAGCATTTGCAGATTGTGCACATTTATTTTATTTACATTTGATGAACAAATAATTTCATGAAATACACCTGCCAACTGCCCACATCATTCAAGTGATTTAACCCCATTAGATTATTTTCTTTGTGTATATGTAAAGTTCTATGTCTATGCTGAAAAAATAATGGACCACTTGGAAGATAATATTTATGCGTTATTGTCAAAATACAGCCCAAATAAAAATCATAGAGTTTGTGAAAATTACACCTCTAGATTGCACCATATATGCACAAGCCATGAGTGGCCACATGGCCGAAATTATAAATGCCAAAAATTAATCTTTGGAATAAACTACATATTTGTATAATAATTATATTTATTTTAAAGTTCACTGGCTCTAAAAAAAAAAAAACATCCTTTATATTTTAGTAGTTTTCTATATGTAAATTCATTGAAAAATTTGGTGGTTGTCCAGAATTCACCTTCCCCTCCCCCCCTTAAAAAATAAAGATACAGAAAAACATTTATGATGTACATAACCATTACAGAAGGAAAATGTCATATTCTAAAAATTACGTAAATTGATGAAATAGTTTTTTTTGTTTTTTTTTAAACTAAGAAAATAAAATTTTATGAGGAAGTGTGGACAGTAACTTGTCCACTATCTTGAATAAATAAAGAGTTACCTTTCCCTTATCAATCTCTCCGGATATAGAGATCAAAATCAGCCTTGTAATGACTACGATTTTCCATTAATAGTTAAAAATTAATTTTCTATATAAAAAGTCCTACTTGATCAGTTTATATTATTTTGGGAATGTGAACTTTTCAATCCATTTTACTTTACAAGTAATTATTTTTTTACTGGCCCATTTTTCGTAATTTTTGGAATTTATACTAATTTCAACATGGCATGTAAGTATGTAATAGTGTTTTTATCTGTAAATGCATTTGTTTGAAATTACATTATACTGCAGAAGACCTACATTCTAACGCATCAAATTTATTTTAGTTGGAGTTCTGTATTACATAATGAATCACATTTGAATTGTAAATTTGTGACTATCCTTTAAAAAGTATAAGTTAAATTTGAGAACTGTAAGGAAACATTGGTGGAAACAAACTGTTCATCAAAGTTCTGTTTGAGCTACACAGCATTCTTTACAATATTAGTAGTAAAACAAGTTTTTTTTTTCTGTGAAAGCCTTAAAGAAAGATGGTTAGTATTAAGGCTTGAAGCTCAACCAACACCTCCCATAAATACTGATAAAGGAGGGAAACTCTAGTAGCAGTTCATGTTTTAATTTCTTTCCTTTTAATTTCAAATTTTTTAGTTTTATATATTTTATAAAAGTTTCACATAAGCTTTTTTAAGGTTTTTATTTCTTTTTATAATGACATCCATGATTAATTAAGAAATACTTATTTGTCTTCTCTTTGTTTTTGTTTGAAAAAATAAAAAAAAAACATGTAAATGTTTCATGTCATAACCTCTCTCTTTTTTGTTATTGTTTTACGTATAAAGAAGAATATTTATAAATCAAAAACCAAGATTACACTTTAAAAAAGTATTTGGCATACTAAACTTTATCCCCTACTCCTCCTTGTATCCCCCCCCCACCAAAAAAAAAGAAAAGATACTTATGTAGAATAAGGATTGTTCTGACAGTTTATGTAGAATGCCAATGATGAGCAAAAGTTTCCTGATTTTTTTTTTTTTTTCTGAATGCTGGCCAATTTTTTCAGTGAAAGACATTTCTGTTATTATGAAGATAATTAAATGAAAAAGTAATTAAACAAAATGAAAATATTCTTTTTGTTGTTACAAATAAAATACAATGAATGATTATTTGGCAATTTTTATGAAACTTTAAGAAAATTAAAATCAAGGAAAAAAACACTCATTGTAAGGTAAGTTTTATAAATATATATTTATTTTTTTTTAATAAAAAACAACTGACAGCAAATAATTATTTAGCATTGGTACATTATAAAAAATATAAAATTTACAAATAAATATTTGCTTAAATGATGTTGGCTGTTGTGATTCTATTGGCTCAGTATTTCAGCACCTTCCAACATTTTACGTAAACTGCCTGGAAAATTCTGATGATAGCATGTCCGTATTCTTCATAAGTACCAAAAAAACATTAAATGAAAAACAACTGAATATTATGGTTTTTGCTTTTCTTGAGCCAGGCTTTGCATATGAGATTTTTTTCATGGAGAATTGCTAATCTTCTTTAATGAATATTTATAACCAATTGTTTTTATTTCAGGGTCATGTTGTATTGACCGACTTTGGTTTGTGTAAAGAAGGAATCGAAGGCATGGGAACGACAACTACATTCTGTGGCACTCCAGAGGTAGGAAAGTGCACTTAAAAAAATAATTAAAATATCCATTAGGTATTTAAATTATCTGTTAGTTATGTAAAATTTATAATGCTAGAGATTAAATATGCAGTTTGGTTTTATGCTTCGGTTAGGTACCACTAATGCTATATTTATTGTATATGAATACATCCGGTTTCCTCCACACAAGAATATGATTGGCTAGTGTAAACCATAAATACGGATGAGCAGACCGGGAGACCTTGAAAGATATGCCTAAAAGTTTAAGCATATTATGGTAATATGACTATGAATAGCTGTTCATAACTAGATTGTATTACTCGATTACAGTAAGCAAGACTACTCATCTACTTCAAACAAATATATCCCTTTCACATTGCTCAAGGAGTTTTATACTGATCGTCTGAAAGAGATGCTGGATGCTGATTTATTGCTTGCCTACAAAACAATAAAAATGCTATGGAAAATAAAGGTGTAAGTGTGATGTTCAAGGCTTTACTTTTTAATGATGATCAGCCGTTGTTGTCGCAGCACGAGGGAGGAGAAAGCCGAGTAATTTGTGTTAAGCGATATACACGCTAGAAATTCTTTTCAAAGTTGAACGAATCAGTTCTTTCAACTTCTGTCTTCTCGCAAACGTCGCACTCTTCACCAGCAAGTTCTTTTCAACCGTCGACCAACCCAAAAAAAGAAACGACTCCCAATCTTGGCTTCACTTTTTATAGCCGTTGGGCGAACCCAATTGTCGCGGTAATGCGAGTATTGCTCACAAACGTTTGTCTTTGTAATCTAACGGTCCCAGGTTCGTTCCCTGATGCAGGCACGCACAACTCATACTTTTTGTGCGCTTTTGCGCATGCTTGTCACACTCCTCCCTAATCTCGAGATCACACATATGACAATGCTGGGCAGGCCGTTTCGTTTGGGTACTTCGCCTTAATGATAAAGATTCAGGAACTTCCTCTGTAGTGCCTTCATTTGCCGGATCATTAAACTCGTCCTGCTCTGGATCCTCATCATTTTCTGAAGAGTTTCTGTCATCATCTTCTGAAGAGCTTCTGTCGTCTGGCCGTTCGTACAGCAGTGGGTTTTCATCATTTGATGAATTGAGTTCATCATTGATTATAATGTCATGTCGGCATGCTGGGCGCGCATCTTTTATGTGGTGTGGTGTTCCATCAACTGATATTGAGTGTTGACTATTTTTGTCACTGTTCCTGTACCAAACTGCGTTGTGCATCTTCCCCACGGATTCTTCACCCAAACTGCATCCCCTTCCTTGTACGGAATTAGCCACTGTGGTCTTGGGCACCCTCACTTCATCGATACCTTTGATACGGATCCTATAATTGTATAGCATATTCGCAGGTGCTGTCATGGCTGTCTTGTCATCTTTAGGCGTGACGTTGTACCAGTACACTGCCTCCAATATCGTGCACCCTGTTTTTGCCGCAATGCACTTTATAGTGCGATGGGATCGCTCGATATACCATTTCCAGAGGGTATGTGGGCACACCGAAATCGAATGTGCACGCCCCACATTTGTGTAAAATCAGCAATTGTCTTTCTGCAAAACACTGCACCATTATCTGTGAGCAATTCGGTCGGCAGCCCCCTTTCACAGAATATACTCTGCAACTCCTTAATGACGCTAGCCGAATCCTGTCGGTACAACTGCATCCAAATGGCAAAATGGTTGGGACCACAATCTATCAATGTCAAGTACACCTGAGTACCAAAATGGTTATATTCATAGCAACCCTACTCCAAGTGTCTGTGACGTTAAGCCTACCTGGCTTCCAATGCACCGGAGCTGGATCTATGGATTGGCATTCTTTACAATTCCCAACCACCGATCACACTTGAGTTTCAGTTATTGTTGGATTGACCAACTTTACAAAGTACCATGTCCTTTTCAGACCGGGATGTCCACTGGATTGATGAATTGTCTGGATCTGAGAGTCGTGTTCGTGTTCTGCGGCCACAGCACACACAAGTTCTCTGGGTTCTGTTGCCTTACGGATCTCATCTATCCACCGCTGTGGTACTCGAGTAAGTTGGTCAGCTCTGTTATCGTGAGACTTGACGAGCATCACGTCGATTGTTAGTTCATATTCTGAAACCAAATCTCGAAGCGTGGAGAGGCGACACCTGATTAACATTTCCGAGGCTGCTTTGGTGTGTACTCTCATCTGTCCAGACAAGGTGTCAATTATCCACCGATAGACACAGGCAGAGTTCATTCATAGATGTATGGTTTTGGCTTTCCACTGTAATGCAAGGTTGACACCTCGCAGCACAGCATCAAGCTTAGCTAAATTTATGTGTTTGTCTTCATGCACTGCACGGAGCCAGCTTGCGTCCTCTGCCGCAGAACCGCTGCTTTCCACAACCACGTCTGTAGCAATAGAACTGGCATCCACCCATACTGTGACTTCTTCTTCACAGATGCACCAGTCACCTCTTACTGGATCTTCCTGGGCTGCTCTCAAACAAATGTCTTTGATCATCCGTACTAGAATAGGGTCTCGCACTTCATCATCCCATTCAGTTGTGATCATATTCGCCCTTCGTTTCACAAATGCTGTGGCGACACGCAATCAGCCACACACTGTGAAATGACCAGTCAGTTTTCCGCACACTAAAAACACAATTCGGCGAGTAAGTCTATTAGGTACTATCAGAAGGTCACTGCCACGCCGCCATAACAATTTTCCGTTCTCCGCTTGGACACGTAATCCCAATACACGTGAGCCCAGTCTCAACTGTTCTGGAGTCTTGCTTTCCAGGCCAAACTTCTCCAAATTTTCCTTTACACGGGTTGCCGAACATATGCTTTCATTCACAAAAATGTCATCAATATATGAGGACGTAGCCTCATTTATATTCTTATTCTGACTGAGGACGGTATTAACAATGACCCGCATTATTAGAGGGGCAACGTTCAGCCCGAATCCGGGGGGGGGGGGGTAAGGCAATATCGCTGTCCCTTGATTTTAACTCTTTAGAACGGCCACAAAGATTTGTCAACATGTACTTGCAAATAGGCTCGGCGTAGGTCCAGCACTGCAACGTTTGGTCCTTGTTGTCACCATTCCCTCAATTTTTGTAAGTAAACATCCGCATTGGCAGAATGCACATCTACATACTCATTTAGCTCCCGATAATCCATAACGGGACGCACTTTCTGTTTATTCACTTGCACAACAGCCATGAGAGGAATTAGACCTTTTGGAGGGCCAAGTTCGTCCTCGGGATATGGCAGTAACCAACCATTATCAATCCACACCTGCAATTCCCGATCATATTCATCACGAATCGGTGTTGGCGCTTGATACTCTGCAAGCCTATTTCTCAATGAAAGTGGAGGTTGGTCGCTAGCTCACTTCCATGATGTAGTCCACTTCTGAGTATCTTGGTCATATTTGGCAGAGAAGTCAGGCTCGGTAATAGTGATAGCAGCAAAATTGGCATGCTAAAATGTGGAAAGGTAACCTCTCCTGCGCCAGACACAGCTACTCCTCCTAGTTGCTTGATTGCATCCAGTCTAAGCAATAAATCAAATCCCAGTAAGTATCCATCCACAACTAGGACTTCTATGCTAATGCTCCGTGTTGCATCAAGGTCAACATGCACCATTCCTACTCCACAGCAGCTTAGTGTGCTTCCATCTGCTGTGAGCACTGGGGTTACTTTCCTCGTCCATTACTCGCAACATGATTTGCGGACCAGTGACTGTGTGCATCCGGTATCCACCAGAGCTATGTGTGGTAGTCCATTGATGAGAACCATGACAATCAGCAAGGCGCCATTTACACCAGTTTGGGGGATGAGATTGGCGCTCACTTCTCGCCCCCTTGCTCGTTTCCTGGACAAAATTGAGCAATGTGCCCTCACCGTCGACATTGATAACACGTGATAGGGTTTCGAGGTCAGACCCCGACATCTTCTCCTGCTGCACTATCCAACAGGCAATTGCTTGCCCTATGATTCAGTCCATTACACTTGTAACACCTCCGTGAAGTATCTGTCTCCTTCGGGTTAACTCGTGTCGATCGTGCAGCTAATGCAACTTGCTCTGGAATTGTCGGGTTAGTCATTAAAATAGCACAAGCGCACGCCAGCACATGAGATAGATCTGAGATGATGCCCGCAACAAGTTTTCCGCATGTTCTGGCAAACGAACAATAAATGCACATTGCAGGCATTGATCCGATACGCCGCCAAACAGGACTGCTAGCCTGCGCAGCTCCGCCAAAAAGGCGTTGACTGTTTCACCTGGTTGGAGACGATGAGCTGCTAACTGCTTCCATGCAGCAAACGGATCCAAAGCAAACACTGTGTACAGGGTTTTCTTTATACACCCAAAATCGGCCCGCTTTTCCTCACTTAATTGCTGGTACACTGCATATGCGCCACCTGACAGACGCATTGGAATTGCACATTCAATGCGCTTTACGCCACTTAGCTGACATATTAGTTCAGCTTTCTCCAACCACTCTACTATTGACTGTCCAGATTCATTGCCATCAAACATAGGTATAAGTTTTGGATCAAAGGCCATAATAGCCAAGATAGTTTTGTAATCTAACGGTCCCAGGTTCGCTCCCTGATGCATGCACGCACAACTCATACTTTTTGTGCGCTTTTGCGCATGCTCGTCACAGTTGGCATGTTTGAAAATCTCTAGAAAGAGGAAATTCCCCTGTTCAGTTTGCAGAGCAACACAAATTTTTTTTTTATCTCAATTGTAAGCATTATGTACACAAGAAGTGCAGTGAAATTGTAGGTAGCTTGTGAGATGTTAACCAGTTTACATGCAAGGATTGTAAGATATTGTAGATGAATAAAAACTTAGATGTGGAAAAAGTATGTTTGGGTGATGGGGCTAGTAAGGTTTTTCTTTTTTAATTTTTCTATCTTTTTTGCTCCCAGACAAAAGGTATTGCCACTTTGACATGAGGGGCTACTATTTGGGAGATGTCTGCATTTAAACTTCTGCATGTCAGTATAGTCAGGGAAGCAGGAAGAGAATTCCAAAGTTTAGCAGTTAGAGGGAAGAAACTATTAGAGTAGAAGGCTTACGGACATCTAGGATCTTCAGCGGGGAAGGAGTGGGATATCGCTGCTTATTGATTAGTTGGAAGTATATATGTCAAGGGGCACATGTGTTATGAGTTCATCAGATCACATTCTATTAAATTATTGGTACTTGTACAGTTTAATCAAGACATTCAAAAATGAAAATATCGAAAAAATCTTATATTGTACGTATCCGTTCTGGACTGAAGATCTCCGAAAAAAATTTCATTTAATTTGATCAAGTATTTTTTTTTTTTTTTTTTTTTTTTTTTACAGCGAAAAACACGTTCTTATGAGAGCGTGTTGAAATCAGCCATTATGGAATTTGTTGAAGACACCACGGGGAGATAACTCAGTGTAAAGCGCCGACACTCCCTCCCCATCTTTAATACTAGCTTTTCTTCCTAAAAATCGAATGTTTTGCTCAGTATCATAAGTTGTTTTTTGCTATAAAAAAAAAAAATACTTAATGAAATTAAGTTAATTTTTTTTTCCCGGAGAACTTTGTTCCATCATGGATACGTGCAATATGATCTTTTTTCGATATTTTAATTTTTTAATGTCTTGATTAAACTGTACAAGTACCAAATTATTTGTAAAACAAGCACAGGTATGCAGCATTGTGATGATGGTACAGAGGTTAGAGTTTGGGTGATAGTGTGGAATCTAAGATTTGAGACTTTTTTTTTTTTTTTGACCTTGTTTAAGGAGAGATTCACCTTGATGATACTATTGTGATACTGGAAGGTGCTAGTGTGATAATAAGAGTTAGGAGTGGCTGGAATAAGTTCAGAGAACTTCTGCTATTACTAACCAGCAGAGCGTTATCACTATGAGCGAAGAGTGTATGAAGCATGAAGCTAATCTACTTTTGAGGTCATCAGATTGTCTTTAAGACTCGCATCACATATCAATTAATGTAGAATTAAACTTTTTAATGTTAACATTGTTTTACAGAAAGATGAATGAATGGATGTCATTTTTGTAAAAGTTTTTCCTATGTGAGACTTGTAAAATAATAATAATTTATTTATTTTTATTACATTTTTACCACAAACAAGACACATTGCCATTTTGATGTAGAGTGCTACTATCAGGGACATAAGCTACAGGGGTACTATGTGAGGAGTTGGGCAGCAAGATGGTTCATGTTACACTTTAACTTCTACATCTTAGTACAGTTGGAGAAGCAGGAACCCGGAAGGGAATTCCAAAGTCTAGCAGTTCTGGGGAAGAAACTACTGGAGTAGAAGGCTCTCTTACATCTAGGAATATCAACTGTGAAGGGGTGGGATTTTGCTGCTTGTTGGGTTTCTCGGGGGTATTTACATCAAGGGGGGGGTACAAGTGCTTGCAGTTTGTCAGAGCATTGTAGAACAGGTAGAAAGATGCTATATTTCGTTGATGGGACAGAGGCTGAAGGTTAGATGACAGTTCAGGACCCATCAGGTTGGCGACTTTCTTTTGAATCTTGTCTAGGAGTGAGAGACTAGTAGCAGATGCACAAGCCCAAATATGACAACAATACTCCATATATGGGCGAATGGTGGCCTTATAGAGGTATAGGATACTTTCGGGCGTTAGTAGCTTTCTAGCATGGTAGAGAGAACCTACCTTTTTTGCAGCGGTCCTGGCTATACTCTCAATGTAATTTTTAATTTTTTTTAATAATAATAATACTAATAATAATTTTTAATTTAAAAAAAAAAAAAAATAATAATAAAGTAGATTCTTGTAGTTTATCGTTATAAAAACATTTTTTGTAACTAATAGACATATTTGTGTGATATCTATAGATTGTTTTATATTTCTATTCCTTTAGTACTTAGCTCCAGAAGTGTTGAGAAAACAACCATATGACAGAACTGTTGATTGGTGGTGTTTAGGTGCTGTACTTTACGAAATGCTGTTTGGATTGGTAAGTGCCATTTTTGTTTCCTCGTTTACAATTAATCTTTGTCTCTGGTCCATTTTACTTATCTGTAAACATTATGATCAACTATCGCATGGTGTTAGTTTCTCAGGTTAAAATAATATGTAAGAAAGATAATTCTACCTTGCACTCCATGAAAAGAAACTATTCGCCATTGGTCATGATAGTTTTAATTGTAATCAAAAATGCCTTGCAGAAAAATCAGACAATCATTTTAAATCATCATTCAACCTGCAACTTTGTTTAATGAATGTTTGGCTGTTGTCAATATTCATCTCTCATTTTCAGTTCTGCTTTGTGCTGAGCAGAATCCTTGCAATATAAAAAAAATCCCATTTGGATTAATATTTGCATGATATTTTCCAGTTTTCTCATAATTGAAAATTTAAAAACGTTTTTTGCTAAGAAAATAATGAAATGAATTTGACTGTTTTTCAGAATGGTTTTATTTTTAATAAAATGTTTTTATAAAAATGTAATTTAAAGGTAGTTTACATTTAAAAAAAAAAAAAAAAAAGAAAAAAAAAATTATCTTTATTTTGAATTTTTTTTTTTTTTATACAAATACTTCATCCATTGATATTCTTTGATCTGTTACTTAACTAACAATAGTGGCTATTATAAAGTTTATATATGGCATAATCACGTTGACACACCGGTTCTCGTCAAATCACCGAAATTAAGCAACATTGAGCTTGGCTAGTACCAGATGGGTGACCATTTGGAATTCTAGGTGCTATATGTGCTCTCCGCTTATTTTGATATTTTTTTCCAGTCGTTCTGAACATACACTCCACTTGCCACTGGTTTTTAACAATGTCAACTCAAGAGAAATGTGGTTGGAGATTCCGCACCTCCTGCCACAAAAATTTCATGTGCAGGCACCCCTATGGTGGGTATCCATAGTCTGTCAAAGACTGACGGAGCCTATAAAGCATAACAAAAAATATAAATTCAAATAAATGATACTAAGACAAGATAATAAAAGCATTATCTAGAAAAGCAGTAAGAAACGATCAGAAACAAGAACAGTGGGAATTGGTTTAGTATCATTAGACCTGGTTAATATCCTGGAACTATTGAACAATATTAGATTATGTTACTAACTGTAAATATCCGGCATTGTTGTCATTAAAAAATATATTAATACTGGCAGGCTGCCTGGCTTTGTGGTCCTGGATATGACCATAAACTATATCCAGTGGTGAGGCCCCAGCTTGCAGGCTTTGGGGAGTGTGGAGCCACCCTTTAATTACCATTGCTCCCAGGTCCACTCTGACCTGGAGTGGTAGTACCTGTTAGGGTCCCAACTATGAGTTAAATAGAAACCGACTTGAAAACAACAAATATATTCTATTAAAAAAATTTTCTTAAATCTTTGGATTCGGCATTAAATAACCCGAAAATGGTTGATATGCCGTAAAAAAATAACCAACCAACAATCTGGCTTTGCCCGGTCAAAATATGTTTAAATATATTTTAATTTATACAGATTTCATATTTATTATTATAGTCAATTCTTTATTGATTATTATATTGTACCAAATATATGGTAGTGATTTCCAAATTAAAAAAAAAAAAAACGACTTTGCTACCATCAATGGTTTGGGTGTAGATAAAATTGTATATATATTTTTTTTTTTAATAAAACAATGTATTTTTAGGTTATTAAGAAAATTTTTGTAAATAAAAACCCATATTATTTTGTTTATAATTCAACTGAAATTAAAAAACAAAACAAAACAAAAACAAACTGATGTTAAGGCAAAATCGATCTTTTCAGTCCTTGTCTATTGTGGGTAGCCACATATCTATTTGACTCAACTTCTTAAACTTTCTACGATTTATCTTTGCTTGAAATATATTTGAGGGGAATTATATGGTGCAAATAAGCATTTTCCAAATTTGTTTAAAAACAAAAAAATACAAAATAGAAAAAATTATTTTCTTATGTATTTTTTGTTTTTGGACAATAAATTTTGTAAATGTTAATTTGCTTGATTTCCTCATATGTTGATTAATGCTTTATCTCAAATATTGAGCATTTTTTTTCACGATAGGATTAAATCTTGTATATTAATATTTGTATTATCATTTTGAAAATATATATTTGTTTTGGAATGGTGTGCTTGCTATTTATTTTAATAAATAATCATTTCTGAAGAGTAGTCTATAAAACCAGAGACAATATTTTTCATTATGAATGATGGAGAGGAAAGAAAGCATCTGCCAAAAATTATATATATGATTGTGAACCCATTCTTTTTTGGTCAGTGAGATGCATTAAACCAATATATATATATATATATATATATATATATATATGTGTGTGTATATGTAAATAATCTGCAGTCAACAATGTTTTATTTTTCATTCTTCTTTCCTTTTATGTAGCCACCATTCTACAGCCGTGACACTGCCGAAATGTACGACAACATTTTGCACCAACCTTTACGGATACGTAATAGTATTTCTCAACATGCCCGCTCTATATTGGAAGGGGTAAGGCACTTACTTTAATTTTATTTAAAGTAATCCATGTAGTTTTAGAAATCAATACAAAGTTTGATAAACATTACTATTAGTGGCAAAGATTTTAAAGGAAATGCAGTTGGGAAATTAGTCTCAAACAATTTATTTTGGCTTACCTACTTATGTGAGATGCATTTGTGTTAAAACAATTTAATATAGAATATAAGCACCATCGTTTTATTTTCATCATCTATAATATAAAGGGTATTAAAAGTAAAAAACTACAAAACAAACAACCACAAAGTTGGAATATTCTTGATCAGTGTTGCCCTGGATGAATAATATCTAAAATTAAAAAAAAAAAAAAAATTGTTCATTCTTTGAGTCAACTGTGGCTTCATGAGGGAAGAGAGACAAAAAAAAATTTGTTATTACATGTGACAGTATGATTGCGACAACTGTCCAGTCAACTGGATAATAAACGTAAACCAAATGTTTCCATCTATATGACTCAACATGGAAAATACAGTCGATACGACCCAACATAATCAAGAATAACTCCATTGAAACAAAACGATACCAGAGCAACCTTCTTAATCACCCACTGGACAACTCTGGCATCAACTTTTTATAGCCTTGAACGAACTCATTTTCACTGTAGGTAGGCCCAACTAAGACATTGACATGCAATTCATGAATACTTTCGTGCATGCTCGTCACATCAACTTGGTCAGGTTTTGTCAGGGAGGGGGGGGGGTTCAGTAATTTCTAATGTTATCTACAACTGCTTTACATTATTATTTTTAAACAAGAAAGCGTAAATGGGCTTTCTGGATTTGCTTATATTCGGTAAACGTTATTATTGGTGATATAAAAGATTTTAAAAGAAAATATAGTTGGAAAATTAATCCCAAACAATTTATTTACATTACCTACTCATGCTTAATGTAATTGGCACTTGTACAGTTTAATCAAGACATAAAAAAATGGAAATATCGAAAAAAGGTTATATTGTATGCATCCGTTTCGGACTGAAGGTCTCCGAAAAATAATTTCAGTTAATTTGATTGAGTAGTTTTTTTTTTTTTTTTTTTTTCAGCAGAAAAACGTTTTTATGACAGCGCATTGAAGGTAGACATCTTGGAATTTTGGAACATGCTACGGGGAGATAACTCAATTTAAAGCACCAACACTCCCTCCCCATCTTTAATACTAGCTTTTCTTTGTAAAAATTGAACATTTTGCTCGGTATCATAACAAATTATTTTTTCGCTATAAAAAAAAAACTACTTGATGAAACTAAGTGAAATTTTTTTCCGGAGAACTTCATTCCATAACGGATACATACAATTTAAACTTTTTTTTTCAATATTTTAATTTTTTAATGTCTTGATTAAACTGTACAAGTACCAAATAATTTAATAGAAAATAGATGCATGTGAAGTTGCTGTTAATATTGGTTGTGAGTAAGTAATCATCTGTTGACCATCTTATTTCTTCTGGGAATAGGATTATGACTGGATTTGAAGAATTTAATGAACCTCTAAATCTATTTTTTTTAATCTAATTTTTGAAAAATGAATGACTTTAGTTAAAGTTTCAAAGGTAGAAGCTCAGTATCCAGTCCTTATTTTGTGGCATTCAAATAATTTAATGGAGTTATGCAATAGACAATGTTTCAGCACATCAATTATCACAAGATACCAACGACAGAATAGCTACTTTTTACAGCTGGAATTGCTTCAATTATGTGATGTACATATAAACTATTGTACCTGAAAATATTGCACATCTTTTTAACTTGCCCTTGTATTTAAGAGACCAAAGGGTGCATCAAAATTAAGAATTTCTGCTGAAGTTAACACTTCACCAGACGTTCGTAACAGCTACTATATACATATATATATATGTAGAAAAAATTAATGCGAACGTATAAAAGTTTATATCTTTTCTTTATTCAATTTTAGGTAATGTCGCTAAGTAGGGTTTCTGGGTGATATAAGAAAAATAAGGCATTAAAAATGTCTATCTTAAACATTATTACATGCAGAGTCATTTTGTGTAAATGTTAATTTATGTTACCCATCGAAACTCGAAAAATGCATGATTAAAATGTGTAAACATTCAATGAAAAAATAGTCAATATGGCTATCCAGTTGCCATTTCGTAGACCAATAAGCAGCTTTGACCTTGCGATCAGAAACCAAAATATTAGTAAAACGGAACAAATTGACGGGACTTCGGTGAATCTGTTTAATCTCTAAGAATTTATGTGGAGAGAGTGAGTGGCACAAATATGCGATTTAAAGGATTTAGTTTAGAATAGGTGCACCATTCATCGTATGAGCCAGTGCGTTGACCAATGCTGAGAGGATCTTATTTGCTCTTGGAATATGTGGTCTGAAATGTTACCAATTACAAGATGTTAAAAATTAGTACAAACTTGTTCTAGGATAGCCGGAAAGGATGAAGAAGAAAGAAAAATAGTGGCCACTGTTCTCTTTATATGGCTACGAGTTTGTCAAGTTTGTCACGTGATATGCAAATGAGATGCTCTTGTTAGGAATAAAAAAGCCTGAGTTTTGAGAGATTGGGAAGTTTAGATTTGGATATTGAAGAAGCAAGTCTTGTGAGCAGTGAGTTGCATTTGGATTTTGAAAGTTTAGACAGCAGCGTGTTGAACGTTGGTGTTGAATTCTTGACAGCAGAGTAAGGAGTGGTGGAGTTGAATTTATTGACATCAGAACCAAGAGTAGGAGACAAGTGATAAACACTTGAGTGCTTCAGTTTACAAGCTATTTTAGCCAACTAATGAAGAAGATGCTGAAAGTAAGCAGTGACATGCTAAAAACGTTCAGTGAAGGAGATCAAATGGCCTGGTTGGCAAAAGTGAAGCTGCTGGCAAAGCTGCAAAAGATTCATGACATTGCAAGCTTTGTCATTGTTTTAGGAAGGTGATGCCTTAGCACTGTATCTCCAGTTAACAGAGATCAATGAGATGCAGAGAAAATAGAGGCTAAGCTGAAGGCTGCGTTCACTGGAGGAATTATTTCCGCCTATGAATCTGGTGAAAATGCACAGTGGATGAGTCAGGCAGTAGATGTATATGTGACCAAAATACAAAGGTTGGCAGAATTAGCCGGATTTGAGGGAGCACCATTCATTGTATGACAAAGTTAATTTATTTTACCCATCGAAATTCGAGAAATGCACGATTAAAATGTGTAAACATTCAATGAATAAAAAAAATCAACATGACACATAAATTCATAAAGATACAAACTAAACAGATTCCTCGAAGTCCCGTGGATTCGTTTCGTTTTACTTAATCTTGGCCTTTGATCGCAAGGTTGAGGCTGCTTATTTGGTCTATGAAATGGCAACTGAACAGCCATGTTGGTTTTTTATTCATTGAATGTTTACACACGGTAATTGTGCATTTTTAGAGTTTTAATCCGTAAAATAAATTAACTTTTTACACAAAATGACTCCTCATGTAATAATGTTTAAGATTAACATTTTTAATGCCTTATTTTTTTCATATCACCTGCAAATGCTGTTTAGCGACATCACCCAATTTGTTTAGGTGACATGTAGGAATATAAAATGTCTTTTGAAAAAAAGAAAAAAACTTTTTTCCCCAGAACAAAATTTTCGACTGTACTTTTGATCTATGTATATATATATATATATATATATATATATATATATATATATATATATATATATATATATACACACACACACAAAGTTAAAAGTATTCAGGAGATAAAACTCATGAAGTAAAATGAGGTTATTAAGAGTGCTCAATAAAAAAGAGCAAAATATAATATTTTTATTCATATAGACTATGTGACTATGTAATATTTGTCTATATAAATAAAAAAATATATATATATATACATATATATATATATATATAAATAAATAATAAACTCTCCCATTGAATTCTGATGTATGAGGTTCAGACAACTAAGTGATTTGAAATCTGCACAGATGATTTGTTTATAATGATAAAGGCTTTGTGTAGAACCAATCACACATTTTTTGATTGCTGATAAACTGTCACAGCAAAAGATTACCACAAAACAGAGCAGACAGTAAACCTCAGTTTTTTTTTTTGCATCAGATTTTTCCTTTCCTTAGATGCATGTCTTAGTGAAAACTTTATACAACATAATCATGTTGACATATCGGTTCACATTAGATCGCAAAGTACAGCAATGATGAGCCTGATCAATACCAGATGGTTGACTATTTGGGAATACTAGGCACTGTATGTATTGCGCTAGGGTATAGAAATTTCCAGTGAGTATCTGAAGGCCCGTTTAAAATGGCTAGAAGATTATATATAATATTGGGTATGTTGAAAAGAAATCAATAAAGTGCTTGATCATAAAAATGTGAGAACTAAAATACAAACTATTTCTTTAAAAAAAAATTATACATTAAAGATTGCAGAGATGTACTGTGGTTTCATTGGCATAAGTAGGTCTTTTTTTAACAACTAATTTTAAATCCTCAACATCTCCCGGAATGAAGACAGTTAAAAAAAAATGGAACAAGCGGTGATTATCATTGCTTTAATCATTACGTGTTCCTTTTGGTGGAAGTATAATGTTTATGAAGCTATTTATATTGATGTCTGAGCCGAAATTATAACTTAATATTATTTAAATGCAATTTAATTACTGATTATAGAGGTTGTATGTTTATGTTCCTATAATGTATTCGCATTTAGGAGTGATGGTGTGAAATGTAATTTATTTATAGACGGGGTTGTGACTTAAATTCGCGTGTGACTGACTGTTATTAATTTACAGAATAGGATGTATTAATAGGATAAAAGGATTACTAGCAGGGATACCTGATGTTTCCTGGGGTTGAATGATGATCAATGAATGTTTCACACTCCCATATTTTTATTGACATCGAAATCAGTGAAATCGCTCATTTTTCAATCAAATCAATTGATTGCCTGCTCTATTTGGGGACTCCAGTGACTTAATCCATAAGACATTCTAATCTACATTGCACTGTAGAGAACCTACTGTTGATTTTATAAAATTATTTTTCATATATAATGGCTTGAATTAAAGTTTAAAATGAAAAAGTCAAGCATCATGCTTCAATTGTGCTCTAAACAGAAACCTTCATTTTGAACACACCCCTGCCATATCAAAGAACCTACTGTTGATGTTGTCAGATGTTTTGGCTTGTGTGGTAATAAAACTTCTCAAATGCACTTGTGATGTTAGGCTGTATAAGGTGTTAATTTTTGTCAAAATCGTCTGTTCCTTCTTTCATTGGATTATTTTGATTATCGATATTTATCAAAAACAAAACCTAAGAATACTGCCAGGCACATAAAGTACTTTTGTGTGAAATTTCATAAAAATCAACCCAACCATTTCTGAGCTCACAGGAAACGAACTCACACACACACAGTTCCTTTTATATAATAGACATTCTTGGGTTGCTTATGCGTGAGTAAAAGACGTTATTATATTGCAGTTTATTACTTAAGGGATTTTTTTTTTTAATGTAATTTCAGAATTTCTTTTCAAATTTTATTTTCAGCTTTTGCAAAAGGAAAAAGAAAACCGACTTGGAGCAAAAAGAGATTTCATGGAAATCAAGAATCATAGTTTCTTTGCTGATGTGAAATGGGATGACTTGTATGCAAAACGCATCCAACCTCCTTACAATCCAAACGTGGTCAGTAGATACAAGTTTTTACATTTTCAGCGTCAGCATTATTCTTTCATTTTAATTTCGAATTTTGAACACAGTACAGAAATAAAATGAAGAAAATATTAATTTATATTTTAAAAATAATAACTAAAACACACAATTGCTAGAAAAAAAAATAGCAGCTTGTATTTAGGAATAAACGTAATAAGAATCAGAGTGAGATTATCAATTTGCATAATGAACTAAAAGTTATCAAGACTCATAAAAAAAAAACGGATGAAGCAACTCTAAGAGAAGAATGTAATGACTAAGAGAAGGCGGTATGACCACAACACTAACCCTTCCTTTACTTATAAAAAGGTAATTTCTGGGAAACAGAATCATGACCACAGAACAGATACCTCCCTTCCTCCATCTGAACTGAAAGAGCATACATTAATCTGAAATTGTATCGTAAACTGAATTCAGCATTAATAGAAGATAATAGTATAGTTTCGGCTTCAAACAGCTTTCAAATCTTCTTTAATAATAGATTATTACTTATCTCTTGAATCTAAAATTATTTTCATTTCTTTTTTCTAGAGTGGACAACTCGATTTAAAGAATTTTGATCCAGAATTTGTAAAAGAACCTGTCCCTGGTAAGCATTCGTTTATTTTTGAATTAATAAGGATGTCGCACGCACGCACGCACGCACGCACGCACACACACACACACACACACACACACACACACACACACACACACACACATTCTCTACCTCTCTCTCTCACACACTCTTTGTTTCACTTTTTAAATGCTTCTATATTGACTGTTTTCTCCGAAGTATAATTTGTTTTATATAATCAAAATCAGTTGATCCAAAAATGTATTAAATACACTCAATCTTGAATTCACAAATTGTTCATTATTGTCCTTTTCATGATTATAATAATAGTTATAGTATAACATTAGGTGCTTATCTAGAATTCCTCCCATATTAAAAATCCATAATGAAAAAAAAATATTGTATTCCAAAAGTTAAAGAAAAATCATTTTTAAGTGAATTTAAGATTTTCCCATGACCCCCCCCCTCCCCACTTTTCCTCATGCTAAGAATCGCTTCCTAAAATCTTGCAAATTTGAATAATTTGAAGTTCTCACCCTTGTTTCTTCAACCTGTTTTCAAAATAGTGTTGTGAAACAGCCACTTCCTGATTTGATTTTCTTATTTCAAAATAAAACTACTTGATCAATTTATGTGATTTTTGGAATACGATATTTTCTTTCTGTCACGAGTACATCATACAGATTTTTATTTATTTTTGTTTTTTAATATACAGGGGAGTTCTGGATAAGTTCTCAATATTGGCATCATATATAGAAGTAATAGTATGATTTTGAATTCAGACAGATACAAAATCTCCATTAGTAACAGATTATGACAAATGCAAATAATTATGGGTACTTATGCATTAGAAGTAGATATCTAAAGTATACATGTTAAGTAAAAACACTATTACGTTATGTCAAAATTAGTAAATAATCCAAAAATTATAAAAAATGATGGAGTAGAATAATAATTGCAAGGAAAAATAAGATTTATTGAATAATATGGTTTTAGCGTTTTAGTTTATTCTGTATGATAAACTGACTTATCTCCCTTGTTTTGTTAACTTGCTATTTTAAATTAGATAATAGCGGATCGATAAAACAATGTTTTTTTTTTGTTTTTTTTAAAAAAATTTTTTTTTTGTAAAAAAGAAAACAATTCAAGCAGATTTTATATTTTTCATAATTTTTGTAAGTTTTATTAATATAGACATGGCATGTAAGTACATACTGGTGTTTTTACTTAAAATGCATTATTTTGATTTTTTTTTTTTTTTGATATCTACTTATAATACACAAATATTTATGTTTTTTTGTTACTGTCTTGAATAAGTAGCACGAGTTGTTTATTGTTGTACTTTTTCTAATTGTTATCATTTTTTTTTCTTATGCAGGGTCTGTTGGACGTTCCGCTGAGTGCAACAAGGTCATTAGTGCCAGTGTGCGTGAAGCGGATGGAGTCTTTGAGGGTTTCTCCTACGTTCCTCCAGCTGAAGATGCTTTTAATTGAAAAACTCCTCCTGCTCCTCATTTTGACTTTCAAGGAAAAGAAGATGATGAAGATGATGATGAAGAAAAAGCTAGGAAATGAATATGGTCTTTTGGCAAAAAAACAAATCCTTTGCTTTTCGCGAGGATGCAGTACAGTCAGGGTCCTAAGAAAAGTGTGGGTGGGAGGGTAGTCTACTCTGTGCATGCATAAGTTTCAGATGAATGATAAAATGTATTTAAACATGGAAAGTTTCTGAAGATTATGATAAAGATGTGTTTCAGTTTCAAGCAGAATGTTGTCACAATATGTTACAATTGACTCCTTTCTGCACTTATAATAATTCCAATAAATTAGTTTATTATAAAATTATTTATTATAAACACTGAACCAGATTGAATACTGCTTTTAAAATACAGAAAAGTTGTTGACCTTAAGAGTAATGCAATCATTTTGGTCTTTAAATAAAAAATGTGAAAAAGAATCTTGTTACCCCCCACTCCTCCACACACACACACACTTACCTGAACATCTCATATTTTTCTTTCCCTTTAAAGAACTTTATTTTTACCTTCTTTAACCCTAACCCCCCTTTTTTTTTTTTTTTTTTTTAATTTTCTATCAATCAAAATTAATTCTGGTTCCATGCTTTTGTTACTTTTGTACAGTCATGTTGAATACAAACGGCAAAGACAAATCATTGTAAAAAAAAAGAAAATCAAAATTACCTTTTTTTTTTTTTTTAAAATTTTCGTTCTGGTATAAGGTGTTACTTTATTTATTTTTTTTATGGAAATTGTTCCAGACAATTTGTGAAGATTCTTAATGTAAGGAGCTAACAAAAACGAAAGATGATTATCACAAAGACAGGATATGCTTAATTATTATTAAAAAATGTATAGACTTATTCGATTTTGTTTTTGTTTCAGTTCATTTTAATTAAAAGTTGCAACATTTGATATATAAATAGTGAATTGTGTTCTAAATTTATAATGTAAACGTTATACATTTTTTATCTTATAAAATCCATTTATAGATTACAAATAAATGTTTGTTTTATTATAATTGGATAATTTTATTTCATAAATGTAAGAAAGCACTATATTTATTAGAAATGTGTGCATGCATACATACATGCATATATATATATAATGTGTGTGTATACACACACACACATATATACACACTGTGTGTGTGTGTACATATGTTTGTGTGTAGAAAGTAAAAACAAATGTGAAATTGTGTGCTTTGTTTCTTAGTCTCTCTCCAGCACTTTGTTGGACATTTTGATGTGCATATTAATGTATCTCAATCATTCCAATAATTATAGGAGTAACAGTAAAAATTTCAAAAACTACTTAACCAATATACCTGGTGAACTAAGTGCAAGAGAGATTCAAACAAATGCACGTAAAAGAGACAGTTAGAATCTTAAAAAGATCTCTTGGTTGAAATGTCTGAGATAGCAGGTGAATGTCTGGCATCCGGAAGGATGCCCTATCCCCAACTAGAACATAATAAGGAAATTGAAAAATTGATGAATTAAAAAAAAAAAAAAAAAAAAAATTGCATTGGAAAATGATCATGTAAGGAACCTTTTTTTCTTCTTTGTAAGGAACAATAATAAGTACAACACTTTATGTTTCTTGAAATTACACAAATTTAAACATTTACTAAATATTAGCATGTGTTACTAATGTATATAATGATATATAGTAATAATAATTTTGAAGTAAAAATTCCATGATTTAAATAGAGTATAATTGTACAATAACAATAAGTGGCCTATATTAAATGTACCTAAAGTCAAAATACTTCAAATACTGCAGTTATTAGTATATGCTCAATGGTTGAATATTTAGAGCAAACAGAGTTATTGTAAATTATATATATATATATATATATATATATATATATATAATGCTTAAGTTGGCAATCTTGCAGTTTTAATTTCGGTATCAATTTCGTGTTTTCTTTTCTTGTATATCTTAGTTTTCTGTTCGATTTGTTTTTTATTTTATATTTTTTTCTTTCTAAGGGAGTCGCTATTTCAATAAGCATGTGACTAACTTTGTGATGCTATCATTTTGCAAGTTAACTATTGAAATCAATGTCATGTTAATTCTTGACAATGTTGACCAAGATGGAAAACTTCCCGCAGAATTAATCAAGAGTTGTACCTGAACACCAGAAAACAACGAAAGAAATTGGCAAGAAAGTTCAGACTTTGAATTTAATCAACCATCTCCTATTTTGATAAACGTTTTTTTTTTTTTTTTTTTTTTTTTTTTTAAATTTTTAATTATTTGAAAATGAAACAAATAAAGCACTAACATTTCAAGCCAAAAATAATTAAAAAAAAATATTGGTATCTTTTTAACTTTAATTCCAACGAAAAATATGAGATGGTATTGCATTTGTGCGGTTGCAACAATCTGGAAATGATTTTTTTTATAAATGTCTTAGTGTTGGGGGGGCTCAGTTTTATTATATAAATTTAACATAAAATGGTCACCTATTTCTTGATCACATAACATAGGACATATCTTTCACAAATGGACACAATTTTTTAATGTTTTTCTTTTCAGAATTACTTGTACATTTTAGACTTTATTTGTATTGCTACCAGATTATGGGTTAATGTTTAGGTTAAGAAAGAGCATATTTTATTATTTAGCAACTCTCCCTTTGTCGTGCATTAATGAGTAAAAAAACAAAAAACAAAAAAAGTGTTCTTAAAAAGACATGCAATTCATTAATCCCAGTACTAACCCTGATTGGCAATAAAAAAAATATTGGGTGAAAACTAAAACAATCGAAGTTGTATTAGTAGATAATTAAAAAAAAAATTGATTAAAAAATGATTGCAATTTTGGAAAAATAGCAAAAATAATTACCTCTTTCAGTCCTATGCTATGTTAAGAATTGGATAATCAATAAGGCTTTCTGGTCAGGAAGTGAGTGATCACTTTATGTCAAATTTATATAATAAGTGAACTCCACTCTAAAGTATAAAAACTCATTTTTCTAGATATTGTACTGTTAGGGTCAACTTAAATCTTTATCATGGTAAAGCATTATATAAATAAAATACTTAAATAAATAAAATAAAATATTATTTTCCTTTCAGCTCAAACTTGGTTACATTACAATATCTAACTTCATATTTGGATACAGGAAAGGGAAGTAATCACGTTATGAGTTATTTCCCTTTAATTAGACAGCCGTGTTAAAAATGATATTTTTTAGTAATCTCCTAAAGATAAAAATACATTCATGAACAATTTTTGTTTGCTCGCATTTAAAACTTCCTCTACTCAGACAAATTGTTAGGAGTGCAAAACATTCATTTTCTATTAATTTCGATGTGAGGGTCCTATTTAGAATAGGAATAGAACATCAAACTGATCTCTGATTTTTTTTACGTATGAATAGTTTCCTTTTTTTTTTTTTTTTTGAGATCGGTCTATTTAAATATATTTACCTCTTCTCCGACTCCCTGCAGTAAACCTAGACGAGGTCTGTTTATAATAGGGAATTCAACTCTTCCCCCCAAAAGGTGCATTTTCAATAAGTGTAAAATATTTCATGATCTGACCCATCAGTAATAAACCTATCTCCCTCCCAAAACAAGAGATAATGCCTGGAAAGATGGCTTCTTAGAATCAAACCAGGATCATTCTCCAGTCTGAGATAAGCCTAAGGCTTCTGTTTAAAATTAAGTGTATCTGGTTTGGGAAATGTATATGATGTTCATTTCGTTTCTGGTAGCCTTAAATGTTGTAAGGTTGAAATTTTTTTTTTTGGGGGGGGGGCGGGGAGAATTAATGTAAAACTGATATATAATATCTAATTCTTACTCCCTACTTTTTATACATTAATTTTTTATTTATCCTTTGGATAGAGGCATGTATAAGGGTGACAGGGGTGCTCTGTTTACAATATAAATAGAATATCAAACTGATCCCTGACTTCTTGAGATACATGTAGGTTTCTTTCTATTTTGAGGGGGCTAGTTTACCTTTATTTAAGTATTGCACTTTAAAATAAATATATTATTACTGTGTAATGTATGTGTACACATATGATATCTAATTTCTGGTAGATATAAATGTTGAAAATTGAATTAAACTTGTTTCTGAATTTGAGGATTGATAATTTGTATTTTTTTTTGATTCTTTGAACTACTATTTTCATCTTGACTGTTATTTTCACATTTCAGTCGATGTAGCCTCCAACCTTCTTTAGGTGTATCTTGTCAAACTTGGGAAATATTGAACGAAACCTTTTATTTAATTCACGGGGATAGCATGCTCTTGTTCCATCAGCTATGACTGAGTTGAAGTCCTAAATAATTCACAATTGTATTTTTGAGTGTTGTCCACTTTGAGGATTAAACAATAATGTGCAGGCAACACGTAAAAATAAAATTGCAAATTACTTAGGACTTCTACCTGGTTATGGCTGAAAGAACGAGAGCATGTTAACCATGTGGATTAAATAAAGAGTTCCATTCAGAATTCTGTGCAGATTCTTGTTTGACAGACAGAATTCCGAATTCAACACAATACACCTGAAGTAAGCAACTGAAATGTTTTGAAAATGACAATTAAGATGAGAACAGTAGTCTGAAGAATCCAAATAATGAAGTATATTATTATTTTATTTTTTTTTTTATACATTAAAGTTATTTATATTAAAATGTTACCAGATTTCCATGGTTTATTATTTCCTTTTCTAATCAAAAAAAAGTAGCCATTAAATGCTTATATAGTTATTTAATCTTACCAATAGTACATTGATAACATTTAATTTTATTAAATCTTGAAAGACCTTTTCCTTCAAGTTTCATTGGATAAAGCTGTTTAATTGTAATAGCACTGTTTCTGGATTTCTGAGATGAAGATTGATAAGTTGTATTATTTGGACGACTGTTCTCATCTTGAGAATCTTAATCACAATGTTTCAGCCAATGAAATAACAGCCAATTTCAGAAATAACAGAAATTTCAGCCAATAATCTTATCACAATGTTTCAGCCAATGAAACATCCGACTTTCTTCAAGTATAGTTTGTCAGAGTCTGGAATCTTCCGTTGAACTTGGGAATTTGCATTGAATTTTGAATGGAACCCTTTATTTGATCCACAGGAGTAGCATGATCTCGTTCCATCAGACCTAAGTAAAATTTAGTTTTAAGTGACACTATTCTGGAGGTTGAAAGTTAAATCCTCAGTACAGTCGATAGTAAGAACACAATTATGACTTAAGACTTCGACCCAGTCATGGCTGACAGAACGCGAGAATGCTATCCCTGTGGATTAAATAAAGGGTCTTATTCGAAATTCCATACAGATTCCTGAGTTTGACAAGATAACCTAAAGAATGTTGGAGTTTACATTGATCAGAACTTTGTGAAAATAACACTCAAGATGAGAATCATAATCTGAATAATCCAAGTAATAGCATGATATTGAACATTCCAGTTTTGTATAATAATTTTAATATGCGTAAAACTGCAAAGTACACCACCTGGTTCTTCATTATTATTATTATTATTGTATTTAACAAGCATTCTAAATCCTTTGTCCCCAATAAGATACCACTTTTTTTTTACTATTATAGAGAGGTTTATATGTTATTTTTTCATTAAGAAAAAAAACAAACAAAACAAACTTATTCCTTATTAAATATTGCTGTTTTTTAAAATAAATTTAAAAACTCTTCTACTTGAACATATTTGCATGTGTATGAGTCTGTATGTATGGTTAAAAAAAAAAAGGCACATATACCTCTTCATTATTGTTTGTTGTAACCAAAGATTTCGATCAAGTATAAAGAAGAGACCAGAAAATACTGAACACAAATCAAGCTCCTTTTCCCCAGAAAGTCAATTTATTTAAAATGGTTGGTTATAGTCAGCTAATGTACTTCCTAATTTCTAGCATAGTTCTACCGGAGCAGGCAAATCAGTTCCTTCACTTTTCTTGTGGTTCAGTATTTCTACTGTGAAGCAATTTATTGAAATAAAATATAAGAAAATGATGAAAAATATAACTTAATAAAATTATAAAAAGATCAAAATATCACAATTAGTCTTTATTTGCACTTTTAATAAAATAACAAAAAATATATTTATTTTATTTAAAATTTTAAAAGAAATGTATGTTTATGAAATTATAAAAAGATCGTTTTTTATTTTAAAAATGAAGGTTTTAATAAATATGTTTATGAGAGCATAAAATAAAATTATTAAAATAAAAGAAAACAAATAATTTATAGGTGTGAAAGAAAAAAAAAGTAAAGGAACTGATTTGTCTTATTGCTTCTGGTAGTGTTATGCCGGAAAGTAGGAAGTACATTAGCTGACTATAACCAAATGATCAATGATAAATATTGAAATAATTGTTGACTACAATCAATGAAACTCAATCAGAACCAACTTTTATTTTGTATAAATATTTGGTTTGATGTATGTACATTTCTTTTGTCTTGTTCTTTTAATATTTCAATATGTAATGTGTTTGGCTCTGATTTCAACTTAGAAGCAGACCTCAAGATCTTGGACATGTCTTTCATAACTTCTGACCATTGTGGCCAGTTTGATCACCACCTTATAAAATCATCAGTATAAAAAATCTAGTATAAATGTATCTGTATAATATATATATATATATTTATATATATGGTCCATTATATGCAACTATATAATTTTATTTCAACATAATAAATGTAACATAGAAAAAATATGGTTATTTCCCCATATTAAAATAAAAACAAAAATTAAAAAAAGTCTCTATGATTTATGTACCTGTGACAACACGAAAATATCATATTCCAAAAATCATGTAAATTGATCAAGTAGTTTTATTTTTATATAAGAAAACCAAATTTTATGAGTATCTGAAGAATTAGTCTTGTCCAACATTTTGAAAAAAAAATGTGAATAAACAAAAAGAAATAACAAAAATTCACACTTACTAGATTTATCTTGTAATGCCTATGCATTCCCATTAATTGCTTAAAAATTATTTTCTTTATAAAATAAAACTACTTGATCAATTTACTTGATTTTTTGAATATGATATTTTTGTTTCGTCATGGATATGTATATCATGAAGAATATTTTTATTGTTTTTTTTTTTTTTTAATAAAGGGCTAATTCTTGACAAGAATTAAAATATGTAATTACAATACCAACCAAAGATACACATAAGTTTTCTTGTAATATAAAACATGTTTTTTTCAAGCATTTATAAAAGCTCAGTGTACGCTCTTCATGGAGCTTGATATACTTGGCAAATCTTTCAGGGACTAGGCAGCATACATTGGCACATAGCTCAAGCAACACTTGAGCTATGGCAGCTCAGATTTGTTCCTAAAGTTCAACGATGTTACGGGGTTTTGCTGTGTAAACTTTGTCTTTGAGAATGCTCCACAGGAAAAAGTTGAGAGGGATCAAACCAGAAAAGTAAAATGGTCACTGCAGCAGTTAATGCCCACTGATGTATCAACCTCACATGTTGTTGATGAGCCAGCCACGCACAAGCATACCATAATGGGCTAATGACCCCATGTCGTTGAAGGGACAGACTTTCTGCGCTATCTTGCTGTTGTAATAACGGGAAAAGCTGCTGTTGTAGCATACATATATAGTTACTTGTGATGGACTATGTATATATATATATATATATATATATATATATATATATATATATATATTATGATCTTTGCTGAATACTGAGTGGAGAAATTAAAAAATAAAAATAAAAAATATAAAAAAATTTCTTGTTTGGTCCTTGTCCAGAATTCATTCTATATTAAAAACAAAAATGAAGAAAAATCTGTCTGATTTATGTACCCCTGACTAAACGAAAATATTATATTCCAAAAGTCACGTAAATTGGTGAAGCCGTTTTATTTAAAGAAAAAAAAAAATACATTTTATAAGTGACTGGAGAGAGGGAGATAATTTTGTGAGATTTATATTGGAATGCCTATGAATTCCCAATAATCACTTAAAAATAATTTTTTTATAAAAGCAAAACTACTTGATCAATTTATCTGATTTTTGGAATATGATATTTTCATTTCATCACAGGTACGTACATTACACATAGTTTTCTTTTATTTTGTTTTTTTTTTGAAATAGAGGGGAAATTCTGTTCAAGAACTATCTTTTTTTTCTACTAAAAATGTCTTTTATCCTGGTGAATGTTGGGGTGGGGTTCCATTAAAGTTGTGCATATGTAAATTGTGAAAACAGAAATGCCTATCTTTAACCAATTTATTTCTTCATTGCACAATCGTAGATTGAGATAAAATGCATTTCTTTTGAATCAAAACAAACATTGGACAAAATATCTTTTAATGAATTTATTTTAGATTTTTTTTTTTTTGCTTTTCCATTTTTTTTAAATATCTTATTTCCTTCACATCACAAATTCCCATGTAAAAGTTGTAAATGATGTTTTTTTTTTTTTTTTTTAAATTTTTTTTTTACCCTGGGGCCAATTCAAATTACCAACCTATAATTATTGTATTCCAAAATCAGTCCGAATTCTTCAACCCATTAACCCTTAACTTTAAATACCTTCAAATGTTGGCACATCTAACCACAAACCAAATTGTACACATTTTTGTAATTATTTATCAGTAATTTGAAAATAAATAAATAAAAAAACAACAAAAAACTTATTACTTTTTGTTTTTATTGATTATATTACTTTGTATTAATTTTAACAATGTTATGTTATTAGGCATGGGGTTTTAACTTACGTCGGTTGCACATGGATTTGAAGACAAAAAAATATAACAACAACAGATATTGTGGGGGGGGGGATGGACAAAAATGAACAAAGTGAAATCATTCCTTGTCCAGGAGACTTAAGCAGATTGGAAAGTGTGCTTAACAAAAGCATGGTATTGTCCATGAATCCTGTCACAGGCATTTATGATGGAACAAAAAAACTTGTATTTAACAAGCATTCTAAATCATTTGTCCACTTTTTTTTAGCATTATAGAGGGGTTTATGTGTTATTCCTTCATTAAGAAAAATAAACAAACTTATTCCTTATTTAATATTGCTGTTTTGGAAAATAGATTTAAAAAACTCTTCTACTTGAATATATTTGCATGTGTACGAGTCTGTATGTATGGTTAAAAAAAAAAAAGAGGCACATATACCTCTTCATTATTGTTTGTTTTAACCAAAGATTTCGATTAAGTATAAAGAGACCAGAAAACTAACAGTGCTTTTGGAGTGTCTGACAGGCAGGTAGTCTTGAGAAAAAAAGAGAATCTGACCGACAAAACTGGTGCAGGTCTGAGACTCTTTTGTAAATGTATTTAGCTAAAATGTAAGTTAGATAACTAAGCTTTTCATTTTATACAAGGGAAAGAAATTTGTGCTGGTGGTAGCCAAACTAACAAATTATGTTGTTTCTCTTATGCTTAGCATTTGTATCAAATAGTTGAATTTGATTTTGGTGATTTCGTTAGAATATGTTTTTCCTTTTTTGTTTTTTTTCTTTTCTTTTTTCTTCTTTTTTTCACTCCATTCTTCCTTTTTTGTTTTTCCTTTTTTCTTTCCTTTTTCATTTCTTTTTTAAAACTCTTTTCTTTTTTTTGTTTTCCTTTTTCTTTTTCTTTTTAACTGGCCTGGGTGCTTGGCGTTGCCTGGGTGTTTGGAGGTGTGTTTTGAGCAAAAAAAAATGTGGTAGTAGGCAGGCAGGCTCGAACCCGTACCATGAAAGAGGAAAAGAATGTGAAAAAATAATTTGATGTATTTGCTGTTGCATCTATCACCAAACCGGAAGTGATGTATTTTTAAACAAAAAAGCTACACAAGCGAAAAGAGAGGATGACTTTCGAAAATATCAGTGAAAAAAGCGACCCCTTCCTGTAGAAAAGTGCCCAGTTAAAGGTGACGGAATTAATGTTTTTGGCCAATTTTTCGATATTTGTCGACCGAAGGGTCGAGCTTCAAAATGATATCAATCTAATCCTTATTCTTGCAATCACACAAGCACCTGCTCCACTATGAATCAATGCTATCACCAAGGTAACAGAACTTCTTGAACTCCAATAGGTTCACCATCCGGATATACTTTGTTATAATCTCTACTGTCTTGCACTTCTTGCACATAAACTGGTTATCCTTTCTCTACCTGCCAGTAATTCCATTGCACTCATCATATATCCAATGCTCACAGTTACTACAAAAGAATTGCATCCGACTTTCTTTGCTTAAACAAAGTAGGGTAACTGTTATTTAATTTGTATTTCAATGCCCTTTTCTCTTCCCTGCAACCTCTTTTCCGCAAAAAAGATGTTGAGAGCCTGTCTCTGCTCTATCGTTATTTTCATGGCAAGTGCTTGACTGACCTTCATTCTATACCCCCCCTTGCCGAACTTTCACAAAAACACTCAACTTGAGTTGATGCTTTTGAATTTTTAAACAATGATAGAGTTTGATTGTCAAGTTGTGTTTTCCAGTATTTCAACTTATAAAACCTTTTAATCTTTTGTGAGCAAGTGGCAAGGTCAGATTTCCTTCCTTAGAGTTGCAAATTTAGTTCATTTACAAAGTTAAAAATGTCACTGGGATAAAATAGTTTTGATTTAATTGCATTCTTATTCAGATTATCCAAAATTTTTTGAGCTTTTGTCTTTAAGTAGAGTCAGCAGATTCAGATTTGAATTTTAAGAAGTCCAGTACAGCCTTCCACATGCTAACAAATCTATGAAGATTGTTACCTTTGGAGAGTCACCAAACTTCTGTATGAAGTAGCAATTTTTTAATTGTTGATCTTCACAAAATTTTTCAAATAATCTGTCATTCAAGGAATTTGTTTTTATGAAATTTATTCCTGATATAGCTGCATTAACCGCTTTCTAAGGTCAAAATCCGACGGGAAAAAATGAGTTCATTTTATTTATATATATATATATATATAGAATAGAAGAAGAAGAAAGAATAGATAGATAGAAGAGAAGAGATATAGCTGCATTAACCGCTTCCTCCATATTGCCACCCATATTTTTTGCTTCTAAGTGTTGTCTGTGAATAATGCAGTGTACATCTGTGTTATATGAGGAGCAACAGTTTTCATCTGTTACAAAACTTTTAATCCTGCCTGTCATGGATGCTGCACCATCTGTGCTGATTATAATCAAATTACTTAATGGAATATTCTTATTATTCAAATAATTGTTTACTTCTGAGAAAATATCTCCTCTACTTGTTCTTTCTGGCAAACTTTAAAAAAATAGCGTTTCTTCTCTGATGTCATTCTGATATACAAATCTGACATATGAAAGCAGCAATGCTTGATTATGAATTGTTGTTTCATCAATTTGTATGGAAAATGTATTTAATTTTTTAAATTTCTATTAATTTATCATGAATATATTCGGCCATTTCACTGCATTATCTCACTTTTATTTTTTGCAGGAGGGCCTTTTTGCTGCCATTATTGCTAAAATCAAAATTGCACAATTAAATTATAAAATTAAAAAAATTATAAAACACTAGCAGGACCCGTTAACAGTCGTTGACTGATGGAAGCATGCCCCTCCCCCTCCCTGTAAAAAAATTAAACTACGGTTGTTGTTGTTGTTGTTGTTGTTGTTGGTGATGGCCAATCCCCAACGTCATAATGTTAAGAACGGGTTTCGGAAGACAACCCGTTTTATGAGGAGTGGGACTGTCCAAGTATTTACCCCAAGTTCAACCTTGATATATGTTGTCTGCATACCCACTCGCAAAGACTATAAATATATAGAAAAAAAAAAAAAAAAATTGGGGGGGCTCGGTGAAAGTATGTGTTCTATTTAGTAGAACGTTATTAGTGAAAACTGATCCCCCAAGATAAAAGTCATAGAAAATGTTATAATCTGAAAGTTAAATTTGTAATCAACGAGATTAATGTGAATAAAGGGTAAATTGTGGAATTTAGAGGGGTTGTCGATTTTGGAAACGTTTGCCAGATTCGTTCATATTTGCATCTCAGAATTATTATTTATTAATTCAAATCATGGTTCTCCTTACCCTTTTGCTTCTCGATTTTTTCCCTGAAAAGAATATGCTGTTGTCATAGCCCTAGTAACGAGACATCTCGTTGATCAACTCTCTACGTGGCCATCTAGACATGGTCTCTAGTTCACACTAGCCCCTTATGTCCGTAGTAATCTGCCTTGTTTGAAGTGAAGAAAAATAATGAAAGCATTCTTTTTAATATTTGAAAAAAAACAAAAAAAACCCAAAAAACAAACAAAAAATAACAAAAAAAAAAACAAACAAAAAAAACAACAAAAAAAGCAACAAAACAAAATAAAGGAAAAAGTTTTACTTTATATACCAAGGGGAACAACTCTAACACTGTCGGGAACTGACGCAACGACTTGCGTTGTCTCCCCTTACACTCGCCAGTTTTATCAAATAGTTAACTGTTTGGTTCAAGTCATTCAAGTTTTTCTTTTCATTTATATTTTCATACTTACAATGCAGAGAACGTGCAGTTTTGTAGTGATGAAACATTATTTAATTATTCTCTATCATTTTTTTTTTACCTTTGTAATTTTCCGAAGAATTTAAACATTTTCAAACAGGAGGTAACTATTTAGAAAAATGACATTATTAAGATTAATGTCGCTACTTTTATTTTGTGAATTTCAAATTTCATATAGATATTCTGTCTAAACAGAATTTACTTTAATGTTTGCTTTGAACTAAAGAGTTTTCTCCCTTGAATAAAAGTAAAATCTACAAGAGGCTCATCCTATTAAAATAGAAGAAGCATTTGTTTGCCAATTGCTAAATTTCATCAATATTTTCATTCAATTCTTGAAAAATTATTTGAAGGAAATTTTGTTACTTATTGCGTCTCTTTGTGATTCCTGCAAGAAGACAGCGTTGTCCAAGATTGAATGCTTAATACGCCATTCAGCCTCCTTTTTTAAAAAAATATTCAATGTTGATGGAGGTGCAAATATGCACTTACTAGTGATTAGTTGATTCTGATACAATTACTGATTATATTCTAAATTTTTGATTCCAATATAAGTACAAATTATGATTTTTAATCTTTAAAAGCCTCTAAATACTTTGCTATAACGTTGTTGCTGTTTTTTTTTTTTTTTTTTTTTTTAAATGTTTTGGATCATTGTAAAAATCCACATAATATATGTATACATTTTTGGAAATATATGAAAAAAAAATACACTTAAGAGGAGTAATCTATAGATTTTACTTTTATTGGTAGCTAAAAAAAATATTTATCACTTTATCATTATTACCAGCAACAGAAAGTTAAAAAAAAGAAAAAAAGAAAAAGAACAATTGAAAGAATGATTTTTGGCGTCGGAAATCAAGTTAAAATTTTCTGAAACCTCAAAAAGGTCCGATTTTTCGATTCCGATTCTAATTAATTGTCTCAATATTATTATTTACTATTGACCGTGTAAAAGGGGGATCCAAATTCACTGGATACTCGATAATCAGGCTAATATCATGCTGTTAACTAAAAAATAGTCATTTCTGTCGTAACACTCAACTGCAAGGATACTGATGGTTTTGATTAAGTTATTTTCTTGAAAACGGCCATGTCTGTAAGGGAAAAAATTCCGAGGAAACATGTTCATGTGGGAAGTTCTTGGAAAGAAACTCTGTTCATGAACGTACCATTTTATTTAAGGTAACAAAGAAAGAAAGCAATTTCTTTACATTGTTGGCAGCAAGGGACCTTGCTGTGAAGGTTTTATAGAGTGGGGATCAGAAACAAGCTCATTTGAGCACATATGATGTTGAAGTTAGTGTTCACAGCTCTGATCTGCACACCAAAATGCACTGAATGAATGCTGTAAATACTGTTTTACATCTACACTGACATGCTTGCTGTTAAAGACGGACTCGCAGATCCTTCATAGATCTAAAGTAAGCTCCCCCCCCATTTCTTGATATACTCCTCTGCATCTAACATGCACCGTCTCGGGTCAGAAACGTTTAATCTTTTCAACTCAGAAACCAGATAATCTTACACACACATACCCACGCGCAAACACACACATGCACATCCCCACACATGTACGAACACACGCGTACGCACACACACACATACGCACACACACACACGCACACACATCAATATTATTAAGATTCCTTTGAATTCGCACACAAATTTGTGTTAATAGCTTAATAATGTATATGTTAAGAAGGCTCAAAACATAATAATTGTTCCGAATTTTGGTAATTTTTTTTTACAAAGGAATCACCACTTATCAAGGCCCAAAGGCCACTCGAGGATAAGGGTTAAAGAGTGTACAGTAGTCAAAGGGATAATATCATAGTAATCTCCAGAAGTGTAAATTTGGTAAATGCTTTGCCTTTTATTTCTCTTAACTAAAAACCAAGCGGAACTTCCATGAATAAAATGTATAGAATATATCGTCTGTGGAACAAGATACCACTAGTCTACTTCCCAACTAACTACAGAATGGCCGTATTCAAGTCTAATGTGAGCAAATACTTGTCAAGACGTCTTTGTGGAAAATCAAGTCCTCTCAAGTCTTAAGCTCATTTCACCCATTACTTTTAACTCTCTTGAGACGATCAATTTGAACTCTTATCCTCGAATGGCCCACAAGCCTTGATAAGCGGTAACCCATTAAAAACATCTGTACAATGTGACATATATCTTTGAAAACAGTTATATCGGCCTCTATAAAAAAGGACTCGAACAAGGTAAACTGTTGATATCCGCACCGGCCTGATGTGTAGAAATGAAAAGGTATATCCTTTTAGCATTTAAAAACATTATTGGTCATCTTCGTTAGTAAGAATAAGAAAACGAATTAGTCGTGAAAAGAGTTTCTGCGTGGAGACATAGATTGAAGATTAGACAGACCTGTTGAATGAGAAAGAAAGTTCGTGTGTGTGTGCGCGTGTGTGTGTGTGTGCGCGTGCATGCGCGTGTGTGTTGAAGTTATGGTGCATAACCATGATGGATTATTTGTCTCCTAGAAGTTAGTAGTAGAAGCGCGCGCCACGATAGATTACAGACAGTACTGTTAGTAGGGCAGATTGTTGAAGCAATCTTTCACTTGGTGCTTGTATCACTAAGTGAAAGATTCTTATGGAATATTGAGATAACCTGCCCCACTATGTAGGATGAGTTCGTGTGCGTATCGCATGTGTAGATAGCCATGTTGGCTCGTTTGTAGTCAGTCATAGTCAAACCCCAAGCCCGTAGGCAGGGTGTTGGCTTGATGAGTCCCAAGAGAGAAGTTGGGGGCGACAGGTCCATTCTAAGTAGAGTTGTTGTCAGTTCAAAATCGAGAGAGAGAGAGAGAGAGAGAGAGAGAGAGAGAGAGAGAGAGAGAGAGAGAGAGAGAGAGAGAGAGAGAGAGAGGCTGTGTGTGGCCAGTTTAACGTTTTAAAAACTCGGTCACGTAGCTGAGAGCTAGCTTCTGATTGGACATGCCAGGAAGAAAGTGTATGTCAAAATCTCCAGTCGAATGTATTTGCCCCTGCTTGTGTTTGTTTCAAATCCGTCTGCTACAAATGACTGTTCTCAGATTCCTCTGTGCCAATGTTGTTCCTAATAATTCTTTATTAAATCCGCTACTCGTTCTAGTTCATATCTATTTGAGTGCTGTGGCAGTACTTTTATATAGAAATGCTCTCATAGCTATGTCAACTGCTAAAACAGAGAAATATCACTTTTTAGACTCATTGCAAAAATTATAGCGATATGCTAATGAGTTATCTCCCCTACTTCGTCAGTTACCAACATTGTTTTGATAGTGATTTCCCCTTTACTTGATTGTTGACGTCATAGGCCATCTTTCGTTCGTGTTGACAAAGTAAGGGACATAATTTCTCTCGATTTTTATGCTGGTCCTTTGCAACAATTAATTTCAAACATTTTTTTTTTTCATTATGAACAACAACAATAATAACATGAAAAATGATTGTCAAACTTTTATTTACAAACTCAAGAAATCTAAAGAAAAATGTTAGGAAATGATGAAACACAAATAATATTAACGAATAAAAATTTGAGAAATAATATTAATTGCATTCTTGACGAGAATTAGCCCTATATTAAACACACACACACACACGTACACTCACGCGCGCGCATACACACACGCACGCGCGTACACCCACGCACCCACGCTCGCGCGAACACACACGCTCGAGCGAGCACACACACACACACACACACACACACACACACGCAATTTTCTATTATCTTATGTAGCGATGACGGAACGGAAATATAGGTACGGGCAAAAATGGACAAATACAGATAGGGGGACATAGTTTTGAAAGCCGATTTATCATAATTTTGTTGTAGGTTTCCGACTACTTTTTGATTGTATTTGAAAGATTAAAAACTAAAGTTAATATCCCGAAAGAAAAAATATTTATACACGTGAAAAAAAAAAAAACAAAAAAACAAAAAACAACCAAAAAACAAAACAAAAAACGTTATGAAAAATGTTTTCATGGCGATCTAACCAATTCAGCTAAATTTTGAAAGTTTAGATAAATTCATTGTAAAAATCATTTGAAAGATAAATATTAGTTTCTGGGTCTATTTCAAAGACATTTAGTAAAGTAAATTCTCAAGATATTGAACCCCCCCCCCAAAAAAAAAACAAACAAACAAAAAAACACCCAGTTTGTACAAAAATAGCTTAATTATCCCTCGAAATCGGAGGATTCAGCTCTTTGCAAAATCGGAACAAACAGAAGTTTTGTAAACATCAATTATACGGAAGCCCCAAACCTGAGACAGCTGAAAGGCTGTCTGAAAATGACGTCATGAAAATGAAAAAGAGGTAGGGGTGCTGGTTTTCTTATTAGAATCTTACATGTAAAAATCATGCGAAACCTGTAATTAAAAAAGCGTAGAAATATTTTTTGCAATTATAATTTTTTTGTGTGAAAATATTAAATAGACAATGCTTAATTCAATGAAAATATCGGTAGCTCGAGAAATTAAAGTTTGTTCAAGTTATATCGAATTGATTAATACGGATTTTAGGGGCTATTTTCGTAACGTGTCTGTAATGATAATTTTTTTTAAATTGCTATAATTTACGATGCTTTGTTATCATAAAAAAAACAAAAATAAATTCATGCATTTTTTTAACGACTGAAAATCATAACTTTAAGAAAGATATTTTAGTTTAACCGAAATAATACATTTTCACTGAGATTAAAATAAAAAAAAATAATGAGTTCATTATATTCCGTGATTATTATTTGATAAATATTGAAAATTTCATTAAAATTAGTTAATTTCCTGATTTTTGGTGAATTTTTAAGTAGAGGGAGGGGTCAAAATGTGTCGACATTCATTTTGCACGTGCCTAAAAATATTACATTAAAAAAAAATCACGTAAATTGATCAAATAATTTTATTTTTACATAGGAAAATCAAATTTTCTGTGTAAAGAACCGCTGCCCGCCATTTTGAAAACAATATAGAAAACAAAACAAAACAAAACAAAACAAAACAAAAAACAAAACAAACAACCTAGAAAAAAGGGAGATAACTCGACAATAATCCAACCTTGCGAGATTTATGTTGTAATGCCTATGAATTCTTAAAACTCGCGTAAAAATGGTTATCTTTATAAAAATAAAACTACTTAATCAATGCACGTAATTTTTGGAATATAATATTTTCGTTTCGTCACGACTACATACATCATACAGATTTTTCTTCATTTTAGTTTTTTAATATAGAAAGAATTCTGGGCAAAAACCTAATATTATTCTCGAATGCAGAGAACGAACGACACAGGACATAGTTTCATTTATTTTTGTTTATTACATTTCCACCGCAAACAAGGCACAGTGACACTTTGATTTAGGGGGCTACTATCAGGGGCATAAATTGCAGGGATACTATGTAGGGAGTTGAGCAGCAAAATGTCTTTTCATATTACACTTGAACTTCTGCATGTCAGTACAGTTAGGGAAGTATGAAACAGGAAGTGAGTTCCAAACTCTAGCAGTTCTTGGGAAGAAACTATTAGAGTAGAATGCTTTCTTACATCTAGGGATCTCTACAGTGAAGGGGTGGGACTTTGCTGCTTGTCGGGTTTGTCGGGAGTATTTACGTTGAGGGAGTACAAGGGCTTTTAGCTCGTCGGAGTATCTGCTATTAAAATAATGCATGACATTTTTCTCGGCACCTCCACATGAATTCAATCAAATGTAAATAAACATTTCGGATTCCTTACAGTGTCACCTGTGGAGACGGGGTCGTTAATGCAAGGGAGATAATTAGCATTAACCAAGAACGCTTATTTTGCAAGAGACAATTTAGGACACTGAAAAATTCGATCGAATAATGAATTCATATTAATATTTAAAAAATGCCATTTAAAGATTAAATGAAAATTATATTAGTACATGTATAAATATAAAAGCGAAAATGTGTGTGTGTGTGTGTGTGCGTTTTCGTGTATGTCCAAGAAAGGCTTTTTTCCGAGAACCGATCGGTCGCCTCACAGCTTCTTAAAACTTTTTATATCGCGCCTAAATGATAATATCTACGAGTTAACAACTAGGGTCACCTGTCTATTTAATTTGCCCGAGTTTCAAAAGATAAATATTCAACAATTTTCGATCGTCGCATGTGCATTAAGCTTTTTCGTATATATATATATATATATATATATATATATATATATATATATATAAAAGCGAACAGACTCGCGGTAAATAAAGCACTGTCCCGCACTCAAAGTTGACGTCATTAATTCGTCAAAAACGGGCACCTGCCAAGTCGCATGTTTGTTTTTCACACTTTATTATTTTCCAACTGCGCGTCAAGGCTTCGTTTTTTTTTTAAAAACAAACACCCGGGCAACGATTTACCCAAACACACACACACACCTACAAAAACCCGGGCAACGTCGGGTACCCCCCGCTAGTCTATATATATAAAAGCGAAAATGTTTTTGTGTGTGTGTTTGTATGTCTCGCAAAAACTTTCGCCACGGGCCACGGATTTTCACCAGATAGGTATCATTTTAAATCTCCAACCTTCGCCCGACAAATATCGAAAAATTGGCCAAAAAAATTAATTCCTTCCCCCTAAACTGGGCCCTTTTCTACAAGGAGGGTGCCGAAAAAGTCGTTCCTGCTACTACGACAATGACGTCATGTTTGACCTAGAAAACGTTCACGTTAGTTTAAACCACCTGCAAGTGTTTTTAAAGACTTAATTTTATCCGTTATTAAGTATATGTCTCTTTGGCGTAGGGGTAACGTGTCGGGCATTTTTTTTCTGCCTTAGCCTTGATACTTCGGGTTGGAGCCTGTCTTTCTACCTAAACTTTTTTTTTCTCTTTTACACTTTTTTCCCCCTTTTTTTTACGTTTCGATGTTTTGCTTTGTTTTGTTTTTTCCAATTATTCTTAACATCATGTTTTTTTTTATAATATTAAGACAGGTTCACCCTCTCCTACACATACACCCCCAAACACCCGGGCAACACCGGGTACCTCATCTAGTAATAGATAAATACAAATACAAAAACATTATTTTACTGATAAACTTAATTAATTAATAAATAATTTAATTAATTTACTTTTTATTTATTTATTTGTTGTATTTATTTATTTTAAAATAACAGAGTCTAGATGGCCAAATTAACAACGTTGTTTTCCATGGACTATTAAACGTTGTTAATTTGATTATCTAGACGTCTGTTATTTTAAAATAAAAATAATTTGTCATTTTAAAATAAAAATAACTTGTTATTTTAAAATGAATAAATAAATAAAATAAATAAACAAAAATAAATAAATAAAAATAAATAAATAAATAAGAAAAAATAAATAAATAAATAAAATAAATAAACAAATAAAAATAAATAAATAAATTCAAAATAAATAAACAAATAAAAATAAATAAATAACTAAAAATAAATAAATAAAACTAAATAAATAAATAAAATAAATAAATAAATAAAAATAAATAAATAAATAAAATAAATAAATAAATAAAAATAAATAAATAAATAAAATAAATAAACAAATAAAAATGAATAAATAAATTCAAAATAAATGAATTAATAAATAAAATAAATAAATATAAATAAATAAAAATAAATAAAAATAAATAAATAAAACTAAATAAATAAATAAAAAAATAAAAAAATTAAGTTTATCAGTAAAATAACGAGATAAAGAATATGTCAAAATGAACACAGAAAAAGACCGAAAGTCTGCAATAGAGAAACGGCCCTGATGAGATAAAAAAAAAACTAGTACCACTTCAAATTTATGTAATAAGAATTAGTCCTAAAACCAGAATATAGCCGTACCTCCACTCCCGATGCGATACCTGGATCAAGCTAGATTGTATTTGCCTCACCTCTATCCCCTTACTTTAACTATTCACATTCACGAACCAAAATCCCTCCTTTTTTCAGGGTTTAAGTCACACCCACTTACCTTTTTATATAAAAAATGATTGAACCTTGATTTTCGTTTAAGCGTCGCCTCTTTTTCGGTCTGATGAGGTGGGTCTCTCTAAATTGAGATTCCACTGAAACATGTATGCAAATATAATGTCCTCCACTGAGCACTCTTTAATAAACACACGTGTTTCAGTGAATCTACATCTAAGAAACCAAACTATACAATCATTATATATATATATATATATATATATATATATATATATATATATATATATATATATATATATATATATATATATTAATTGTACAGAAGGTCAGAAAAACATTGGTACCGTCGGTTTCAAGCATTACATAAGGGGGACCAGTTAATGGTAAATGTTAAATAATGTTAGGCTCTCGTTAACCAGAGAAAACAACATGGCTGACGAGAACCTAACATTATTTACGATTTACCATTAACTGGTACCACTTAAGTTAGGCTTGAAACCGACGGTACCAATGATTTTCTGACCTTCTGTACAATTTTAAATAAATATATATTAAGCTCTTATATCGAAAATGTTTTTTTTTAAATCGAGCACTTTGTTGAAATTATTTCCCAAAAAACAGTAAACATATATATATATATATATATATATATATATATTCTTCGGAGTAGTTTTTATTTAACAATAAGTGGTTATGTAAACGTGAGATTGTAGGTTTACAAAATATTACTGGCAGTAATATTCTATAAGTTATCCCATCTAAACGAGAATTGCTCGATATTCAAGATAGAGCAAATAAATTAAATTGTAATTCAATGAATTTCAAAAAACTCTCATTGAAATGAAATGAAGTGGTTGAGTTTCATATCAAAGAATTTTTATTATTCTAAGCAAGACAAAGAATGTTTTAGAAAGTTTATCTCCTTAACCTATAGGGTTTCGATGTCTACCATCTCATCAGAGGAGTGAAAATATTAGCAAATAGTTATAAAGGTATGCACCCTATTTGCTAAAGTCAGTGAGACATGGAAAGTCAAAGTGAAAATAATATATTTATCAGAAGTTCTGTAGCAGGAGTATTTGTAGAAAAAGGATATGAATGTTTTTGTTGATCCAACTTGTTTGGTAAAATCCATATTATATGTTCTTTACATCCGTTTGGTAATAGTTTCCAAGTTATATCCTGGGTAATCCGCATATCTGTGTATATATCCGAATCGGGCAAGTGCTTGTTTAAATTTGTCTTGGGTCCAGCCGAAAATAATTTCAATAATTTCTCCATAAAAATATCATACTCCACAATGCCTAATCTAGCACAGACAATAATTTCAACAAATAATAGGAAAATTAAAAAAGCGCTGGATATACCAATTGACCTAATACCTAGTAACAAATGTAACTGCCTAAATAAAAATGAATGCCCCCTCAATAACGATTGCATACACAAGGACGTAGTATACGCCTGCACAGTCACGCAACTACCAAAACATAAAAACAACCAATTAAACGATGAAAACAATGAATATAGTCGAAGCGTTCAGAACGCAAACATATATAGGGAAACATATAGCGAGGGCTCGAATAATAATAACAACGGAAACAACAGCCAAGCTAACGTATCCAATAATATAATTCCCAGTGAAGACCAATTTAGTACTAACCAGAACCAAGGCTATGAATCCCCATACCCCATCTTTGCCCAGCCCCCCAATATAGGACTCAATAGAAATGGGACCGATGAACAAATAAACAGTAATAAAACAAGGAAAACATTCACGTATATAGGAGCATCATCAAGCTTAATAAAAATAAGAATCTCAAACCACCTACATTCCTTCAAAAATGAAAGATCTCAAAACAATGATAATAATAGCACATCTTTAACCAAATTAATCAACAGCCTAGAGGACAAGAAAATTCCATATTCAATTAAATGGAGAATACTGAATAAATCTAGATCATATGCCCCAGGGGATAAGTGTTGCAATCTTTGTATATCCGAGGCAGTTAACATCATAACCTTCAATAAACCCATAATTAATACCAAGAACGAGCTAGTGTCGAGATGTAAACACAAGAAAAAATTTAAATACAGTAATCTTAAAATAAAATAACATACACTCTCTATACAAATGAGAAATAGGTAAAAATAAAAAAGTACTACACACCAGTCTTGACTAAAATCTAAACACTTACTTTACTAATAATAAAATAATGTTCATTTCTAAAGATAGTTTCTTAATAACCTGTTTTAACACATAAAATAACTTTCTCTGTTTATGTATATGCACATGTTAAGTAGAGCCTTACTATAAGCACATTAAAATACTACACTTTAAATCTCCTACACGTAATTGGCACTCTAAGATCTAATTATAATAGTATTTCCAAAAGCATGTAGCTTCCCATTTAAAGAATTTATAATTCCGCACCCATCTACTAACCAGAAAAGGAGTAAAAATTCCCCATTGCAAGGTAATCTCCAGATCCGTACGTATAAACAAGAAAGAACTATACTCATTGATGCGTCATCCCTGTTGCTACTAGGTTAATTAAATTCTATAACCATAGTCACACAATCCCATGTTTTTTTTTCTTATTAATGTTAAATTAGCAGAGGAGGGGTTAAAAAATTATAACAAAATTAAAAAAATAAAAAATATCATTGATAAACTTAGGTAAGTTACATACACTAATTATTCCTATAATTTATAGTGTTAAGTAAGTGCATAAATTTTTATTTCTAAATACATTTTTTGTATATATGAGGAAATATCTGTCTATATATGATACACCTGTTATTTGTGGATATATATGGGCTTAGATGTAAGTATACATAGAATAAGTGAGCGTATGTGTGTATTAACCGTATGGTTGCGAATATGTATAAAAATATATATATTGTACACGTTCATGCATGTGTACGTGTGTGTGTATATATAGGTTATGTGTGGGTATATATATATATATATATATATATATATATATATATATATATATATATATATATATACATATATGTATGTGTATATGTGTGTATGTATATGTATTAATAATGCAGTTATAGAAAATTTCCCCGGTTAAATATTATTAAATAGCATAAGGTTATGGATATACTGATTTTAAACGTTTTTTTTCAGTAAGGTATTATCATTACTTTATTACCTTTGTTTTAACTTACTTAGCATTGAACTATTACCGTAAGGACCATAAAATAAAGATAAAACGTTCCATCAATAATATTAGAATTAATTTCACAATTAGCTAATAAACATTAGTATATTCTAAACTCTATGCCAATCCTCTTTCTAAGGGAAATATAGATAAGTATAAAATTAATAATAATTAGCACCTCATGCGCAGTACTTATAACTTGAGTTGACAGAACAAATACGATTTAAATTGACAATGAGGTTTGAGATTAAACTAGGAAAAATCAGGAAAAAAAGAATTATTCCATTTACGGTTTAGGCCCATCTCTTTGTTTTAATTTGTTTTGGTTTTTGTCTTTATATCTATATTATTCTTATTCCTCCTCCTTTCTTCCCCCCCCCCACCCCGAACCAAGTCCCTATATCTTGTACACGACCTGACCTCAATTAAGCGACCGGTCAAACTTTATGATTCTTAGATTCTACTTGAAGAGATATCTATTTTTTATAGAGATGTATGTATGTTTAAGTGTGTGTATATGTGTATATGTATATATATGTTTATATATATATGTGTATATATGTATATATATGTGTATGTGTGTATGTGTATTACATATGTATATTGTGTGTGAGTGTTGAGTTTGTATATGTGTGTTCATGTGTATATTAGGATGAATATGCACAAAATTGTCTCACCCCACCTCCTGCCACTTACCATTGCCTACTCTCCCTAACACTTCCCCCCCCCCGCTAAAATAATATAAGCTTCCAATGAAAAGGCTTCCACCAGACTTTGAAATTATTTTCGGCTGGACCCAAGACAAATTTAAACAAGCACTTGCCCGATTCGGATATATACACAGATATGCGGATTACCCAGGATATAACTTGGAAACTATTACCAAACGGATGTAAAGAACATATAATATGGATTTTACCAAACAAGTTGGATCAACAAAAACATTCATATGCTTTTTCTACAAATACTCCTGCTACAGAACTTCTGATAAATATATTATTTTCACTTTGACTTTCCATGTCTCACTGACTTTAGCAAATAGGGTGCATACCTTTATAACTATTTGCTAATATTTTCACTCCTCTGATGAGATGGTAGACATCGAAACCCTATAGGTTAAGGAGATAAACTTTCTAAAACATTCTTTGTCTTGCTTAGAATAATAAAAATTCTTTGATATGAAACTCAACCACTTCATTTCATTTCAATGAGAGTTTTTTGAAATTCATTGAATTACAATTTAATATATATATATATATATATATATATATATATATATATATATATATATATATATATATATATATATATATATATATAAACCTGAACGTCTGTGTGTGTCTGGTTACGAATAGGATCCTATATGGTTGACTGTTATAGAAAACTGATCACATATAATGATAGAAGATGTATCGAGACACAGGAATTGGTATGTTTGATCTGGCATAATGATGATTCATTAAAATTGTAGGGTCTGCGTTCGCGCCTGGTCCACAAAGTATGGAAATAAAAAATTAAAAAATTAAAAAAAAAACCTTTACAAGTATTTTTGATATAGATGTACATAATAATACTTTGATAAGTATATTTTCACTTAAATAGGGATGGTATAATAAAATTATGGGGTGTTCATTCGCACCTGACCCCAATAGAATGGAAATATGTCACAAAGTTTAACAAAGTTTTTTTTTATATAGATCCACAGAATATTGTGATAAGTGTTTGAGTGTGAACAGGTATGGTATAATAAATTATGGGGTTTATCTATTTTATTTTTACTTTCATCATATTTTGCTTTGATTTTGATACCCCCAAATTCGAAGCTGTCTTTTTACAGCCCTACCTTTTCATAACCTATCATACTTTCATAAATCAGAGTCCATTTCCTGTAGGCTGTTTTTGAACCCAGTCAACGACGGGTACTTTTGCTAGTATATATATATATATATATATATATATATATATATATATATATATATATATATATATATATCAGTGATGGGACGGTTCCAATAATTTTCCCGATTCTGATACAATTACCAATTCCGTACTAAATTCCGATTCTTTATAAATCTCTAAATATTTAACTATATAGTTGTATTCTTTTTCTGATTACCATAAAAACACACATGTTAAATGTGCGTGGGGGACGATCTATCGATTTTAGCTTTACTGGTGATTCAAAATTAATAAATACTAGACTATCCGTGACCCGTTGGGTCAGTATGTTATATTAGCTATGGAATTAATGTATGAGCGTGACACTTGTGACGTAAAGAAAATAGTTTTTTTGTGACATAACAGAAATATTTCTATGAAATTATATTAAAATGAAAAAAGAATATAGATAGTCATTCTGTTTATAATTGTTTATATTTAAAAAAAAACAAACAAACTTACAGCCATTGAATTGTAAGTGGTTTGCCATACTTATAGGCAAATGTACACTGAACAGATACCATAATACTTAAAGTTAAATTCAAATTTAGATATATCTTTTAATTTGTAACACGAACAAAACAAAACAAAACAATTGGAACGCTGAAAACGTACACAGTAAAACAATACATTTTGTTGTCGCGTTGATTATTTGTTTATGTACGCATGTACAACCGGAAGTCGTAAACCGCTACCAGGTCATTTGGGTTTTAGAATTATATAGATTTATTATATTATCATTTTTACAAGAAATGGAAGATTTAGCTTTAAAAGAAATCAAATAAAGAAGACACTTAAAAGAATCATTTTGGCATCGGAAAATTGGTACAAATTTTTCCGATTCCAATACCGATTCCGATACCCTTAAATATTCAGATTTTTGCGATTCTCGATTTTGATTTCGATTAATCGCCCCAACGCTAATATATATATATATATATATATATATATATATATATATATATATATATATATATATATATATATATATATATATATTTATATTTATATATATATTTATATATATATATATATATATATATATATATATATATTATTATTATTATTAAGGAATAGATAAATAGATAGATAACGGGAGAGAGAGAGAGAGAGAGAGAGAGAGAGAGAAGAAAGAAGAAAGACGGAGAGAGAGAAGGGTTGTCAAATATGCAGAAGCAGCAGCTGCTGTTTATATTTGTTGGTGATGGAGGCGTGCATGCATAACGGTGTCGGTGGAGGTCCGTGTGTGTATGTGTGTGAAATGGAGAGAGAGAGAGAGAGAGAGAGAGAGAGAGAGAGAGAGAGAGAGAGAGAGAGAGAGCATCGAAGTCTCATTAACTGAAACAGATGGCTGTTTGTAGCGACCAAATGTAACTGTTTACCCTCGAATATATATAATATATATATATATATATATATATATATATATATATATATATATATATATATATATATATATATATATATATATATATATATATGTATATATATATGTATGTGTGTGTGTGTGTGTGTGTGTGTGTGTGTTGTATGTGTAAGATTTTTTTTACAAAGAGCATATTTAAGAAAATTAAAAACCTTGGATTAATATTATACCTATTTACTATGCCTCCCCACGGGACAGAGTTAGACACCAGGGTCGTTTTTTAACGTGGATTAATATTATAGGTTTAATCATTGTAGTTTATAAATAGTCTAAGGGAAACAACTCTATTTGACTTAAACTTTCCCTGAACTTATTTAAAATATGCAGTTACCTCCCTGGTTACTTTTACATTGAAGTAGTCATTAACTCTCTCTCTCTCTCTCTCTCTCTCTCTCTCACACACACACACACACACGCACACGCACGAGCACGCGTTCATAGTCTTATATGTGTGGTACATCAAAGTTCTTATTTCTCAGTTAGTAAAGAAGTTAAGAGTATTAATTTTACCCCTCTCCTATTGACATTTAACTATTTTAGAATATTTATTCGTATTTTTGACTTTATAATGCTGTGACTTGCATGTGAAATTTCTGTGTAAAGAGTTATGCAATCTCCAACCACATCTCCCTTTATTCGGCCTTGTTAAATATCATAGCAAGTAGAAAGTTCAGGACGACTGGAAACAATGCGGAAAGCTCATACAATGCCTGTTTTTCACTAGGTGTATCAGAATTTTTGTAGGAATTTTTGACACCCCTAACACGAAACTGCGAATAATATAAAAATCTCATAATTTCTCTGTTAAAAGTGGGTTATTTATTTTCTTTATGAATTATACTTCCAAAATAAACTATTAAAGTTGTTTTAAAAGTAATAGAAATATTGTTTTTTTAAAAATTTTTTTTAAACAGTAATGAATTTTCCGAACTCAATGTTTTTCAATTTTTAAACTTTAAAAATCTATCAAAATTTTTCTATGGATTCTATTTTTACGATATTTTCAGGGTCAGTGTGAAATTTTATGTTCTTTCCAATAAACCGAATATAATATTTTAGCCAAACGTTTTTTTTTAATTCACGACCCCCCCATTTTCAAGTATCTATTAAAAAAGTAAATAATTAATTTACTCACAAATTGAAGAGAAAACGTCAATGAATAATATATTCAAATTTAAAACAAAAACGTAGTGTTTTTTTTAGAATTTTACCTGTAAAGTTTGAAGTTTAAAACCTTTTTTTTAAACCACGTTATTTGTTTTTTCTTTTTTTTTTTAATGGAACCTATGTTCTTGCTCCTTTAATTGAAAAAAAATAGTGTTTCAATTACATTTTTTGATGAGTTATAAGCTTGGAAAGACAGGGGGTCGAATAATTCACGCCTCCTATTTTGAAATGTCTATTAAAAAGTAAATAATTATTTTATGTACCAAAGTCAAATTGTAGAGAAAAGGTCAATAAATAATATATTCAAATTTAAAACAAAAAAGTACTGTTTTTTAGAAATTTACCTTTAAATTAAAAAAAAAAAACACGTTGTTTTATTTATTTTTTTTTAAATGAAACATTTGTCCTTGCTCCTTTAATTGAAAAAATAAATTAGGGCTTGAATTACATTTTTAGAGGAGTTATAAGCTTGGAAAGATGGGGTGGAATTATTCACTATTTTCACGAAATTTCTGACACACCTAGTTATTCACTAAAGGTCACCTATCTGGTACTGGGCAAGGTCACCGTTGCTTAACTGACGATAACTGGTGTGTCACCGTGATTATATATATATATATATATATATATATATATATATATATATATATATATATATATATATAGCAAAAATGGTAATTAGTAAAAACGTGAAAAGAGTGCTCAATACTATTGCAGAGCAAATATGTGTTTTATTTTTTTATTTCCGTTTTATCTGTTTAGCTACACATGTTTCGGTGGCCGAATCATATTTACGATCCAGCAACTTCGTCAGACTTTACAGAAATACTTCGTCTAAAACCATTTTCCCAAATAATAATAAACATTTCTGTAAAGTCTGACGAAGTTGCTGGATCGTAAATATGATTCGGCCACCGAAACATGTGTAGCTAAACAGATAAAACGGAAATAAAAAAATAAAACACACGCACGCACGCACGCACGCACGCACACATATGTAATTATTTCATGTATCTGCCTAAAATTTTAAGTATCTACTTTACTTCAATAGTGCTCAATACCTGAGTAGAGCTAGATAGTAAGTTTAGAATATATATATATATATATATATATATATATATATATATATATATATATATATATATATATATATATAAAATATCATTCTCTATTTTTTAAACGGATTTTTACTTAAATATAATTTACGCAAACTAGTTGTGATTTTAAAATATAAAGGCAATTATTTATATATGAGTGGAGTGGCTCCGATAAGAAGGACGACTCGTGGAGAGCGCCACGAATCGAGTATTTGGCGGCGGGTGCACACCTGGAAATTAAGAGGTAGTGCGAAATTAAGAGGTGATTCTCTCAATTTTTTTTTAGATTAAAATAGTGCATGGCATCTTAACATATGAAATTAATATTAATTGGTGTGATATAAATAGAGGACTCTTTAATCCTAACTAAATTTTTTCAGTGTAACTCAACTGTAACTACAAAATGCAACAAACGTATTTCTAAGACAGTATAAGGGAGACAACCATGATTGTCTTTATCAAAATTATACTCTAAATTTTTCCCCGCATTTTAGTCCGATATGAGAAAATTTAAATAATTAGAAAAGTATACTCAAATGGCAAAAATCATGGAAGATGCAATTTCAGTTTTAGTTTAAAGTTAATTGCTTTTTATTCACAATATATTTTAATTCAAACATTTTTAATTGAAAAGTAAAGCATCAAACCTTTACCAAAGGCAAAGCTACTTTTCATTAATTTTTAATACGCAGTTACCTCCCATGTAATTTATATATATATATATATATATATATATATATTTATATATATATATATATATATATATATATATATATATATATATTTATATATATATATATATATATATATATATATATATATATATATATATATATATATATATGAGCTTCGAGGCGGAGCCAATATTAACCGTATGTATCGCTTGAAAAAACAACAATAACAAATCTAAATTTATAAGCGATAAAAATAAACAGTAAAATTAATCTAGGGTTTGTGGCATAACGGTTAAGGCACCGGCACCGAACTGTGGTAAACATGGTCTGAGGTTCGATCCCTAGAAACAGTTGAACTACGCTGACGAGAGGTAACGACCTCGAAACACGCGTAAAATAAATATATATATATGTCCACATAAAACTGGTTTGTAAATCCTCTCTTTCATCCACACACACACACACACACACACACACACACATATATATATACCGCTCCCCATGTGGGGTACCAATTTACCATTTAGGTAAAAATGCACTTTCTTAAATTGAATTCATTCAAAACGTATCGCAAAAACAAAAACAAATAACATCTATCTATCTATCTATCTATCTATCTATCTATCTATCTATATATATATATATATATATATATATATATATATATATATATATATATATATATATATATAGGAGGTAATCATTCTCTGTTTCACATTCCAGTTTTCTGCATTGCTATAGGCCTTTTAAAATAATCACATGCATTTTACCTATAATGCTTCACGCAAACTACCATTCCTTATACATTGTTGGGACACACACACGCACACACACACGCACACTCACTCACTCACACACACACACACACACACACACACACACACACACACACACACACACACATATATATATATAAAATAGGAATAAATGCTGGGAGCAGGTGTACAAACAGATCTCCATTAATCCCTTATCAACTAATTATTCAGAGACCAACTTAAAATGTTAATATTGTAAAATTTCTTTAAAAAAACCCAACATTTTTCTTCATAGTGAAATTATGACTTAACTCACGAACAATTCTGTTTAATTTCACAAATTCACCATTTCTACGCACTTGGCATTTTTCAAAGCAAACGTTTCTTTTTTTTTTTTTAATCTTCCATTTTTATGATCTTACAAAGACGATGAATTAAACTTTTTTTCTTAGGTGACGGTGGTCAAGCGCCCAAGCGGTTAACGACACGAACTGACGACCTGAGTGTTCCGTTCAAATTCAGCTGGTTTTAAAACGTCACTTTTAAGTGAGATGTCCTTAAAGTTCACGTGGTACCAAGAATTCTGACTAAAAATATCAGGGAAAACCAATTCCAACAATAAAATTTCCGGATTCATACGATGCGATAATGCTATTTTGAGTGCCTTTTTTTGTTTCCCGGCTGAATCATATCGCTTCATTCTGTACGATTCAAGGGAATGCTGTAAATAAATATTTTTTTTTCATTTTATTAGGAACTCATGTTTTCATTTAAAATAAAATTAAAATTCATTAAATAAAAATTATGTTAATATAGAATAATAATTACCGGAATAGTAGCAGAAACTTGCAATGAATCGAGCGACCAACAGAGGATACTGTTGTTTGAAAGAAACAGCTTAACTTGCAGACATGTAAATAATCAAGTTTATCAGATGTTTGAACTCGTGAAGTATTTCATTCCGGTCTCCACATAATGTCGGTAATCAGGAGAGAATATGCACTATTTCGGAGCCTACCTCTTTCTGTAGGATTGTATCATAATACAGTCTATCGTTTTTTTACGGGTATGGTCTGTAGTGTGGTTTCAAGTGAGAGCCATGTCTTTGAAGTCGGCTTGAAAGTCAACACCAAAGTGTACCTTGACGGGCTGAAGAGTGTGGTGACCCTCTGGTGCAATCAGGTGACGACTGGTAGACCCTTTGTGTGGCAGCAGGACTCGGCATAGCCCCACAAGTCCCAGGGACCCAGGCTTGGCTTCAGAAAGTATGTTACGGATTTGTACCCGCCTCTAACTGCCCCCCCTCCACACCCGACCTGAACCCGCCGAACTACTTCGTTTGGTCATACGTTGAGAACATCAACAACATAACCTCCCACAACAATAAAGCCAGCCTGGTCGCTGCCATCTGGCGAGCTCCCACCGGCGCTTGCGAAAAAGGTATGCTCTGAGTTTCGGACCCATATGGAGGTGGTGACTGGGGCTGACGCGGCTTCATTGAATAGATGTCAGCTCTACTACGTAATTAAGTTACTTGAATTAATTTTTTATTAGGTTAAAAAAATAAAACTGTAGTGTTGTTTCCTTTAGGGCGACAATTTTATCGTTCCACTCTGTATGTATCACGGGTCAGTAGAGATACGAATATGTAAGGGTAATATTATAAACAAACGCAATGAGATTATAGAAGACTGCATTCACAAAGGTAAATACAAACACAACAAGTTTGATAATGGAATAAAAAAACGACTGTATAGAGGAAAAAGAAAAATATATATTGATCTCATATATTAAACTGATAATTACAAGGTAGATGGCAGAAAAAGAGAAATATAACAATTAAACAATAATTACTACTATGATACAATGCATCAATATACGGATATTATTTTATTATTAAATAACATGCACTTTGCGTGATTGTAAGCACTGTAATTATGCTAAAATATTGGAGAATCTATTATATATATAAAAGTGAACGTGTGTGTGTGTGTGTGTGTGTGTGTGTGCTTTCAGTATTCCTATGCAATAACTCTCTCAATTTTTAGTCTACGGACTCGAAATTTGATATACAGGGTAATGCGATTTGGGAAAATGTTTATAATCCATTTTTAATCAGAAATTTGGCTGTTTAGGGGTCAAAGTTCAACGATTTGACCTTTGAGAACTCTACCAAACTCCTCCGCCAATTTGGGGTGTAAACACTTGAAATTTTAAAGATAAATTCTTTGGATATGGATTTAACATAATAACTTGATTTGAGCCCAAAACAATAAATGTTAAGGGGTCATAATAGGGGTCAAAGTTATAAAAATTGACCGTTTTTTTTCTTTTTACTCAGCATACACCTCCAAATACCCGGGCAACGCCGGGCTGAAATGCTAGTATATATAATAAAATGATATAGAATTACAATAGAATAAATGTGATAGTGAAAAATATAATGTGACAAATAATGTAAATACACATAGAAAAGTTACTAAAAACAAAATCATCTGTAAATTAAAGTAGTAGAGATAGGAGGATCAGATAACAATATATCTTTTCTTCTTCTATCTTATTCTATCTATCTATCTATCTATCTATCTATCTATCTATATTTTCTTCTATCTATCTTCTTCTATCTTTTCTTCTATCTATCTATATGAATAAAATGAACTCATTTTTCCCTTCCGATTTTGACCTTAATAGGATTGAAAATCTAGAAACTTTATGCAGATGTACAATGCACAAGCTGTATCACGATATCTGAGGTGTGTTAGAGGCATACTACCTATCTACTACCTCGCTGATTGGAGCTTCCTATATTTTATCTGGTGAGAGACAACTGCCACAACCGGTTACGATTAATGGAAGTAGTAAAGTCTTCTCTCTCTCTAATAAATTTATACTTCCACCGCCACCCATTTACACCGTCCGTGACCGTTCACAGGAGACAATTACGAACGAACACCGGTTACGGTTTTTAGAAAAACTGGACTGCAATTTCGGTGAAACGCACTACGCTTACTTTCATGTTGGTTAAAAATAAAAACAAAAACAAACCAAAAAACTTTACATTTTCTTTCGTTAAAATAAAAATGATATTACTTCGATTCCGTTTCATTTCGTGTCCTTCGGCAATTTAACGATCGTTTCTTTTCATTTTTTTAATATTATTTTTTTTTGTTTTTTTATATAACTTTTCTGTTTTTCGTTTTCCCCATCTTTCCATTATTCATATTTATTTCTTCTCTCTTTCCGTTTTTCATCTTTTTTCGGCAAGTTTAAGATCGTTTCCTTTTAATTTTTATTTATTTATTCATTTATTTTCTTTCCTCTGTTTTCGTTTACTTTTTATTTATTTCTTCTCTCTTTCTGCTTTTTCATCTTTTTTCGGCAGTTCGATTACATTTCACTTTGTTCGATGCCTTTCGCTCTATTTTTATCGTTTTTTTTTCTTCCTTTTTTCCGGATTTTCCTTAGAGGCGGCGCTAGGAACCCATTTTTTTCTCCATTCTTCTTCATATTTCTTCTTCGTTTTTTTGGGGGTTGGAAACAGTCGTCTCACGTTCGTATATAACAACATATTTTCTTGGTATATTTCGGGGTGCTACAACTGCGGTGATGGGGATTCTTCCATTACACCAAATCAAGCCACAGCAAAGCGTGCCAGGGTACAGCTACGATATATATAAAAGTGAACGTGTCTGTGTCTCTGTCTATGTGTCTGTCTGTGTGTCTGTGTACATTTCCCCACACAATAACTCTCTCAATTTTTAGTCTAGATATTTGATATACAGGGTACTAAAATTTGGGAAAATCTTTTTGATCGGTTTTCAGCCAGAAATTTGGCTGTTAAGGGGTAAAAGTTCAATGATTTGACCTTTGAGAACTCTACCAAACTCCTCCGACAATTTTGGGTTTAAACACTTCAAATTTTAGATATAGATTCCTTGGACATGGATCTAACTTAATAACTTAATTTGAACCCAAAACAATAAATGTTAAGGGGTTATAATAGGGGCTAAAGTTAAAAGAATTTGACCTCTGCGGTCTCTACCAAATAACTAAGACAATTTCTGGTCTAAACATTTGAACTTTTACATAAAGTGTAATCACAGATAGGGCAAGCTTTTTAATCGGTTTGGGTCGAAACTTTTTAGTTACCAATGTATAAATGTATGTATGTATGTATGTTTGCATGACTGCCTAAAACTTTTGACAGAGGCTACGGATTTTACCAAGATCAGTATCGTTTTAAAGTTCGCCCTTTCAGACAACAAATATCGAACAATTGGCTAAAAACATTAATATCTTCACCTTCAACTGGGAACTTCCACAGGGGGGGGTCTCTTTTTTCACCGATATTTTTGAAAGTCATCCTCTCCTTTCGATTGTCTAGCCTTAATTTTAATAAATGTCACTTCCGATTTGGCGGTGGTCATAACAGCAAAGACGTCAGGTTTTTTTTCCCGTTCTTTTCCTCCTTCGCGGTACGGGTTGGAGCCTGCATTCCTACTAGCACTTTTATTTTGCTCAACATACACATCCAAACACCCGGGCAACGCCGGGCTGAAATGCTAGTTAGTAAATAAATAGTAAAAATAAAAAGTCTATTACAATAGTCAAACGTTAAAAAAAAATCGGATAACCACTATTTGCAATTAGTATAAATAAAGAACAAATATTACGAAAAAGAAATTGCACTTAGAGGTTGGTTGGTTTTGTTTTATGGCATGTCAACCTTTTCAGATTATTTAATGCCAAATCTAGTCATTTTTAAGAATTTGTTTTAATAGAATATAGGTGTTTTTTTTTCCAAGTCAGTTTCTATTTAACCCATAGTTGGGACCCTAACAGCTATTACTACTCCTGATCAGAGTGGCTCTGGGGGCAATACCAATTAAAGGGTGGCTCCACACTCCCCAAAGCCCGTAAGCTGGGGCCTCACCATTGGATATAGTTTAAGGACCTGCACCTAGAATTTGCACTTTGTTAAAACAGTAATAAAAGATAATATTTAAACATAGCATAATATTATATGGATAACAATGTAGGAAGTCAAAATGTTTAGCGTTTAATTAGAAAAAGTTTATCGAAGCAAAAGTAAAAACCCGAAGCGTAGTAGCGGTACGCATTGAGTTCACACCTATAAGCCTATACTAGACGAGTTATAAACGAAACCACTCTACAAAACTAATATATGCAATATAATGTTAGTGGTACAGCTGTATCTGAAGTAACGTGAATCTAATGATCATAACACACGATATAACTAGCAATTACGATAATCTGAAGAAAAGTGTAAGATTAACGTATTAACGTAGCAACTTAAGTCATTAAATCTTATGATAATTATACATGATAAAACTCACAATTAAGATAATCTGAAAAAAAGTGTAAGATTAACGTATTAACGTAGCAACTTAAGTCATTAAATCTTATGATAATTATACATGATAAAACTCACAATTAAGATAATCTGAAAAAAGTGTAAGATTAACGTATATCATAAGTGCGTTGCAACTTGTCATTACATTTTATGATAATTATACATGATAAAACTCACAATTAAGATAATCTGAAAAAAAAGTGTATAATTAACGTATATCATAAATGCGTTACCACTTAAGCCATTAAATTTTATGATAATTATACACGATAAAACTTATAATTAAGATAAACTGATGAAAAAAGTAAGATTAATGTGTATCATAAGTGCATTACAACTTAAGTAAATAAAATTTTTAGTATTTTAATATAATAATAAATTCAGAATATTAACATGATAAATCTAGATTTACTATGCAACGGAAAAAAGTGAAATTTAAATTAAAGTGGATGTAAATAAATCGTTATCATATATATATATATATATATATATATATATATATATATATATATATATATATATATATATATATATTTCCGTGGAAATATATTTTATTTCCTACCAATACATACCAATACTTATTTAAGAAGCTCAATGCAATTACAGAAAAATATAGTGAATACATGACAAAAGACTATATTCCAAAGTTCATGACGTTAACCATCTTATAATTTATTCCTTTAATTCAATTGACGTTTACAATTCTTGACAGTATCTGTTTCGTAGCGGAAAATCAATAATTTAATTATTATATCAAATCAGTGAATCAATTTTGCCCTTAACTCATCAGAAGAAATACCATTCATCAAAAGGAAATAAAGTGGGTTTTGACATGATTCAAATTAAAAAATTGGAAGAGAAGCTGCATATACCATATAATATGTTTCCATTATGCTATTTTTCTTACACACACACACACACACACACACACACACACACACACACACACACACACACACACACACACACATATATATATATATAAAAGAATTAGGATATAAAATTAGGAAAAGCACCAAACATATCTATTAACTAAATAACTTTGTTAAAACATTTTATTAGTGGAATAAGATGCTGATAATTGAAAAAAAAAAAAAAAAAGGAATAATCAACCCATGTGTGGTTTTACAATTAGGCAAGTGGCACTATAATAAAAATGTAAACAAAATCAGTACCGTTACTCGACAAAACGGCATATAATGATAATGATTAGTGTTTACATTTGAAAATAAAATTACCTGTATGCTTGCAGATTTAATTAAATTATGATAATTAAATTCTTCTTAGATAAGAGAAAAATCCAGGTTGTCCTCGACGGTCGTACATCTAAACAATATGATATAAATGCGGGAGTGCCCCAGGGATCTATCCTTGGACCTCTACTGTTCCTGATATTCATAAATGACCACCCCGACAAAATTGCCTCTGAGATGGGTATATATGCTGATGACACCACACTCTATAGCAGGCACGGCAGGAATACAAATGAACATATATCTAAAGTAATGGCAGAAACACTAGATGAAGACCTCCAATCAGTAGTGGAATGTGGACAAAAATGGATGGTCACGTTTAATGCCGCCACGACTAAACTGGTTTCATTCAATAATTACAAGAAACCTTCTCTACCACCTATAGCAATGGCCAACGACTCTTTATCTGAGAGTACGTCTTTCAAGCTCCTTGGCCTAACGTTCACAGGAAACATGAGTTGGAACAATTACATCGAGGGCATTGCCAGGGCCGCTGCAAGGAAGGTGGGCTCTCTCTACCGTGCTAGAAAACTACTAACACCCAAAAGTATCCTGTACCTCTATAAGGCAACCATTCACCCATGTATGGAGTATTGCTGTCATATTTGGGCTGGTGCATCGGCTACTAGTCTCTCGCTCCTTGACAGGGTTCAAAAGAGAGTCGCAAATCTGATAGGCCCTAAACTAGTATCTAAGCTTCAGCCTCTGTCCCATCGACGAAACGTTGCACCCCTCTGCCTGTTCTACAAGTATTTTAATGGTGAATGCTCTGATGAACTGCAAGCACTTGTGCCCCCACGACGTGAACACCCTCGACAGACCCGACAAGCTGCAAAATCCCACCCCCACACTGTAGAGATCCCTAGATGTAAAAGATCTTTCTACTCCGGTAGTTTCTTCCCCAGAACCGCTAGACTTTGGAATTCCATTCCAGGTCACTGCTTCCCCAACTGTACTGACATGCAGAAGTTCAAGTGCAACGTGAACCAAAATCTTGCTGCCCAAATCCTTACATAGTAGCCCCCTACACCAAAGTGGCAATGTGCCTTGTTTGGGGTGAAAATGTAATAAAAAAAAATGATATTGAAAATTAGACTAATGGATACCAATATGGGCAACTTGATATTGAATAAAAATAACCCAACTACGAATCTTAAAATCTTGACCCCGGGACTGCAAACTGTTAAGTTGATTGTAAAATCTGTAGACATTAAATCAACGTATATGGTTTTAAAATCTAGAAAAAAATAATGCAACAATGATGTGTTTTTTTACGTTCAAATATATAAATATATATAAATATATATGTATATGATTACTTCATTTAATCACATAAATTAATATACGAAAGTATAAATTTATGCGTAAACTTTAAGTATTTACTTCAACAGTGCTCAATACGTATATAGAGCTAGTTAGTAAGTTATAAAATATATATGGCAATTAAACTACACAGAATATTCCGCGTTTCATTCACGCTAGGATTCATCATATTTTATAACTTACTATATATATATATATATATATATATATATATATATATATATATATATATATATATACATAATCGACAAAAAAAAGTAATCAATAAATTATAATAAACAAAATTATAATAACAGTTGCAACGAAACTAACAGCTTAAGCCCGTACAGCGGAAGTAAAAATAATGAAAAAAAAAAAACACAAAAAACACGTGCAATAGAGGAATCAAAACTGGCCACCAACCACTACGAAATTCGAGTGATTACTGCATTATCAAGGCAAGTATATATATTTTCTTATCATATATCAATCCTTATATAAGAAGTTCAATGTAATTACAGAGCAATATAGAGAATAAATGACAAAAAGTTATATTCCAAAATTCATGATGTTGACCATCTTATAATTTATTCCTTTGATTCAGTTGACTTATACAATTCTTGACAGCATCCGTTTCGTAGCGCAAAATCAATCACTTAATTATTGTATCAATCAGTGAATCTATTATTTTTAAATTTAACAAAACGTAAGTATAGTTTTTGAATTGTATGATTTTAAAAATCATAATTGTAAGGATTGATGAGTTTGATTGTAATAACTAATGGATTTGAATTATGCATGGTTTTCAATTCGGATCACTTGTTTAGTTATGATAACGAACTGAAATGATCAATCATTTTTTTTTTTAGCTAAGTTTAGTTGTTTCGTATATACAAACTTGTATAATAGTTTATAATTTGTTGATATTATTTTCACAAGTATGCATACAAAACATAGAATAATTATTAAATTATTAAATAGAACATTTTGGTAAAATATTCATAAATTAATTAAAATTGCTAGTACGAATAGTTGGGTTTAATGACTTTGTTTGATAAAAATTCAATGTGGCGTAATGGAAAAATTTAAAGGTAACAATTTTCGAATTTTTACCATGTCAAATCACATTTCAATTCCTTTTGGCGGATTGATCATTGCTATTTCTTCTAATGAGTTAAGGGCAAAATAGATTCACGAAACAGATACTGTCAAGAATTGTAAAAGTCAACTGAATTAAAGGAATAAATTATAAAATGGTCAATATCATGAATTTTGGAATATAACTTTTTGTCATTTATTCTCTCTCTCTCTTTATATATATATATATATATATATATATATATATATATATATATATATATAATGTGTGTGTGTGTGTATTATTGATAAAAAATGAATAATGACTGTATTGACTGAAAAGTCCTATTATTCGTAGGCCACAAGAACACTTTTAAAACATTGTTTTTTCTAACGAGCTGATGAAGCCCAAGTGTGTTCAAATTATAATTTGATGAATAAACATATTATTATATGCTTACACTGGCGGTCTTAAATAATTGTACTTAATGTTGTGACCAATGAAAAAAAAACTGTCTGAAAAAGAGTAAATACTAGTATATATATCCCTATCGACGTGGTATCTTTAAAAGAGTATATATATATATATATATATATATATATATATATATATATATATATATATATATATATATATATATATATAATGTAAAGCCATATATTGGTATATATAGCTTTGATGATATAATAAGGAATAAACATGAATTGGGAGAGGTGTTATATGCTTTTTATTCCTTGGTATTTCGGAGCCTAATGCTTCTCATCAGAAAAGGGGGTGCTGAGAACAGTTTAATGCAACTACCTTATAATATATATATCATATATATACACACATATATATATATACATATACATATATATGTACATATATATGTGATATATATATATATAATGTATATATATATACATACATACAGTCATATATATATATATATATATATATATATATATATTTAAATAAGGTGGTAGTCACCAACAATGTGTATTTTTTAACATTATTTTATTATTCCGTGTCTTGGTTTTTCATTGAGAATTATGTTTAGATCATTGTAATAATGTTTTTAAATGATTGAAATCGTTTTTAACGCGTTTCAGACGTTCTGTAAAGCGTCCTCTTCAGAAATTATTTTCAAAATGTGTTGGAGATGTAAAAATAGCATTTTCATAGTTCATTTGAAGTGGAAAAGTGTAAGTGTCTACTAATCATTGGAAAGTTCAATTTTTATTGCTCTTTTATTGGACTGTGGTCATTTGTGTTGTGTTGATCTCTCTCACTCTCTCTTTCTACTTGTGTTTTTTCTTTTACTTTAGGGTAGGATGTGTGTGTGTGTGTGTTTTCTTTTGTTGGTTTGAAAATGTGTGTACTGATTATTATGAGGTTATTTGCTTCCCTAGGAAGGTGACTGTGATCCAAGGTTGTTACTAATGTGTATGTGTGAGGAGGGGGGGGGGGAGGAAGAACCAGCTCTTCTGAAATAAGGGTAGGGGTGCTTTCATTCTATTTTGATATTTATTTTTTGGATTCTTAGATTTTAGTATTGTGATTTTTCGTTTCAGTCTTAGACTGTTCGGGTATTCTTTATATTATGTTTGTTTATATAGAGGGGTGTATTAAAAAATATGTATAGGGGATTTTTTAATGTTTCTATTTATTTTATTGTCTCCCCATGTGGATATGGCCAGACCCAGGATCGGTTCCTAGTGTGGTGAAGATCTCGTTCCCCAGAGGGGAGGGCCAATTGGAGGGGTATAGGTATGAGAGGGGGATGATAGAAGGGATGATAGTTGTCTCAGTCATGAGAGATTTCTCCTCCACTGACTGAGGGGGGGCGAGGTGTTGGAACAGATATTATACTATGGTCCTAGGGTTTTTCTAGTGTTGTTGGTTTTGAGGTTAAGTAGGGTTGGTATTGTTCAATGTGTTGTATTAGAGATAGGGGTGTTATGTCTGTGTGTGGTTGTATGCGCGCGCGCGCGTGTGTGTGTTTTAATGTGTCGGTTCTGATTTATTTGTGGATGTGTATATGTATATGGATGTGCATACGAGTGTGCCTTGCATTTCATGTTTTTGTGTGTTGATATTAGGCTCTGTTTAGTTTAGGAGTGAATCTTGTGATGAAGTTTTTTCCTGTATAAGTAAATAAAAATAATTGTCTGTTTGGAAAATTGGCATTATTTTGAAGCTGTTTCCACTGCATGTGTGTACGTGTTTTGTAAACATAGAGGTGTCTGTTATCTGCAATTTTGATGTTGCTCTTATGTAAGGCTACTCTATTGCTGAAATTTTTGGTGGCGCCTATGTAGGATTTGTTGCATGCTGTGTATCTTAGTACATATACTACATTTCTGGAGGTGCAATTTAAATCCTTTTTTATTTTGAATGTTTGTGTTGGGTTTTTGAATGTGTATGTGTTACCTTCTATTATTATGTCACATACTCCACATCGCGGTTTGTTGCATTTTGTAACCCCTTTTGTAGTGTGTGGGACGAGTTTTGAGGAAGTTAGGATGTGTTTTAAGTTTTTGCGTTTGCTTTATATATATATATATATTCGAGAATCGTTTCAATACTAATGCCTCCTATTTTTTAAAAACTTTTTGTACTCCAGAATTTATTTTTCTATATACTCACCACTATTCTCAAGGTACTTTTGTCAGCGATGAACGTCTAACCCCTCCTCCGCAAAAAAAAAAAAAAAAATTTGAAAAGCTAATGAGATTGAATAAGGAAGGATGAGATTAGAAACAAAAATCAAAGAAAGCAAAATTCAGGTATCAATGCACCCGGGGTTCGGAATAATACACGAATTCTGTATCCTTCGACTTTTTTATTTAAATTATTTTTTAATTGCATCCGTTTGATTTTGTGAACAATTTTCACGATCTCAGCTATATCCTATTTTGGAATGAATGATAATAAACATGGTTTTGATCCTGGTGTGTTTTGGACCTTATTTCCGTTACGAAGCTGACTTTTTCTCGGGTTAAATTTTTACTATTATAATTCTGGCGAGAAAAATTACTATATATATATATATATATATATATATATATATATATATATATATATATATATATATATATATATATATATATATATATATATATATATATCCAGTAGTTTACAATTAAAAAAAATAATAATATAATGGATATGTATTTATTTATTTGTTATGCATATGTTTTAAGACAATTGTAAATACGATTATTATATATTTTCTTTATAGAATGCCTTACACGTATTCTACTGAATAGCAGAACCACTAAACACACACACACACAACCCCCCACACACACGTGCGCGTGAATCCACACACAAGTTAAAAGAAAAACAACCAAAAAATTATCCCGACCGCATAAATTTATTTCAACCCAATAGGGTCTTTTCAAATGAGTAAGCTGATCAAGATTTGCTGTACCACTGAATAATACACATATATATATTGCTGATGCGACGATTCCAATATTTTTCACGATTCAGATACAATTACTGTTTCCATAGTAAGTTTCCGATTCCCATACAATTACCAGTTGCGATTCTTTAATAAATCTCTAAATATTTAACTGTAAAGTTGTTATTTTCCCCGATTGCTGTAAAACAAACAAACAAAATAAACCAACAACAACAAAAAAAAAGAACACATGTAAAATGTGCATATATTTTCTTAAACGTAAAAGCACACCTGTGGAAGTGATTTATTGATTTTATCTTTACTGGTAGTTTAAAATTAATAAATATTCATTATTTTAGTATAACTACCAGCAGTGTAAGATTTTATTTTTAAACAAATCAAATAAAAAAGATAATAAAAGGAATCGTTTCGGCATCGCAAAATGAGCAGACATTTTTTCGAATCCGATACCGATTCCGATACCGATTCCGATACAAAATTCCAATTTTTCCGATTCCGATTAATCGTCCCAACATTAATATATATATATATATTGTATTGTGTGTCAACCCATGGAGGGTTAAGTTGGTCAAGAAACGTCCTGGGAACAGAAACCAATATGTCACTATGTGTCGGTCACTAGAGTGACTGCCGAACGGTTACAAAGAAGTCTCTTTTAAGAAGTGAATGCATACCTGGAATTGTGTGTGGCTTTTCTCTAGGCGGTTCTTCATTCTTCGAGGATGACTTCTTTCTGTTGGATTCTAGCTGAGAAGGCGGTAGACCTCGTCTTGATGTTAAAGCAGATCAAACAATACGCAACACAGATTGTAATATATGTAAGAGAATTTTAACTATTTTATTTTACAAAAATATTACAATATATCACAATTAAAAAAATAATTCATAACAATTAAACTTTTAAAGGGCTTAAATAACCTTAACTAACTTATTGTATTTGGGAAGAGAGAGTGTCGCCTTTTTTTTCGGAGAGATAAAATTGTGCGTGCTCACCTCATGCTTGCCGGCCGAAAAAGAGAATGAGTCAAGGTTAAATTGTATTGTTGTCCCTTTCCCTGTATCCTTCTGCTAGTGACAAAATAACCTTCCTTGGAGTAGTGACAACACAGTGGCACATGCACGAATAGTGCCGTATATATATATATATATATATATATATATATATATATATGATTTTCAGAATGTGAGAGATTGTATATAATAAATTCTACAGCCAAACAACGTCGCAACTCACAAGAGCCATGACAGTCAACGAACCGGAAGTCCAAGACTCGAGTCTTGGACTTCCGGTTCGTTGACTGTCATGGCTCTTGTGAGCTGCGACGGTGTTTGGCTGTAGAATTTATTATATATATATATTATATATATATATATATATATATATATATATATATATATATATATATATAGATTGCTAGATAGATAGATACAAAGAGAGAGAGAGAGAGAGAGAGAGAGAGAGAGAGAGAGAGAGAGAGAGAGAGAGAGAGAGAAAGAGAGAGAGAGAGAATATTTTTTCATTTATCACTTACTACCATCCAAATCCTTTGGAGTGAATGCTAAACATGATTTTGCTTCTTCTATTTTCGGATCGCATTTCCTTCGTACGATGAACCTCAATTTCAATTTTTTGTCTATTAGTCAGGCAAACACTCCAAAGACACCCAGTACTTGGCTTTCTTTCCTGATTAGGACAATGAACGCTATCCCGGCATCCTTATTTCTCTATATCTGGGTCACTTGGGTATAGTTTCTTGTCGCATACACGACTAGTCTGAGCGGCTTTTATTCTGACAGCGGCTCTGCTCTACCGACAGATGTACATTATCTGGCTAACTGGAATGCCATGTCGCGCATGCAAAGGAACCTTTCACTTATTTCCGGTGAGCTTTCCAGGGGTCACAACTCCATAGATGAACACTCGATTAATAGTCTACTTCTATGAGATTACTGATATCTAACGAAGACTCGGTGAGTCTAATCCACTTTATCAAAAAACAATAATGTCAATACAAATAAAGAGCAATACGTTTAAAGCAGATGCCCCATAAAAAATATTAAAAAAAAACAGAACAAAATACAAAACAAAAAAACAAAAAACAAAAAAGAACAACCAAAAACAAAAACAAAACCAAAAAAAACAAAAAACAATTCGCATCCTATCCCGAGGCACGCGTTCACAAATATCCGAGTGCTTAAAATTTGTGATTCAGAATCCATCCTTGTAAACTCCCCGATATATTTTAACATTAAATTAAACGAAACAAATCTACAATCCTCAAACTCTAATCTTTTTGACATGCCATGATACCTTTCGTTTGACACACAAGTTCCCGTTAAATCACCAAAGTTAAGCAACGATGAGTCTAGTCAGCACCAGATGGGTGACCATTTGGGACTTCCAGGTGCTGTATGTGCTCTCCGCTTATTTCGGCATTGTTTCCAATCGTCCTGGACTTCTACCTGCCACTGGACTCAAGCGGTGCCGAATCAGGTGAGGTGTGGTTGGGGATTGCGCAACCCTAACCACACAATTACATGCGCAGCTGTCCCTGTAGGGGGTATCCTTTGTCTTTCGAGACTGAACGGAGGACTCACCATCACCATCATGATATCTTCTCATTCTGCTGTAAAAACTCTAACAAGAATATGCGCGAGCTGTGAGTCAGTATCTGCAACACCCACTTCCTGACTAAAGAACATAACCTACAATTAGATAATCACGCCTAGATGGGCTTTAGACTACCCTTACAACAATAGCGTTATGGACTTTTTCTTTACCATCCTTCTTCAACACAGGCCTGTAACTTGTTCGATTGTCTCGCTGATAGTATAGACATACAGGGTGACCCCCCCACAAAAAACGGGCCCCAACTCTAATTAGGCCCCGTTTCTTAGTGTTTTGTCCGAATGAAATGAAACTTTGGTCATAACTAGTTTATTATATTCAAAACATCACATCAAAACACTAGGGTCTTTGGCCTTATTTTCTCCGTTCTACAGCATATATCCTAGATGGATTCCATTTAGCTTTTGTTATTTTTGGGTCATCCTGTAAATGGTCACCCATCTGGTGCTGGCTCATATTCGAGCGCCTAAATCTATGTATTTGTGGATTTTTATTTGTTCCTATTTATTTTGCCTCCGCACGAGAGCAGAGTTAGACACCAAGGTCGTTTTTTTTTTAATGCGGAGAAAGAAACAAAAATAAAATAAAATGTCTTAGTCGTAAAGGATTTCTTCTCCACTAACTGAAAAGTGTAGTATCAGATCAGATACTACATCTTGATCTTGTCTCGAAGATAAAGAAAACTCTCATGGTGTTTAACCTGTAGAGATTGGCTTGGTTTCTCGAGCTGCTGTTTGGAGATTGGTTATTCCAGATTTTCATAAACAATCTCACTTCTGCAATCGTGCTTGAGATGAGTATACTTGCTGATAACATCACGCTAGATTCTCGATATGTGAAAAAAGTCAAAACCTACGACTGAATCCTTAGAAAAGTAATCTCCAGTCTGTAGTGGAAGAAGACCGAAATGAAGAATTACATGTAATGCTATGAAGACAAACTCATTTCCTTTAACAATTTAAAGAGAACTTTTCTAACAACCGATGACTAATAGCACCTCGACTTAAACACCTCGACTTAAACACCTCGACATAAACACCTCGACATAAACACCTCCACTTAAACACCTCCACTTAAACACCTCGCCATAAACACCTCAACTTAAGCACCTTCACTTAAATACCTCGACATAAACACCTCCACTTAAACACCTCGACTTAAACACCTCGACTTAAACACCTGGACATAAACACCTGGACATAAACACCTCCACTTAAACACCTCCACTTAAACACCTCGCCATAAATACCTCAACTTAAATACCTCCACTTAATAAACACCTCGCCATAAACACTTCAACTTAAACACCTCCACTTAAACACCTCGACATAAACACCTCCACTTAAACACCTCGACAGGTAAGATAAATTGAAACACATTTACAAGAAGAAACTGCTAAGTCTTCTGCAATTAAAGTGGGCTCGTTCTACCGGACTAGAAAACTTCACACACACCTGCCAGTGTCCTATATCTCTACATTCGCCCGTGAATGGTGTATTGTTACCACATCTGCTCTGGTACACCAACTTCCAGTCTATCCCCCTAAGATAGTATCCAAAAACAGCCTCTAACCTAATAGAACCCAAACTGTCTCCCAAGTTCAAGTCCCTGTCCCATCGCTACAATGTTGTATTAACGTGCTTTACAAGTAATCCAATGAAATGTGCTCCGATATATTTACTGCGACTAAAGCGATATGCAGCAAAATCTCATCCATCAATATAGAAGTCCCCGGATGCAGGAGAGCTTTCTACTCGAATATAAATATATTTCTTTTGTAATCGCTTGCCCCCGGAATGCCTTCTCTGCTTCCTGTTTCTTCCACTGTACCGAAATGCAGAAATTTAAATGCAATGTGAATAAGCATCTCGCTGCATAACTCCCCATTTAGCATATTCCTATAAAATTGCCCCCTCAGTGACAGCATCCCCTTACATCTCAGTGTAAATTTACTTTGTTTAGGTTGAATAAAAGCTAAGAAAGAGAGAGAGAGAGAGAGAGAGAGAGAGAGAGAAATATACGGCATAATCGTGTTGACACACCGATTCTCGCTAGATCACCGAAGTTAAGCAACAATGAACCTAGTCAGTACCAGATGGATGACCATCTGTATGTGCTCTCCGCTTATCTCGGCATTGTTTCCAGGCGTCCTGAACTTACATATACTTGCAACTGGAATTAAAACAGTGCCGACTCAGGAGAGGTGCGGTTGGAGATTGTGCAACTCTTGCCACAAAAATTCTACGCGAAGGCACCTTTCAGTGGGTATCTATAGTCTGTCAAGACTGAACGAAGCACATGTGTGTGTGTAGAGGGAGAGAAAGAGTGTGTGCGAGAGAGAGAGAGAGAGAGAGAGAGAGGAGGGGGGTAGAGATAAAGCGTTGGTAGATCTGAGTTAAATGTATGGTAATTATTAGGTTATATTCTGTTGGAGCATAAGAAATTCTGATGATGGCTAGCGAACTGTCCCTAAGCACTTCGAGGACGATATGGGGCAAATACTAAATCTGCTTGACTCGAACGCAAAAATAGATTTTGAAATCTCAAAAAAACTTACATAAAATATTAGGTTGGTGCAAAAATAATGTCGTTTTTTTATATATAGTTGGACGCCAAAAATTCAACATTATTTTTGCACCAACCTAATATTTAAAGGATACGCGTCTTCTTTTAGTTTTCTCTTCCTTGCGCTTAATAGACGCAAAAATATTATCCTTTCACTGTAAAAGCCACTAGATGCTGGTAGATTTTTTTCCCTGATAACCTGTTTTTTCGGATTTTTTGCCTTTGGAATTCCCTCCATGCTTCTTGTTCCCCTCACTTTAATGGTTTATTGATCTCCCATATTTCGTGACAATTTACACATTATTTATAGAGAATCCCGCGGTGAATTGTGAATAGTCATTATGTAATATATTATTCTATACTTATGTAATTGTAAATATACCACTATGTTGTCTTTATTTATTATCGGCCCTTTCAAGATGACAACACCAACACAAATGTGCAGAAATTTAGATGTAATGTGAACAAACATCTTGCAGTCCAACTTCTCAATCGGGCTTGCCCTTTTAAATATGGCCTCTATCACAGTAGCCTTTACATTTCACTGTCAATATGCCTTTTTTTGGTAGGGACGCAAAAGTAAAAAGGAAAAGGATAACAGACCAACTGACATACACACATCGACGAAAAGTAAAATACGCTCATTAGAAAAGAGGTGAGGCAATGTTACATATTGGAAGGGTCCTGCGTCAATGGCGGGTAAGTGAGCTAATGTGAATTTTAACAAGGGTCACATTTGAGTACATGTCATGATGAGCCAAATCTGAAAAACAGAATCATTCCTAGAGCTGAACCAAGGATGGGTGCTATTTGAGATCAAACAAAGCAAGAAGTCAGATCAATTGGACAAAACAGAGGTATGAGGGTCGATGACGAATGACGTCACATTTCGTCAAGTTCAGAGAGGACAGAAGTTATCAAGTGAGTCGGCCCATGGGAGCCGAACTAAACACATCGAATAATGCGTGTCTGCCATGGCTTGCGCGAGGCAAATGGCCAATAATGTTGAAAGAAAACTTTGATAATCGCCAAAAGGATAAAGGTTAATGAGTGCACACTAGTCAATGGGATAATATCGTAGTAATCGTTAGTAGTGGGAATTGAGTAAATTGAATTACTTAAGGAGACGGTTCATAAAGAATTTGTTTACGTTGAACTTGAAGACTACCAAATTGTAGTCAGCTGGAGAGCAGGCAAAAGGAACAGAGTTCTACAGGCGTGCAGTTCTGAGAAAGAAGCTTTGTTCATAGAATCTACATTAAGGTTTAGGCACAGATAAAGAGTAGGGGAAATTATTGATAGTGGTTTCAGATAGACGAGTGTTTTTCGTGAAAGTTTGGCGAGGGGAGACCAGATTGGGGCTCAGACAAGCACTTGCCATGAAAATAACGATAAAGCAGAGACAGGCTCGCAATGTATACGTCTCTTCTGTGGGAGAGAGGTTGCAGAGAAGAGAAAAGGGCATCCCCCACTAGGTTACGAAGTCTATTTTGAACTCTGTCAAGGTAGGATAAAGTGCTTCTAGCAGCTCCTGTCCAGATGTGGCAACAGTACTTCATCTTTGGACGTACCTGGCTTTTATATAGGTTGAGAATTGCAACAGCAGTGAGATATCTACTGGAGCGATAGAAGGATCCCACCATGTTTCCAGCAACGGATTTCATGTACGTGTTCCATTTCAAATCAGGAGTAATAGTCAATCCAAGAAGCTTGTTAAAACATGGAGCCTCCCCAAGACGAGAGTCGTTCATTTCAATTAATGCCAGATGAGTATCAGAGCGTTGATGATGTAAAGATAGAAGCTCAGTTATAGATGTATTAAAAGTAACCAACCACCTTTTTCCCCATTGCATCACATTCTCAAGATAAGAGGAGAGAGAATAAGAGAGATCTTGATCATTTACGGCCTTTAATGTGTTGCCATAGAGCTGATTTTAGTAAAAAGATAAGTGGAATAATTAATTAGATAAGAAAACATGAGTCTCCTCCCATACCTCCATACCTTCTCTCTCTATCCTGTGGGAGTCCGTTGTCTCCAGAAATAAAACCTCACAAACTCTCAGAAACGTCTTTGCATTTCTTTCTGCATGAAAAGAAGTTTTATCTGTCTAGCAAAACTGACGAGAAAAAAAATGGGGAAGATGAATCGAATCATGCAACAACCCCTACATGAAACAGTGACGACAAAAGCGAAGCGGCGGCCAGAGAAGTAGAGGAAAGGCAGTGAGAAAAAGATAATTCACTTCAATTCATAACGAAAATTTGTCGCTTGTAAATTGACAATTATTATTAAATAAAGAAGTGAGAATAAAAGACTCAAGTATATTCAAAAACATTTGGGCAATGAAAATATTAGAGCAAGAGAATGTACTGAAAATATATAAGAGAAATTCAACTTGAGGTTAAACACGGTAACGTTTTATTCATGGAAATCTCACCAATTTTCGCTTCATTTCATTCCGTCTTTTTTAGACGTTGGCATCTTTCGGAGAATTAATAATATCCGGCACTCAAAGCCCGACACATAAAGAGAAAAGACTCTAAAAAAAAATTTACCCGAATAGAAAAAAAAAAAAAAAAAAATGACTACAATTGCATGTATATAATTTTTTTTTTAAAGTACGAAACTAAGAACAAAAAACTAGCACAAAAATAAATAATAGGTAAAACTAAAAACAAAAAGATACCATAGAAAGAAATAACACAATTTTTCACAAATTGGAAATGCGAATTGCTCGGGCCTCTTATCGCAATTGTTCCCCGCTAACACATTGACCGGTAGTGAATTAACAAAAGCCATGCACTCAAAATAATAAATTTAAAAGAAATAGAAAGAAAACAAAATTACGAGCAGTCGTATATGTTAATAAGTCTTTTCATCTAGCATTTATTTTCGTATCTGTTTATTTTATTTTATTTTATTTTATTTATTTATTCATTCCTCTTTCCATTTTCGATTGCCGTACAAATTTTGACAAATGAATTATTCATTTGGTTGGAAAAGAACGCGAAATAACTTCTGAGTGGATTCTTATAATTAGAGGCAAGCAGAACTTTCCGATATCGAAAATTGAACGACTCGACACACACACACACACACACACACACACACACACACACACACACACACACACACACACACACACACACACACACACACACACACACACACACACACACACACACACACACACACACACACACACACACACACACACACACACACACACACACACACACACACACACACACACACACACACACACACACACACACACACACACACACACACACACACACACACACACACACACACACACACACACACACACACACACACACACACACACACACACACACACACACACACACACACACACACACACACACACACACACACACACACACACACACACACACACACACACACACACACACACACACACACACACACACACACACACACACACACACACACACACACACACACACACACACACACACACACACACACACACACACACACACACACACACACACACACACACACACACACACACACACACACACACACACACACACACACACACACACACACACACACACACACACACACACACACACACACACACACACACACACACACACACACACACACACACACACACACACACACACACACACACACACACACACACACACACACACACACACACACACACACACACACACACACACACACACACACACACACACACACACACACACACACACACACACACACACACACACACACACACACACACACACACACACACACACACACACACACACACACACACACACACACACACACACACACACACACACACACACACACACACACACACACACACACACACACACACACACACACACACACACACACACACACACACACACACACACACACACACACACACACACACACACACACACACACACACACACACACACACACACACACACACACACACACACACACACACACACACACACACACACACACACACACACACACACACACACACACACACACACACACACACACACACACACACACACACACACACACACACACACACACACACACACACACACACACACACACACACACACACACACACACACACACACACACACACACACACACACACACACACACACACACACACACACACACACACACACACACACACACACACACACACACACACACACACACACACACACACACACACACACACACACACACACACACACACACACACACACACACACACACACACACACACACACACACACACACACACACACACACACACACACACACACACACACACACACACACACACACACACACACACACACACACACACACACACACACACACACACACACACACACACACACACACACACACACACACACACACACACACACACACACACACACACACACACACACACACACACACACACACACACACACACACACACACACACACACACACACACACACACACACACACACACACACACACACACACACACACACACACACACACACACACACACACACACACACACACACACACACACACACACACACACACACACACACACACACACACACACACACACACACACACACACACACACACACACACACACACACACACACACACACACACACACACACACACACACACACACACACACACACACACACACACACACGCACGCACGCACACACGCACGCACGCACGCACGCACGCACGCACGCACGCACGCACGCACGCACGCACGCACGCACGCACGCACGCACGCACGCACGCACGCACGCACGCACGCACGCACGCACGCACGCACGCACGCACGCACGCACGCACGCACGCACGCACGCACGCACGCACGCACGCACGCACGCACGCACGCACGCACGCACGCACGCACGCACGCACGCACGCACGCACGCACGCACGCACGCACGCACGCACGCACGCACGCACGCACGCACGCACGCACGCACGCACGCACGCACGCACGCACGCACGCACGCACGCACGCACGCACGCACGCACGCACGCACGCACGCACGCACGCACGCACGCACGCACGCACGCACGCACGCACGCACGCACGCACGCACGCACGCACGCACGCACGCACGCACGCACGCACGCACGCACGCACACGCGTGCGCGTGAACCCACACACAAGTTAAAAGAAAAACAACCAAATATTATCCCGACCGCATAAATTTATTTCAACCCAATAGGGTCTTTTCAAATGAGTAAGCTGATCAAGATTTGCTGTACCACTGAATAATACTGTGAATGAATGATAGAAAATACGCCGTTTTATATTTACTAATAGGAGGGAGGGAGAGAAATAAAAATTGAACGTAGAGAATATAATAAAGAGGAGGAAAACGCATTACAGTTCCATCGCTATGGAAACCACTCACATCCACATTTCGATGATTTCGCTTCCATATCCATTTTCATACGAGAAGACACACACACACACATACATTCATGCACAGAAATAAACACACACTCATGCACACAAGCACACACACGTAGAGTGAGAGAAATGTAAAAAAAAAAGATATGTTTAATCCAAAATAATAAAGATCAACTAATATAGTGCGATTTTATATTTCATCTTTAAATTTAAAAGGATTTATTAGAAATAAGTGAATTTGAAAAATCACGATAGCAGCATTATGTATATATATATATATATATATATATATATATATATATATATATATATATATATATATCTTTCGGAGAATTAATAATATCCGGCACTCAAAGCCCGACACATAAAGAGAAAAGACTCTAAAAAAAATTTACCCGAATAGAAAAAAAAAAAAAAAAAAATGACTACAATTGCATGTATATAATTTTTTTTTAAAGTACGAAACTAAGAACAAAAAGCTAGCACAAAAATAAATAATACATTATGTATATATATATATATATATATATATATATATATATATATATATATATATATATATACATAATGCTGCTATCGTGATTTTTCAAATTCACTTATTTCTAATAAATCCTTTTAAATTTAAAGATGAAATATAAAATCGCACTATATTAGTTGATCTTTATTATTTTGGATTAAACATATCTTTTTTTTTTTACATTTTTACACACACACATACGCACACACATATATATATATATATATATAGGCGCGCGCGTTTGTGTGTGTGTGTGTGTGTGTAAGAGGTGTTTCTGGTCACTAGCATGGCTCGTTGAGGCAATGTTTCTGTTGACTTCATCTATTCATGCCTTGCAATTGTTATCTGAATATATTGAAATTTCATTGAATTATAAAATAAGGGTGACGAGATAAATCTAGTCATAGCTACTTCCTTTTTATTAAAAAATCCTGGAACATATAGAACATTTGTTTTGAAAGTCTGGCTGGCAGAGAACAATTACTTTTTGAGGAACTGTATCTTTATTCTATTCATTAATTTTTTTTAAATAATAGTTTGAATACTTCGACTTTTCTTTGTTCTTTATTAATTTACTGAATCACAAATGGTAGAGTAAAGTAGTTAAAATAACCTTTGATATTATTTTCCTTCAAAAAAAGTTAAATTATTACGGAATGAATAAATGTTTCTGTTTGACAGTTTGTTTTGAAAACAGTGTTTGGATGCTTAGAAATTTATTTATTTTTAATATTGGTTAACGGAATACGGATGAGATGGTGACTAATTTCCAAATTCTTTAGAAGAGACACGAGAAGTTACTCTAAGTAGATACTTAATATACTTATTTATTCATTTGTTAATATATATTTTAAAAACTTTGTTTCGCTCAAAACAAGATATGTTGTAACTGGGACATAAAGGTTTACTGTGGTTATGGGCTGGATTTATAGTGGATATCTTAAATTGGGAGTTATGTAGCAAGATGTTTGTTCACATTTCGTTTAGATTTCTGGATGTTATCACAATTAAGTAAATCCACGTCTCATAAACGATTTAACTGTATCAGAAAATGCGCTAGCAGTATTCATATATATTTCCAACTGTGAACTAAATCTTAATCTTAACATGCTGGCAATCCAATGCAGAACAAAACAAATTGTGGACCGTAGGTAGATACTCGTGATCATATCATACGATCAAAATGAATTTTAATCTATCCTCAAACAAAATTGATTTTTGTTAATTCTTTAAGCATATCACACTTTCTTTAACATCCGAATTTGCCCATTTGATAAACCGATACATTATAAAACAAAACAAAAACAAAAACAAAAAACATAAATTTAACAGACATTTAGTATCCATTAGTATCTAAATCTCACTCCTGATGCAATTCTCTATCTATATAAAAGCCAAGTTCGTCCAAGGATGGAGTACTACTGCCACATCTGAGCAGGAGCTGCTAAAAACAGCCTATCCTGCCTTGACAGAGTACAAAATAGACTTCGTGGCTTAGTGGAAGATGCCCTTTTCTCTTCCTTGCAACCTCTCTCCCACGGAAGAGACGTTGCAAGCCTGTCTTTGTTTTATCGTTATTTCCATGGCAAGTGCTCGTCTGAGCTTCAATCTCTGGTCCTCCTCGCTAATCTTTCATGATAAACACCTGTCTAGCTGAAACCACTGTCAATAATTTTCACCACCCTTTATTTGTGCCTAAATCAAAACATAGATTCCATGAACAAAGCTTCTTTCTTAGAAGTGCGCGCCTGTGAAACTCTCTTCCGTTTGCCTGTTTCCCACCTGACTACAACTTGGATGTCTTCAAGACAGCAATTAGATCCAAAAGATTTTAAATTCGACGTAACAGTACTATAATCCAGCACTAAAGTCATACGATCAATCAACTCTTCTATGACCAATATATACGTTTGCTGTTCATACAAAGATTTTAAATTCGACATAACAGTACTATAATCCAGCACTAAAGTTAATCAGCTATTGTATGGCCAATATGTATGTTTGCAGTTCATACGTATACACAGATGAACAAGATTTCACAGAAAATATACTCACGTATCACTATAAAAAACGCACTTTATTTTAAAGTGCGCACACGGCTTGATACTAATTAAATTTCACTGATGTTCTCGGGGGGGGGGGGTTATTCAGTTATAACCGAACAAATTTAATTAATTATTTAAAAATCGAAGAAGAGGAATAAGGAGGAGAAGAAGAAGAAGAAGAAGAAGAAGAAAATAACCAAAAGAAGAGGTAAAAGAAGAAGGAAAATGAAGACTAGGAGATATGAACAAAAAGAAGTCGAGAAGAGGAAGTAGAAGGAACTGGAGAGATAAGGAGAAAAATAAAGGAGAAAAGACAAGAAGGAAGAGGAGGAGGATGAGGAGGAGGAGGAGGAGGAGGAGGAGAAATAAAAGCAAAAAAGGAAGACTAGAAGAAAGAAAAGGGAGGACATCGACGGTACCGATGGCTGAATTTAAAAGGAGAAAAAGAGGAAGAAAAACGAGCAAAGACAAGACAAGAAAGAAAGAAAAAAAAAGAAAAAATAGAAGATTAGGAGAAAAGCAAAAAAGAAAACGATAAGATGTAAAATAATCATAAGAAAAGGCAAGAATTAGAATAAGAATAAGAATAAGAATTAGAATAAGAATAAGAACTAGAATAAGAATTAGAATAATAATTAGAATAAGAATAAGAATAAGAATAAGAAGGACAAAAGCAAAAAACGAAGATTAGAAAAAAGAAAAAAAGACGATATCGGCAGTACCGATAGCTGGATTTGTGGAAAGTATAAGGAATTTTTAATTTCTAATTTGAATGTCTGGAATCAAAAAATAAAGATAAAAAGTATAAAACGTGAAATCCACTTTTATACTAAATAATGATGAGCACGGATTGGTTAAATGAAAAAAAAATGACTGTCAAAACAGTCTATATATAACTATTAGGGTTAACCAACGTTATTTGAGTATCAAATAGAAAATATCTAATAACACTTAGAAAAGGTATAAACATACCACTTACCCCATATAACACCATATTATTATAATCATTAATCCGGACAAAGTCTTATTTCTTGTCTAGGTAAGTAGAATATAACAAAATAAATTGAAGGTATACATACTGGGCAACGTGAAGTTTAAACATATTAATGATACACTTTCGGATTTATAATATACTTATTAGCAAGAGTAATATTGTATCATTTGCCATGTCGGTTCTATCTAGAATATTGAGTCCGATTGAATTCAGCGTATACCATTTACCAACTGCCCTATTACATCACGCTCTATTGAGGGCATTGAGCACTTTCGAATCCAGCGATTACCATCCACCACATGCAATGCAGTATTATTTCACACACCTGCTTTATGTAGCAGCTACCATTTACGAAATTTGATACTCTATTAATATAATTACTCTTTTAATATAATTGCGCCCTGGCAACGCCGGGTATCTTGTCTAATATAAAGCACTATATAAAAACAACATTGAACCTGACCAACGCCAAGTTTCTTTCTACCTTGTCTACCTCTTCCTAAAAACAGTTTGAATAGAAATGATGTTGATAACGATAACAGTCTGAAGAGAACCATTAGAAACGCCGACTACGTAACTTTATGTATAAGAAATTTCAAAAGGAGGTTATAGATATGTGGGTGAACATATGTAAAAAAAAAATCTTCATCTCATTGGCTATACTCTTTTTTCTTGTTATCCTCCACATAAATTTCATTATACTGAAGCGACTGAATTTTTGGTTTTCAATTCAAAGATATTTTGTATTCTTATAAGTTAACAAATAATAAATAAATAATATATAAGCATTTATATAATTTTGCACTATAGATGCTCTTTAACTGTAAACAAATTGAGCTTAGACGTTTGGACAATGTCAAAACCTTGTTAATTCACTACTTGGCATAGTAGCAGCCGGATAGTGTAAAGGTTAGACGCCTCGACTGTCGTTTGGGCGGTCGAATTTCAATCCTGACTTGAGGTAGTTGCTTGTCTAGACGCACTGATGAGCTGTGATACAGCGAAGCAGTACTATATATATATATATATATATATATATATATATATATATATATATATATATTTTGACAAACACAATCTTTATCAGAGACTATTTTAATATATAAATATTTGACTAATAGAAAAATTCATCATACTAGAAATGATAATAAAAAAAACAAAATCTAAAGGTAATTAAATGTTATTATAATATAAACCTCAACTCGTTTTGCTTCCGGTTCACGAGTTCCGGTTAAAGAATTCTAATATAATCAAAACGGTATAAAACTAAAGTAAAAAAAAAAAAAAAAAAAAAAAAATCATGTACGTTATTAGCGTCCCAATTTTTTTTTTTTTATTGTATTTTTATTTCTATCTGGAATCGTTTACAAACTAAAAACAAAACAAATATGTTTTTCTAATGTAAAAAAATACTTGATCCTTTTACATATTTTTCAAAACATTTTCTTTACAGTAGTTGTGCATGATTAAAACTATCACTTCAAATTTAAAACTTGATATAAAAACATGAACATTTTTTGCGTCACAAATAGTTTATTAACGATTATTTTATTTGTATTTTTAATTGCAAGTTGAAATCGTTTTCCAACAAAAAAACAAAAAACAAATATGTTTACGATTTAAACTATTTAAATATAATTCATATAATCTGCAATTGACAGTTAAAAGACGTTAAAATTATTCGTATATATATATATATATATATATATATATATATATATATGATTAGTTTTTTTGGAAAAAGAATTCCAGCAGAGTGCTCAATTAAAAGGAAAATCCAAATTTTAAGAGCGTACTTATATTTTGTGTACAGAAAGTTGTTAGTTGAGACAGGTCATTGGTACCGTCGGTTTCAAGCCCGATAATAAGGCCCGTTTAAGGATAAGGATACCTTAAACGGGCCTTATTATCGGGCTTGAAACCGACGGTACCAATGACCTGTCTCAACTAACAACTTTCTGTACACAAAATATATATATATATATATATATATATATATATATATATATATATATATATACATATGAAACTCAGATCTACTTGGCCAGTCACTGAAACCATGTTAATAAAAAGAAACTACTTAATATAACATCTAACTTTTTTTTTTATAAATGGAACATACAAAAATGTACAATAGGTAACTGTTACCAAAGGAATACCAATTTTCTATGCATTTGTTTTAGTTTTTTTTTACAATTTAAACTATTTTAAAGCCTTTTTATTGCATTAGATTCCGTAATTGGCAGTTTAAAGACGTTAAAATTACTTGTAAATGTTTATTAATAATTTGAAGATTATGCAAACAATAGATTTTTTAGCCTGTGAACAAACAGGCAAAAGTTATAGCCGTTGACTTACGACAAATACTTTATGCCATACTGGCTTTCATTAAGAGTCGCGTTTCTTTGTTTACAAAGCCATTCGCATATTTTTGCACGCGCTTGCGTGTAAAACAATGGCCACCACTTTTAACATAAGGAATTACATTGCTTAATATCCGGAAAACTACTTATTCGGGGGAAGGTTACACGCGATATTCGTTTTCAGTATACCTGAAAACTTATACAGGTCGTCATTTACAAGGAAAATTATGAGGTGGAAACCAAGTAAAAATTTACCGATCCAAACAGTCTTTATTTGAAGTTATATAACAAAATTATAACCTGTATAATAAAAATATGTTTTTTTTAATCAAACATCAGATATGTTGGTAATTTTTTTTTTACATCAAACATCAGATATGTTGGTAATTTTTTTTACATCAAACATCAGATATGTTGGTAATTTTTTTTACATCAAACATCAGATATGTTGGTAATTTTTTTTTACATCAAACATCAGATATGTTGGTAATTTTTTTTTTAATCAAACATCAGATATGTTGGTAATTCTTTTTACATCAAACATCAGATATGTTGGTAATTTTTTTTTTAATCAAACATCAGATATGTTGGTAATTTTTTTTTGCATCAAACATCAGATATGTTGGTAATTTTTTTTGCATCAAACATCAGATATGTTGGTAATTTATTTTTACATCAAACATCAGATATGTTGGTAATTTTTTTTTTGCATCAAACATCAGATATGTTGGTAATTTTTTTTTTAATCAAACATCAGATATGTTGGTAATTTTTTTTAATCAAACATCAGATATGTTGGTAATTTTTTTTAATCAAGCATCAGATATGTTGGTAATTTTATTTTAATCAAACATCAGATATTTTTGTAATTTTTTTTTACATCAAGCATAAAAATATAACTTATAAAAATATTAACGAACATTTTTGTTAAAAATATTTATGAACTGTTTTTTTTAATATATTTATTATATATTCTTCATCCGTTTACGTAATTGTTAAAAATATTTTCTTTCCGTCACGAGTATCACGTTTATATATTAATTCTGTATACTCACTATTCCATAGTTAGCTATAACATGCAGTGACCCAACGAGTCAAGGGTAGTCTAGTATTTTATATATGTTACATTAATGATTCAAAGAAAAAAATCATTACATTTAAGATATAGTACCTACGATAATACTAACTTAAATAAAAATAATGATTGAAGATAATATATTAACCTGCTTCAAAATGATATATAACATGGCTTTATATATATCAATGAATTAATTCAGAAATCACATATAAATGTAACATATGTGAGAAAGCGATATTGTTTCCCAGTATAATATATTTATGTGTGCACATATATATATATATATATATATATATATATATATATATATATTTGTTTAAAAAATTTGCCTGCCAAACTCCTCTGTCAGTTTTTGGTCTACAGGCATAAAACTTAATATATAGGGTATTCGAACTTAGGCAAAACTTTATATTTGGGGTTTAACCGGGGAAATCCGTGCAAAAGTGTGAAAATTAAAAAAAATGGAATTTGCTAGGTGAAGGTCGAACGACGGCATTACGAATATGCTTGCATAACGTAATAGCTATTGACTTATTTTTTAATTTTTTAGGTTTGCACAAACACGTCTTCATAATTCAGACATTAACGTGAAAGGAAAATATAAATCATAAACTAAACGTTTTGGTTTCGATTCTCGTTAGTGACGCATGAGTCATAAAAAAACTTCTTAAATCATTACCATATATTGGGTCCAATATAATATAATAAATCTGCATTAATCAAAATATCATAATTAAGCGTATTTTACAGCGGGCAATGCCGGGCGACCTTCTAGTATATATATATATATATATATATATATATATATATATATATATATATATATATATATATATTTCTGTAGAAATATATTTTCTTATAATATATATTAATCCTTGAGCTTCTTATATATATATATATATATATATATATATATATATATATATATATATATATATATATATATACTAGCAAAGTACCCGTCGTTGACTGGGTTCAAAAACAGCCTACAGAAAATGGACTCTGATTTATGAAAATATGATAGGTTATGAAACGGAAGGGTTGTAAAGAAATAGCTTCGAATTTGGGGGTATCAATGCAAAATATGATGAAAGTAAAAATAATATAGATAGACTCCATAATTTATTATACCATACCTGTTCACACTGAAACACTTATTACAATATTTTGTGGATCTATATAAAAATAAACTTGTTAAACTTTGTGACATATTTCCATTCTATGGAGGTCAGGTGCGAACGAACACCCCATAATTTTATTATACCATATTTCTTCAAACTGAACATAATTATCAAAGTATACTTACGCAGATAGATATGAAAAGTCTTTATTAAAGTTTGTGCCTATTTCCATTCTATCGAGGTTAGGCGCGAACGCAGACCCCACAATTTAATTATACTATCCCTATTTAAGATAACACATACTTATCAAAGTATTATTATGTACATCTATATCCAAAACACTTGTAAACGTTTTTTTTAATTTTAAAATTTTTTATTTCCATACTTTGTGGATCAGGCGCGAACGCAGACCCCACAATTTTAATGAACCACCATTCTGCCAGATCAAACATATCCATTCCTGTGTCTCTCTATCATTATATGTAATCGTTTTTTTTAAATAGTCAACCGTATAGGAGCCTATTCGTGACCACACACACACACACACACACACACACACACACACACACACACACACACACACACACACACACACACACGCATGCATTCAGCTTTATATATATGTATATATAACACACACACACACACACACACACACACACACACACACACACACACACACACACACACACACACACACATATATATATATATATATATATATTGTTACGAGCTGGGAGAAACCAGTGTTCGGGCTTGTTCCGCTTTGGAAGATATACGATTCTACTGATTGCCAATTCTTCACTATGTTGCTTGCAACACAAAATAATAATAAAAAACATATAAAAGGATATGTCAGTTATGAGAGTTACGGGTTGATTGTTGTTTGGTCTTTATGATGCAGGCTAATGCATTCAATTACTCCATAGTGACTTCGTAATCCTTTGCCACACATATATTTATATATGTCTGATTGAGACAAAGTATGTTCCTCTACGTTTCTTTGCGTTATTCTGCAAGACAGGAAAATCTTAAATCAGCTTCGCCCCTTTTCAGTCATTTCCGCGGGAGTTGGCCTGTGTGCACGGCATGCATGTTGATATGACGCGAGTTCATATCATAGCCCAATTAATGAAATGCAATGTTTTTGGCGTCTGTAGTAAGCGCTGGTTAATGCATAAAATGATTTTCTGAAAATCTTTTTGTCGCACAGTGCCTATATATATATAAGAACAATACACTATTCTGCCGTCTGCCATTGAATACTATCTGACTATTTACTACTTCTGCCCACTTAATCGGTATTAATAGAATTTTATACTCTTAATGTTCTTACTAATTCGTGGTAGCCTGAGGGTTGAATACCGACTTTACAAAGTCAAGGATGACTTTATGATGTGGTTCGAATCCCTCGATTAGCAGTAATTATCACTTCCCCACAGACGTATGTGTTTTATACTTCCGTTCTCGTTATCGTAGAAAATGATTATTACTGCTAGTCAGGGGATTCCAACTTAGTCATAAAATCATCCTTAACCCTGTATACTAGTATTCAACCCCAGACATCATTTTATGTTCGTTAATTTATTTTTATCAGCGTCACATAAAAATACATCATTACCATTTGATTCGTTACTCGTGATCTGGAGATTTTCGAAATTAAGCAGCGTGGAGATCATAATTATTGGAGACAGGGTCGCAGATCAGAATCCAATCAATCATTATTGAATAAAGAGATCATTATTCGTTCGATTCAACTTTACCAAAGTGAACACGCGTTTATTAGTTATTTAAAAATAAATTCCGTACGCAACAACTTTTATTTCAAATAGAAAAGAATGGAAATTGGCATCGCCTGCAACGATGATTTGGTGATAAATCATTTTTAACAGAATTTCAATAAGAAAAATAGCTCGATATTGTTGCTTTTGTTGTTATTGTTGTTATTGTTATTATTATTATTATTATTATTATTATTATTATTATTATTGTTATAGCTCGATATTGTTGTTTTTGTTGTTGTTGTTGTTATTATTATTATTATTATAATAATAATTATTATTATTATTGTTGCCATTATTATTTTCCCTATCATTATTATATTATTATTCCTATTATTTTCGTTATTATTATATTATTAATGTAATAATAATGAAAATAACAACGGTATTAGCAATAATAATTACTATTGCTATTGTTATTTTCATTATTATCATTATTATAACTATTAGTGATGGAACGATTCCAATATTTTTTCGAATTCTGATACACTTACTGATTCCAATTCTTTAGAAATTTCTAAATATTTAACTATAAAATTGTTATTTTTCTTGATTACCGTAAAAACACATGTTAAATGTGCATAAATTTTCTCATACGTTAAAACACACTTGTCTATAGATTTTAGCTTTTGTGCTAGTTTAAAATCAATAAATATTTATTATTTTATTATTACTACCAGCAGTGGAAGTTTTTTTTTTATAAAACAAAATCAATTAAAAAATATAATTAAAGGACTCGTTTTTGACCATCGGAAATTGGTGCATTTTTACAGATTTTGATATCGATTCCGACACCCAAAAACGTTCCGATTTTTTCGATTTCCGATGAATTATTATTGCTATTATTTTCATTATTATCATTATTGTTGGTTTTGCTGCTTTTGTTGTTTGCTCACTAATCATTTCCACATAAATCATTATCAACAACTGCTCACTGAGAATAACCGATGGTTTTCCCCTAAATCTGAGTAACAAATCTCCTCAAATTTTCAGTGCTCCCTGCTTCTTTCGATTTTGCATCGATTTTTTTCAGTAACGATGACAATTGACCTTGTATGGAATTGTAATGGCAATAGGTCGCCTGTATGCTCCAGTATACAATGAACCTTCCCACTGGAGGTGTGCTTGGTGCTCTCCTTCATAAGTCTTTCCATTTTTAATCGACTCTGTACGAGCCGAGTCAGGTGCCACGGCATGCGTATATGTGTGTGTGTGTATGTGTGCTTGAGTTTTCGAACGTTCGTGTGAGCTTATGGGATATTTTGCAGTTTCAGTTCCCTTTGGGCTAGTCTGATGTTCTTTCTATATGTGTTATTTCTTTTTAATTTCCATTTCAACTTACCCATGACTAGTTAGCGTGCGTAGTACATGTGGCGTGGTTTCTGAACTCGAATATTTTCTTAAAGAATTATTATTATCAACTCAGTAAATGTTTACATGGCAATCCAGATTATCAGTAATCGTTCATTGGCAACAACGGATAGAGCAGTTGTTCCCAACAGGAAGCAAACAGGAAGTGATCCCAATCTTTAAACGTAAAACACGCATAAATATTAAATTTTAACCAATGCAATCTCCATATTTTTTTTACATGGGCATAACCACTTATCAAGGCCAGAGACCACTCGAGGATAAGGGTTAAGAGTGTATAGTAATGGTAATTCGGTAAATTTGTTAACTTAAGTGGAACGGCTCATCAAGAACTTGTTTACTATGGATTTGAAGACAACAGGAAAACGGAAAACAATTCCACAGGCGTGCAGTTCTAAGAAAGAAGGTTTGTTCATGGAACCTACGTTTAGGTTTAGTAGGCGCAGATAAAGAGTGGGGGGGAATTATTGGTAGTTTTTCAGCTAGATGAGTGTTTCTTGTGAGAGTTTGGCGAGGGGGACCATAGATTGAAGCTCAGTCGAGCACTTGCCATGAAAATAACGATAAAGCAGAGACAAACTCGCAACATCTCTTCTGTGAGGTGCAGGTTGCAGGGAAGAGAAAACGACATCTCCAACGAGCTCACGAAGTTTATTTTGAACTCTATCAAGGCAGGACAAGTCATCTCTAGCAGATCCTGCCCAGATGTGGCAACAGTACTCCATTCTTGGACGTACCTGGCTCTTATATAGATAGAGAATTGCATCAGTAGTAAGACATCTACTGGATCGATAAAAGGATCCCACCATTTTTCCAGCGACCCTGGCAACAGATTTGATATACGTGTTCCATTTAAAATCAGGAGTAAAGGTCAAGCCCAAGAAGCTTGTCAAAACATGAGCCCATTCATTTCAATTGATGCTAGATGGAGATCAGAACGTTGATAATATTTTGATCGCTGAAATTTCCCTTTGGAACAAAGTGCTGTAGGTTTGCAACAACACATACTACATATAAATTTATTATTTCTAGACTATTAGCCACTATCTTTTATAACTTTAGAACACTATTTTAGACACATTAAGTCGTTATAATAAAATCCTACATTTCACGCAAGGAACAACATCATTACAATCTCAACCATCTTTAGAGGAAGTAGTTCCTATTTTTCCCTCTACATATCAAGTAATCACCAGGAGGAATTATGTACTTTCAACAGATATGGAGGTTCATCCTTCGTAAGTGGATCATACATTTATAGACACAACATAATCTTTCCCTTTTCCGATCCAAAATAATATCTCCCCGGACTAATCACGCTCATTCTGATTTACTGACATCTGACCATTCATATAACGGTATTCGCATGCTCAACAAACGCTAATGTACCATACAAATATGGCGTCGCAATGATACTTACTTTGTCCTCTGAGTAAATTGCTGCGTTGATTTTCTTACATTTTAGCGTGTAAGTTGGTATTTCCTCTCTGTCTCTCTCTTTCTCCCTCCCTATATATCTCTGTATATATTCTTCCCAACTCACTCTCTCTCTCGCTTTTTACATTTCTTTTTATGCCGAAGAAAAAACATTACATGGTGATGCCGAAGAAAAAACAACAGACACTTAAATTTTCTCTCTCTCACTTTCTCTCTCTCTCTATCTTGCTCGCTCGCTTTGTACATTTGTTCCAGCAATAATTTATATTTTTTTCAAATATAGTTACATTTTTTAACGTCATTTATTTTAATATACTATATTTAAACCTGTGGAATCTATTATGATCGTCGTCGATTTAAAAATAAATTTTTCAGCAATATCATCTACTGAATTCGTATTATGTTCTTTGAATTTAATGTTTCCTTATCTTATGTGAAATATTCACATTTTAAAACTGTTAAACTATCTTTATATTTTCCTGTATTTTATTTTTCATTTTTTTACACCTCCCTTATAATAAAAATATAAAAAAAATATAAATACGTAATTTTTTTTTTCAACTGATCGCAAGAAATTCCTCAAGATGATATTCGTCAACTGATCAATGCCATACCTAGAAAGGTAGTGACATTAAAAACAGCAAAGGGAAAATGTCAACCGAGTATTATTTTGTGACGATTTATTTTTTATTTTATTCTATAAATTATATGTTTATTGAAATAAACTCTTTCTATGGGTGTCTATTCTTTTATGTCATGTCTGTGTACATTCCGTAAATTCATAATTAATTTCAAATTAATTCATAAAAAGTTCCAAAGCTGCTACAAAATGAATTAATTGCAAATCAATTCAAAATTATTCGAACACACAAATTTCCACCGTCATGTAAATTATGTTTAAGAACTGACTTTAATGAAACGGGTAGTAGTGCATTTTTCTTTTTAGCTTGCGATTCTATCCTGGCTTCCGTTGTCGAAATGGCACACCTCAAGTCGTCTTCCAAATTTAATTGATTCTGGTATTTGCTTTTAAGGATGAGAAGTTGGGAGAATTCTGCTTCACAGAAATAAGTTGTTGGGAACGGTAATAAATTCCTTATTGCAATTTCTTATATTACTAGGAACATCTGGAAACTTTTTGTCCAAAAATTCTTGTAATTGCAGTTTATCAAACCATGATTCAGGTTGAAAATTGTTTTTTTTTAAGTCGATGAACTCTTCTTCTGTTGCTTCAGGGATATCCACTACGTTGCCATTAAAAGGACTTATTATAAGGAAGAAAGATTTGCAACATTCACCAGGGAAATAACTTCTTTTTGAATAGTAAGATTTTCCAAATGCTCTTCTATTAAGCCGTATAAGTCATCAATGTTAATTTCATTTGCAGATTTTTCAACAAATTGGGCAAGTGTTGGGAACATGTATGATTTTGTTTGTTTTAATTTTTGTTTAGTGATCCAGTGTTCGAATTTAATTTTAAAAGACAATATCATTTTGTCGATCAGGTACACCAATTGAGAAGTAAAAAATATTTGCAGCTTTCCTCTAAATTCCAAAAATGTCTTCAACGCCTTTCCTTTCGAGAACCATCTTACTTCTGCATGAAACAGTATTGCGTTGAACATGTCAATATGTCAATATATTATATAATATTCAAATTTGGCCCGGAACGAATTGGCAACCTTATAGCATTTGTGTCGCGACACCAAATGGGGTCGCCACTCACATGTTGGGAACCACGTGGGTAGAGTTTTCTGGTGTTTAAGTGAAAGCTATCTCCTCAGATTTTAGTACCTTCCGCTTCCTTTGAGAATCGCTGCAAATCTCTCACAGCAGCCGTTTATCATTGATGTGTCCTTTTTTTTCCTCTAACCTCATATTGCTTCAGTTTTTCTTTTGAGTTTCTAGTTTGGTTTAAAATCTGAGCTTTGTTGGTCCATTATTTTTGACGATTTCTTTTGTATGTTTAGTCTTGTAATTATTGATTCGAACAATGTGTAAGCAATGTAAAATTGTAAAGTTAAAAAGTATATAAGAAAAATATATTCTCCATTCCGTTTCTCATCTTACTTCTTTCTATTATTTGTTCCTTAAAGATGGAGGATTAGTTTTGTCCTCATTTGTTATTTCTTTGATGTGTTCAACTTCCCCTGTTTCTCCATCAGTGAATTTTATGATCTAGTGCTCACATTGATTTCTACAGACTCGATGTGTGTACTTTGTTGTGAGTTTAAACGGAGGGGGGGATGTTACCTGATGTTCTCTTACATAACAGACGTTTTATTTCCATTGATCGGGTTTTCTGTTTTCTACAGATTCAGTGGGTTTTAACGAAGGTGTTTCCCCTTTTGTTTCCATTAACCCTAGCTTTGAGACCTGCCATCTTATTATGATGTATCCTGCTTGATTTGCATTTTTGTGCTTCATTGCATTGATATGTGCCATAGATTCTTGATGCGATTCATGTAGCTTCTTTGCGTGTGGTTGCATTTGTAATAGCATTTAATTGCTAGCCTATTTTCGTTTATCGCCTATATCTTTATATATCAGATTGTATGGCAACACCAGACCCAGGTTTTATTTTCTTGCGATTCTGCAACACTGTGATATATATATATATATATATATATATATATATATATATATATATATATAATTTTTAAATTTTTTATTGAGCCCATAATAAATTTACATTACTGTTTCCATTGGATTTTCACCCCAGGAGATGAGGTAGAGTACCAATTTCATCGGAATTTATAGGTGGACTGAAGTTTAAACTTACAGAAATGGATACAAAGTTATTGGGGGGTATTAAATAGAGAGGGAGGTCGTGTGGTAGTGTGAGGAGGTTTTATAGTAGAATTTCAGTTGTGAAAAGACGCTAAGGAGCTTCTATTAGATACGTTTGAAAAAAGAAAAAAGAAAGAAAGAAAAGTAGACGTTAAGTTTTTAAAAAACTACTTAGGGGGAGTAGTGGGAGTAGAGGTTTTTTCCGTCATGGTGTCTGTTGTTGTGTAAGAGGGAGTGGGAGTAAGAGATCAGTAGCCACCGTAGCAGTTGGTAAATATTGTTACCATGGCAACGTATTTTTTATGAGGACGTCGGATTTTAGATCCTTTGGAGGTGTTGTTGATATCTGCATAGAATTAAAAAAAATATTTATATAATTCGAGATGGATGCGGATGTTGGGGGGGATGAAGGAGGGGTCGACATATACCTGGGGGGGAGAGGAGGAGGGGGGGAAAACATTTAATGCGGATTAAAGTTGATTATTGATGATAGTAAGAAGGTGGAAAGTAGGGGGTTCGATATAGACGGGGGGGGAAGGGGGGGAAGTGCAATTAATGCGTTATTTACATTTTGTAGACGTTGTTATTAAGGATAATATATGTTGAGAAAAGAAAAAAGAAAAAAGAGAAGGGGTGGGGCAGGTTCGGATAATATAGATAGGTGGGCGGATTGATGATGATTGTTGATTATAGTAAAGATGGGAATTATTAATTAATGATGGGGGGGTCGACATAGACCGGGGGGAAGTGCAATTAATGCGGTATTTACATTTTGTAGATGTTGTTATTAAGGATAATATATGTTGAGAGAAGAAGAGAAAAAAAGAGAAGGGGGGCAGGTTCGGATAATATAGATAGGTAGGCGGATTGAGGATGATTATTGATGATAGTAAAGATGGGAAAAAGTAGAATTATTGGTTAATGAGTCGGATAATATTAATTGGTGAGGTTATTAGATGTATGTAGCTAGGTTAATGGGCGGTAGATGTGAGGATCGATAATTAAGTAGGAAAGTAGTAGGTAAAGATTATTGGTTGTATCCAGGAGGTAGTGGGTAGGGTATTTCTGCTATGTTAGTTTTTATATTTGGAATGGAGTAAAATTACTAAGGAGATATTGTTTGTAGTGTTTGCAATTTATTGATGTTTCGTATTTTTTATTTAAAAGTTTATCATTGTCTTTAAAATTTGTGATAAAAAATTTTTCATATAAACAAAGATGACATGGGGAGTTAATTGATTTGCAAGTGCTGGATTTTTTTAGGATTTCCCAGGTGATAGTCGGGGTGAGTTGGCTTTTGGTTAGCTGTAGGTAGTGGTTGGTGAGTGAAGTTTTGTTTGGGTAATTAGGGTTGTTTATGGAGCATTTGTGGACTCTGAATCTTTCCTTAAAGGGGGTACTTGATATGCCTATATAGAATTTTTTATTATTAGGGTCTTCTGTGGTAGTAATAGTTGCTTTATATACTACGTTTGTTGCGAGGCAGTTTTGTTGGAGTGGGCATCTGGATTTAATAATGCAGTTACATTTGCTTTGATTGTTAATTTTATTGTTGTTGTTGTTTAGTATTTTGTTGTGTTTTTTAATTATATTTTCAAGGTTATTGGTGCAACTGTAACTTAATTTGATAGTGTTGTTATTAAAGATTTTATGCAAAATATTATTGGGGGGAAGTGCTTTTTAATTAACATGAAAATTTTTTTGCCTAGTTTAGATTTTACCATATTATTGTAAGGAGGGTTGAACCAGAGGACTTTGCGGGTTCTATTCTTTTTCTTCTTAATATTAGTAGTGTTGTTATTTGGGATGTTAGGTTCCAGATATGTTAATGTAGTATTGGGGTAGCCACATTTTTTTAAAGCGCTCTCGTAGAATGGTTTGTGTTTATGAAATATAGTTGAGTTGGAGGAGTTAGTGCTTAGTCTTTTTTCTATAGATTTGGGTATATGGTTAATTACGTGTTTGGGGTGGTTGGACCTGGGGTGTATATATAGGGGATATGTGGTGTTTTTTGTATAGGATTCATAGGTATCATTGGATAGGTTAAAGGTAACATCGAGAAAATTAACAGTTTTTATATTAGAAGTCACCTCAATTTTCAGGTCCAGTTTCTTCATTTCCTTAATCAGTTTTTTCTTGACGCTTTCACATTTTGGTCCGTTGGAATTTCCACTAGTATTAGGCCATCATCTCTATAAATTCCCACGTTATTGTTGGTGATGTGTTTTGTTAGATTGTAGAGGATGAATAGGCCCACCAGGTCAGTGGCCTCCGCTGAGTCAAAAGCCTCCATCGCAAGGTCGAAAGGTGTAGGCTGGTCCTTCTTAGTCCATTGGGTGTCTTGGTTTATTAATACCGTTTTTCGACATTTTTTAATTATTTCAATTTCGAAGGTTTGTATGTCCGAGAAAGTGGATGCGAAGTCCAAAGCTATGTCGAAAAGGTTTTTTGTTATGGACGGATAGTAACTGATAATATATAGATTCCATTAACTTAAGTGTTGTGATGTTTTACACCGTTTTTTTTTTCGCAAAGAGCGGGCTTTTGCACCAAAGCTAGTGAGGATAATTAAAGAGTCAATTAGATGAAAGGCACTTGGCGTAGGATGTTTGCTAAGCCAAGCAGAGCTGACTTCTGGAGTATGGTGATATTGTATCCGATTCCCAAGGGGTTTAGCTGTTTCATAAGATCATCAAGAATTAAGGGCTTAATAATTCATGATTATTTGCACGATTATTATTGGCTCACAAGAAGCTTTCACACAGGTCATCAAATATCTCTCCTGGAAAACAGCTTGTGGTGTTTCCTGGAAGCTGAGTGACAACGTCTCTCCAGATTTCCAGTACTCTCCACTTCTTTCGATAACATTTGCAAATAAATCGCAACAGCTGCTTGCCATTGATTTCTCGTTGGCAGCGACTATTGGTCTTCAGTGGAATTTGAGTGGCAATAAGCCTCCCCAAGGTTCCAGCTCTTTTCGCACTTATCCAGCAGAGGTCTGGTCAGTGCTCTCTCCTCGATCTTTCCTTCCTCCTTGGCTATTCACTCGCACTGTTTATTGGGGGGGCAGTGATGTGGTTATGGGGATGGGGTGGGGTTAGAGAACTTATAGATATGCGGCTTCAATATTCTTGGTTCCATGTAGCGTTTCATGTTTACCTCTCCATAGTTTGTCTGGCTCATGGGTGATAGTTTCCACATTCAAGGAGTTTCCTTAATATTTCAGCTGTTTTCATTATTGTTGTTCGTTGTATTTTTCAGTCATTCATTTGATTCCAATTTCTCCCATTCTTTTTTCAAAGTTTTTCGGGATTGTTCCTCGTGCACCTTCTGTTATAGGTATTATTTTGATTTTCTTCATCTTCCATATCCCTTTTAGCTATCTGGCTAGCTCTGTGTATTTGTCCCGTTTCTCCTTTTCTTTGATATTCAACCTGTGGTCAGCTGGAACAGCAAAATCTATGATTTGATAGGACATTTTTTTTGTTATTTATTACGACATCTAGTCTTCTTGCTTGGATGGATTTATCAGTTTGTATGTCCGTGTTCTATAGGATTTTGTGATGCTTGTTTTAAAGTACTGTTGTTGGCTTGTGTTTGTACAATTTGTCTATGCGTTTGAGATGTAGTTGTTTGTTTTCATAATCCCCAGTTTACTAGCCTTCCCACTTGGTCATGTCTGTTCTTGTATTCCTTTTGGGCCAGTTTGCTGCATTCAATTACTATATGGTTTATCGTCTCGTCTCTTTGTTCACAGAGTCTGCATTTGCTGTTTTCTTGTGTTTTGTCGATTATTATTATTATTATTATTATTATTATTACTACTATTATTACTATTATTATTATTATTATTATTATTACTATTATTATTATTATTACTATTATTACTATTATTATTATTATTATTATTATTATTATTATTATTATTATTATTATTATTATTATTATTATTTACTCACTCAAAGATTTGTAGCGTTCTCCGGAGTCTGAGTAACAACAAGTTCCCCCAGATTTCCAATACTCTAAACCTCGGAGCGGAGATCTGGCTAATGCATTCGCTCCTCGGTCTTTCCATCCTCCTTGACCCTCCTCACTTATTTGTTGTGGAGCACACAAAAAGATAATAGTATAGTTTCTATTTCAGACAAACAAATGCCAATCCGCCAAGATTAGTGGAAATAATAGTATAGTTTCGGTTTCAGACCAACATAGATCAAACTTCGACTATTATGAGGATAATATAGTTTCGGATTCACAGACATATTCTAAATTTCCACTTATTAACAGAAGTACTAACAGAAGTATAATAGAAATAATAATAATAATAATAGAAAATTTCCATTAACGATTGATTAAAATTTATGTATCTATCTAAAAAGATGTTAAGTTAAATTTTTGATTATAATTCTGTATCATGTTATAAATTAAATATTTGCTGTGACTAGAAATAAAAGAAATTAAACGTATGAATTCCAACCTTTTATCAATTTATTCGTTTGGAGAATTTTTGTTGTTGTTGTTGTTTCTTCTTCTTCTTCTTCTTCTTCTTCTTCTTCTTCTTCTTCTTCTTCTTCTTCTTCTTCTTCTTCTTCTTCTTCTTCTTGCACCTTCCCTTTTCTATCTCTACATTTTTAATGACCTTCTCTTTTATTATCCGATTTTCAGTTTTTATTCTTGGTTTCTTCTTCGCGTCTTTCTCTTTTCTTTTTTGTTTTATCTTTCTCATACTTCACACACCCCTTTTTCGTTTCTTCTTTTCGTGTGCACTTCCGGGGTCAGACGAGCGAGAACGATTTTTGGTTCTTTCTTTTATAATATTCATAATTCAAGGCTAAGTTTCATTCAATTTTATAGCTAACATTGCGAAAAATAAAAAACAAAAACAAAACAAAAAACAAAAAACAAAAAAAAAAAACAACAAAAACATGGAAAATAAAAACAAATAATAAAACGTGACCAGTAAATTGAAATGGAGCAAAACGTGAAAAAAAGAAGAAAAGAAATACTCTAAAACAACAACAACAAAAAACAAAAAAAAAAACAAAACAAAAAGAAAATGACACTTATTTAGAAAATTCAGGATTTTTCTCGCGCACGCGCGAAATGGAGAAGTCGCTCGCGGTGACAATCATATCTCCGCGCGCTATGTGCACACATACTTATTTAAGACACTTATTTTTGTATGACTTCGGGACAGGTAGCTTAAAAATAACACACTTGCTGCTTAAGCACGTGCCATGCGACGACGTGATAGGCGTGCTTATCTGTATGAGCGCACGTTCCAAGGTGCGTGCATATATATATATATATATATATATATATATATATATATATATATATATATATATATATATATATAAGGTGTAAAACACACACATATGTACACATACATTTTTGTGACTTTTAGGTATCTATATTTTTACGATTATTTTCATTCTCTTCCTTAGGAAAGCATGTTTGCGAAATCGTATACATACATTCACACACACACACACACACACACACACACACACACACACACACACACACACACACACACACACACACACACACACATGTATATACATTTTTCAATTCACTCATAATATATATATATATATATATATATATATCTTGACTGGATTTTATAATGTATATATATATACATATAACTTTAAAAAAAAATTAATTAAGATGTGTGTGTGGGTCTTGAGTAAATTTCAAAATGTATATTTTTAAAGATATATATTTCTTATAAAATAGTCCAAATTGTAACGAATAACAATAACAAAGATATATTATCGTCCACACAGAATGTACACTCTAATTATACATTCCAGTTATCACAAATCTACAATCATCATTTTTATTTTTATATTCATTTAGTTTTTCTGTTTTCTTTTTCCTTTTTTTAATGTATAGGGTATTTTTTTAAAAATTTCCTTTTTACATAAACGTCTTACAAGTGTTTCATTGTGAATATAACCAATGCTGCCATCACACAAATCATCAGAGACAAGGCAAATATTATAAACACTTATGCGTGATTGTCTATTATAATTACCTGTGTCTGGTGATTCGTGTGATGGTAGCATAGCTTATATGCACAATGAAACACATGTAAGACGCTAATAAAAAAGTAAATATAAAAATTCACCTATATATATAAATGAAAGAATAAGCAAAAAATAAAAAAATAGAAATCATGATTGTAGATTGACTTGAAATGTTTATACACACACACACACACACACACACACACACACACACACACACACACACACACACACACACATACACACACACGCACACACACATATATCTAAAGTAAATTTAATTTAACATTTTTAATTTTTTTACATAGGCATCACTACTTATCAAGGTCCAGATGCTACTTGAGGATAAAGGTTACAGAATGTACAGTTGTCAATTGGACAATATAATAATCGTTAGTAATAGAAATTTAGTAAATTTGTTAACTTAGGTGGAATTGCTCATCAAGAACTTGTTTACGTCGGACTTGAATACACCTATAATGTAGTCAGCTGGAAAGCAGGCAAACGGAAGAGAGTTCCACAAGCGTGCAGTTCTAAGAGCTTTATTCCTGGAATCTACGCTTATGTTTAGACAGAGATTCATCACGTAAAATTCTTTTCTCAAGACAATGAAATACAATATAATCACAAAATCACTTTTAACATTGAACATTTTTCATCTATATAGATTTAGCATTTACTCGAACACTGCTCAATACATGAGTAGAGCATAGTGATAAGAGTATGCATATATATCTATGGCAAGTAAGCTACACAGAGAATCCACGTTTCATTCCTGTAAGCCACCATTTAACTTGATGATTTCGAATGAGAATGAAACTTACTTGCCATATATTTTCATCCTGGTACAATGATATATATATATATATATATATATATATATATATATATATATATATATATATATATATATATATATATATATATATATAGACATTGTAGTATATATTTGTAGTCTGCAGAATACTCAATTTATTCATTACATATATATATATATATATATATATATATATATATATATATAATGAATAAATGACAAAAGTCTATATTCCAAATTTCATGATATTGACCATCTTACAATTTATTCCTTTAATTTAGTTTACATTCACAATTCTTGACAGTATGTCTTTCGTAGCACAAAACCATTCACTTAATTATTATATTAATCAGTGAATCTGTTTTTCTCTGAACTTCACCCGAAGAAATAGCAAAACCAATCTACTAAAAGTAAATACAATGCGTTTGAACATGATTAAACACTCCGAAAATTTGAAGAAAAGCTGCAAATACCTTACAGTTTGCTGACATTACGCCATTTTGAACTGCTAAAAATGTAAATTTTTTTTATTATATCACATACATTAATATACGAAAGTATAATTTTATGCATAAATTAATATACGAAAATATAATTTTATGCGTAAACTTTAAGTATTTACTTCAACAGTGCTCAATACACAGGTAGAGCAAGGTAGTAAGTTATAAAAAATATATGGCAATTAAGCTACACAGAAAATTCCGCGTTTCATTCAATTAGACTTCTAACGTGAATGAAACGCGGAATATTCTGTGGAGCTTAATTCTCATATATATTTTTATAACTCTCTCTCTCTCTCTCTCTCTCTCTCTCTCTCTCTCTATATATATATATATATATATATATATATATATATATTTACCAGTGGTGAAAAAACCGGACTAGAGTGCTCAATGTGTAGTCAGAGCAGTATATAGGAAATTTATTACTGTAAGTCCAGAATGAGTTTACAAATTGTTTCAGCTAGAGGAAAATCCTCAAAGAGAGGAAAAAATCCAACTAGCATCGTCAGAATTCATAGATGGACTCTAGATTTTTTCCTCTCTTTGAGGATTTTCCTCTAGCTGAAACAATTTGTAAACTCATTCTGGACTCACAGTAATAAATTTCCTATATATATATATATATATATATATATATATATATATATATATATATATATATATATATATATATATATATATACACACTTGTTCTTCTAGTTAAGCCAGCAATGAGAGAGGACATGTTGTTTTTCTGTTCATTTTATTTCTCAAATCAAATCAACTGGGGATGAACCTATCTTTGGACTACTGCACTATCCAAGCAAGCAATTTCCATAATTTCAGCTGCGTGGAAAATTTTCCAACAGAACTAATTAAATTCAACTGGATGTAAATTTGGATTTGATTATTTCTTAAGAATTATTTTCGCCTTCGGATTACATTGAAAGAATCTTCATACAAACTGCAATGTTATGCTTGTTTTTGTTATTTTTTTTACATTTCTCACAATTTTTTCACTCGTCGTTTTTAAAGGACATGTACATCTTTGCAATTTATGACTATAATAAATTGCGGTTACACTTAATGTCGTAACCAGCAAATTCTAGCATTGCTACAAATATAATTTGCTGATTTCTTTCTGTCCTCCGATGAGAAGACTAGCAAGATAGCATTCTTTGAAACTCCGTGAAATAAGGACTTTGTAAATTGTTTTTTGGAGTATGCAGTCGAACAATAAATTCGATTGTAAATTTCAACTTACAGTTTTAATTTTCGTTCTCATATATATATATATGATGAGAGGCCGTTCTTGTGAATATTTTCAAACGATATAAGGTTTGAAATTGTCCGAATAGTCGCGAAACATTTGTAACAAACAATGAAAATACACTACTTGTTGCTATCAATCCAACTTTTGTTGTCTTGTTTTTGTGAAAATAATATATTACAACGTCTTGTCAGACGTCTTCTCAGACACTTAACGTCCATGAGCCCCAAAATGACTTCCATCGCCATAGGACCATTTTAATAGACAAATGCCTGAGAGAGTACCTATACACAGATGATGTTACAGAGTCTTACCTTTGTACGACAGCTAAGTCTCTCTCTAGGTTCAAAATATTGAGATCTAGCAACAAGCAAGAGCAAGATGCAGACCAGCTTAATGCGGGTAGTGGTCTCTCCGCTTTACGGTTTTTTTAAATCAGAGATTTGCTTCTCCTAGAAAGGTTGCCTTCACCACGGCTTACGGGAGGCCTCTCCACCCAAAAACACACATACATACACACAAACACACACGGTGCTAGTTGGATTCATTCGCCCTTTGGAAGGTCTTGTTTTTAATCCTTCAGGGAGACTAGTAACCCTCCTCACCAAACAAGTCTGGTGCGGGAACCAGTTTAGTGGCCAGTGACCCAACCATGAGGCAGGTAGTACTGGGTTACATGGTACCAGTAGCATATGACATAACCTGACATATATATATATATATATATATATATATATATATATATATATATATATATATATATATATATACTAGAGGTAACATTATTTCGAAAAGGTGCATATATAAACCAAGATCTTATTTGGGCCGCAAATACTGTCATTTTAAATATTTGGCTAGGGTTCAATTGTAGAGTAAAGTAAATTCATGCCGGGTTGTCTTGACAAAACCCTGTACAGAGACTGAGAAAACCCTCAAGGATGGTGTCTAGTAGGTAATTATATATATATATATATATATATATATATTAATTACCTATTATATATATATATATATATTAATTACCTATTATATATATATATATATATTAATTACCTATTATATATATATATATAAAAGGTTATATGTCTGTCTGTCTGTCTGTCGGTCTGTCTGTCTCAATGTTTTCAAACTCTATCACTGCCGAAACTAAAAGTCGCAGAGCGGCGCTAGGGGCCTCATATGATTGGACTTTTTATGGCCTATTCTTTTATGAGTCTTTAGCCGGTTAAAATAGATTTTAAGCGGTCAAAAATGGGTCAATATTAAAAAAAAATCGTTATATATTGTTTAGTTTATTTTTAATTTTTAGTTAGTTTATATACGTGTCACGTTGGTCCGGTGTTAACGTTACTAGCTTTTAATACTACAGTTTTGCGTTCGATTTCGATTCTAGCTAATGGCACCAAACACTTTTTTTTTTTTTACTTTTGAAAAATCACGACTCTATAATAATATATACAAAATCTGGGCAAATTAAAATATCAAACTTAAGCGTATTTTACAACCGAGCAAATCCACCTACGCTAGTGTGTGTATTGTTGACTGGGTTCTAAAACAGCCTACAGAAAATGGACTCTGGTTTATGAAAGTATGATAGGTTATGAAAAGGAAGGGCTGTAAAGAGATAGCTTCGAATTTGGGGACATCAAAACCAAAGCAAAATATGATGAAAGTAAAAATAAAATAGATAAACTCCATAATTTATTATACCATACCTGTTCACACTGAAACACTTATCACAATATTCTGTGGATCTTTTATTAAAAAAAACCTTGTTAAACTTTGTGACATATTTCCATTCTATGGAGGTCAGGTGCGAACGAACACCCCATAATTTTATTATACCATATTTCTTCAAACTGAAACATAACTTTCAAAGTATACTTACGCAGATAGATATGAAAAGTCTTTATTAAAGTTTGCGCCTATTTCCATTCTATGGAGGCCAGGTGCGAACGCAGACCCCACAATTTTATTATACCATCCCTATTTAAGTTAAAACATACTCATCAAAGTATTATTATGTACATCTATATCAAAAACACTTGTAAACGTTTTTTTTTAATTTTTAATTTTTTTTATTTCCATACTTTGTGGACCAGGCGCGTACGCAGACCCCACAATTTTAATGAATCATCATTATGCCAGATCAAACATACCCATTCCTGTGTCTCAATACATCTTCTATCATTATATGTAATCAGTTTTCTATAATAGTCAACCATAAAGGAGCCTATTCGTTACCAGACACACACACACACACACACACACACACACACACACACACACACACACACACACACACACACACGTTCAGCTTTATATATATATATATATATATATATATATATATATATATATATATAAACGTTTGCATATGCTCTGTACTTATATTTAACATACATTAAGCTTTATAAATAAAAGGATTAGTATAAATAAAGGGTGAAATATAATTGAATAAACATATTTTCCCATAAACACACACACATGCACACACACGTATATTTATTTATTTATTCCAGGTTTTAAATATCCAAAAGTAAAAACCATTGAGGCTGTTGATAGTGCTTAATTGAAAGGGCAGGATATTATTTATTTAATTTAGCTGAACAAAATTACTATACGTCGCTACAATAAATTTACTGTCTCAGTCTTAAAAGACATCGTCAGTCAACAATAAATCTCTAGTCTTACTCGAAGCCAGTCATTTAGTGAAAATCCATTAACTTAGAGCAGAGGTTTATTATTGCCTGACGGTGTCCTTTAAGAATAAAACAGTAAATGTATTGTAACGATTTATGTTAATTTTGTTTACCTAAATTGTATAGTGTGTGTGTATCTATGTGTGTGTGTGTGTGTGTGTATGTATGTATGTATGTGTGTGTATCCATGTATATGTATGTATATGTGTGTGTATGTATGCATGCATGTGTGTGCGTGTATGTATGTATGTATGTGTGCGTATGTATGTATGTGTGTGTGTGTATTAAAATTTAACATTTTTTCATGATGATATACAATTATCTATGCAATCAGACAACGCTACAGCCAACACAGACTATGAAAGCCACAACACGGAACTCCTAGACTCGAGTCTACGACTTCAATCTGCGGCTTTTAAGGTTTCTGTGGCTGTGGCGTTATCTAGTTGGGGAAATCTAATATATAAAAGATATATGTCTGTTTTTCTGTCTGTTTGTCTGTCTGTCTGTCAGTCTGTCTGTCTCCATATTTTCAAACTCTATCTCTTCCGAAAGTAAAAGTCGCAGAGCGTCACTGGGAGCCTCAAATGATTGTATTTCTATGGACCGCTCTTTTATGAGTCTTTAGGCTGTTAAAATAGTTTTTAAGGGTCAAAAAAGGGTTAAAATTAAAAAAAAAATCGTTATACATTTTGTACATTCATCTTAGTTTATTTTTAATATTTAATTTTTAATCAGTTCGTATGCGTGTCATTGTATGGGGATTCACTTTTGAAGTTTAACATACAGAAATTGGTTGCAATAGCCTTTTTTATACTTCATATACTTTTTAGAATCCATCTGCCCCTTCCCCGAAAATTAATCCTATAATCTTAAAAAAAAAATCATTACTAATATGTACAACTGAACGTTTTAATTTTGACGTTATAAATACGAAGCCTTACTTTTTACGGGTTTTTGCTATGCGTTTTTTTTAAAAACATTTGTTACTTGATACTTAACGATTTTTCCGCTATTACGAGGTCATTTCAATTAAAACAGCTGCTTTGAGAAGCAAATACTCTTTATAATGTTCTTTTGTTGTAAAATCTATTTTTAAATTTTGGGATTTGACTATGTGAGTGATTTTTTGAGTTTGGAATGATTTTTTTTCTTATTCAAGTCTGTTTAAGTTTTTATTTAGGCCATTCTTTTAAAGAAAGATTTTCATCAGTATCTTTAAGACAACTTATTATTTAAGAAAAACTATATTTTCAAATAATACTTTTAGTATACTAAGTTGCAGACGATTTTATCAATCACGAGTGATATCTATATATAAAACTCAATGTGTGCATGTCTATATGTGTGAGTCTGTATGTGTAATGTTTGTATATTATCTCTACTATTATATAAAAGAAATGTTGTCTGTTTGTGCGTGAGTTCGTTCCCCATGAACTCCGAAACGACTGGACCTATTTTAATGAAATTTCACACAAATGTTCTTTATGTGCCTTACAGTGTTCTAATATAGGTTTATATCTACATATCTTCGATATGTATCCATATCTTCGATATGTATCGATAATCGATAATCCGATGAAAGCAGGAACAGGCAAATTTGACCAAAGTTAACACCTTATACAGCCTAACATCATAAGTGCAGTTAAGAAGTTTTATTACAGCAACAGTCGAAAGATTCGGCATATAAAATCAACAGCATGTTCTTAGATATAACAAGGGCACGTTCGAAGTGAATGTTTCTTTTTAAAACAGAACTGAACCTGCATACTTGAATTTTTCATTTTAATTCTAGCCACTATCACTGCAGAAAGGCCAGGCATATGAAATCAACAGTAAGTTCTTTGATATGACAGAGGCAACGTCAGGTGTCCCTTCTAGAAAGGGTAAAGAATCTAGATAAAATATAAACGTGCTTTCCTCTGTAAAATTTACCGGGGGGGGATAATGGGAGTTTTTCCGAATCACACCATAATCACACTATGATCCAACAATCCACTGAAAAGTTTAAATGGCTCATTCCATGTCAAATCAACAAGGTGGTTGAGCCATGCCTGACACAGATTCTTTTTCAAATTTGCTACACTTATAGATCTCCACAGAAAGGAATTGGATGGCACCTATTTCTCATCTCAAGGTCAAGGGGTTTCTGAGATATGACCTTGGCCTTTGTACAAAAATCTGAATGTTTATGAAGAATTAATCAACTTTAAAAGACGATATCTCTGTTGTTTATCGGCCTACAAAGTTAATTCATACATCATTCTAAAGTAAATCTATAAGATTTATAAGTGTCGCAAATTAAAAAAAAATCCATGTCGAGCATGGTATTTGTCACGCCGCCTCAAATTTGTTGATCTGACACGAGATTAGCCAAATATATCATATTTTAATGAAATTTAAGTCGTATGTAGAAAATTTTCTGGTAAAGACAATGGAAGTGGTCTCTAATCTATAAGTGCCCCCTAGTCTAAGAGTTAGGCGGGTGAACCTTCTTTAAAGCTTGATGAAATCCATGCCATACGCATAAAATTATCCTAGAAAAACCAATGAAAGTGGTGCCGAATCTAGGAATATCTATATATCCTTCATTAAAAAAAATTTTTTTTTACGTGTACAGAACCCTCTTAAAACTTCAAATACGTAACGAAATTAAAACCATATGTTGTAGAAGACATTAATTCAAATACTTTTCAAACATTTCAGATTCTTCTGACAACATTCCAGAGGAAACAGAAGGATGAGGGAAGTGAACGAAAAGAAATAACATTGTAACTTATCGCAGTGTTAGCTTTCTTCACTTTCTCAGGTAATCTGTCGTTGCCCGGGAGTTTTGTTATTTGAATTCTAATTTTCGCGTGTTTCGTCCTTGCACCCCTCATTATCCAACAATCCCGAGCAACAGCAAGCCCGAGCAGCAACAGGTTTTCCTACTAGTTTATATAATATATACGGTATAATCGCGTTGATACACCGGTTCTCGTCAGATCATCGAAGTTAAGCAACGATGAGTCTGGTTACTACTAGCTGGGTGATTATTTGGGAATTCTAAGCGCTGTATGTGCTCTCCACTTATCTCGGCATTTGTTTCCAGTCGTCCTGTACATACACTTCACTTGCCACTGGTATTTAGCAATGTCGACTCAGGAGAGGTGTGGTTGGAGATTGTGCCATCCTGCGACAAAAATTTCGCGCGCAGGAACCCCTTTGTGAGTATCCATAGTCTGTCAAAGAGTGGAGGAGCCTGTTATATAATACATGTCTAATGCCGGGTTACACTGTTAGTCTATTATATAACGGATAATTATACACGTCTGACTGTGGGTTCAACAGAAAAAGCTCACAAACCTCAGTCAGCCTCACTATCGTCCTTGTCGGTGGAACGTGATTTTCTTTTCGATGTGTAACTTCTTGAGATTATCCTTGACTAAGTCATTTCAAATCTTTCATTGTCTGCTTTGTTCTAACTTACCCTCAATTGGGATGTGAACAACTGTTCATCAAACCAGCGCTTCGTGAACATGTTCACACGTCACGCTATAGGTCGATATTTGTTATTGTGTGTCCAAAATCCTTGCGCCTTAACTGCAAATATTCCTCAGTTTGGAAGCTCATATTTATTCTATTGCGAGAGTACATGCAACAATTAATAGATTTTAAATCACGTTCTTTGGCAATCTAAATGATTGTATATTAAATAATATAGATATTTATAGCTGTGGCTGAGTAATGTTGCATTATCCATGAAAGAAGGTTTAAATGCCTCACAAGTGACAATGAAACAAAATACGTTGGTATAAATGCAACACAATTCATAACAGCACAATTAACTCGTACCTCGTGACCGACCTCTTCCATGACTTCAATACAGCACGAAGAAACAACGAAATTGCCAATTTAAAGAAATACTGAGATGTTGGTGCTGCCTTCTTTTCTGCCAGCCACAGAGTGAAATATAAGATACATATATTTGATCCCTGATCCTCAACCTTAAATCATCTCTACCCATTCGATTCGCACTGAGACTCCCAAGTGCAGTCTCGCTCTGGAATCAAAGTTGGTCTACATCGCAATCCTGGCCGTGGCGAGAATGGTGATTTGGACGTCGAGACTGCAAGATGACCAGGGGGTGCTGCCTTTTTCTGATCAGGATCTGATCGCTTTCTTTAAACACCAACTACGGGTAAAGATCAGATGCGACAAAAGAAGGCTGCATCGTGTGGCTTTTGAAAGAAGACGGATACATGTAGCAAGTCTGTGTGTACGAAGAGGGGCCAAATTTGAATACGTGTTCCCCGTCTAGATGTGGAGCGCGCAGTTTCGGGGTTTCCGTCGAACCCCGCCCCTTTCCAATTTTACTTCCCTCAGCCTCTCAGCCAGCCGAATAAATCTTGTTTCCCTTATTGAAAGCCTCCAAGACCCCCAACCTCCAAAAACAACACTTTTTTTCTTTTGCCCCCCCCCCTCTCGAAACTCAACCCATCTTGGAGGAAATCAAGTCTAACACTAACATCCCCATTTCACCACCCCTGTCCAGGACCCCCCTCCATTTAGAAGCTGCCAGCGAAACCTTGGTTCCTTTACAAACCAGAGTAAAACGGGTGGTCTAGCATTTCAGACGGGGTTGGGAGGGCCTTACTAACCCGTATTTTCCCCCCATCTCCCTCGACACAAATGAAATTTTTATTAATATTGTTATCTTTTTTGTATTTTTTGATATAAATAAAAAAAATGTTTTAAAATTGGGCTTAAGTAGGAACACCTCCTCCCCCCCACACACATAAATACAAATTTAAAAGGGTAACCATGATAAAAGATGCTGACCGAGAGAGACATCTTTTAAAATTTCCAATAGAGACGAGATGGACCAACCAACCTCACCATCCCCCCTCCTTCTTTTTGAGTTGGCGTTGTGCCTACATTTTTTGTTCATTTTCCCAATTGTATTTTTTTCCTGTGAATAAAAAATTTAATATCTCAAAGTTGGCATAACAACACAGATCTCAAATTTGGGGAAGAATCATTTTATTAGGCTGCTGATGGCGCCTTCCTCTCTAATAGCGGCAGGGAGAAGAAATATTGGGGCTTCGTTATAATCCATATTTATTATTATACAAGATTGGTAGAGCGGTGCATATTTAGAGAATGGACATTTTATTAGGCTGTTGTCGTTATCTTCCTCTTTGGTAGTGGGAAGAAAGATACTGGGACTTCGTTTATAATCGACTAGCAGGACACCTGGCGTTGCCCGGTCATAAAATATACATAAATATGATATTTTCATTTATGTAGATTTCGTATGTATTATTATGCAGTCAATTCTCTCTTATTATATTGCATCCAATACATAGTAGTGGTTTAAAATTTTTTTTTAATATCAATTAGGTGCAATTAGCTAGAATCGAAATCCAAACATTTAATTCTTCAGTCATGTTTGTTACTATCTGGACTAACGCCACATGTATATCAAACTTGGCAAATTAAGGCAGTTAAACGTATAAATTCATATTTGAGCATGCATAGAGCATTTTGATCCCTTTAGGAGATATCATTCCGTCTAAAAAACTAATCAATTTTGTTCCAGCGGTTCGAATGTCCCCATATATCAAGTTTCAAGTTTGTAGACCAAAAACTGACAGAGTGGTTTAGCAGAGACCGCTTCGCAGGCAGACAAGGTTATTTTTATAATACACACACACACATGTATAGATAGATAGATAGATAGATAGATAAATAACTATATATATATATATACACACATATATATATTGAGTAAAAAGATTAATAATTGTAAATTATAAATCAGTTTCAAAAGGAAAGACAAACAGAATCAACTGATTCATAATTTACAATTATTAATCATTTTACTCAATATTAATATAGCTCTAAGATACATATATCTATTGAGCTTATTATATATTTACAGTACTATGGGCACTGTTCTTTTAAAAGTATTAATACATTTAATAATACATTAAATAAACTCTGCTCTTTAGACTCCAGATCTAATTCCTTCTATTATATATATATATATATATATATATATATATATATATATATATATATATATATATATATATATATATATATATAAATATATATATATATATTTAAATAAGGGAGTTGTCACCAACAATGTGTATTTTTTAACATTATTTCATTATTCCGTGTCTTGGTTTTTCATTGAGAATTATGTTTGGATCATTTTAATAATGTTTTTAAGTCATTGAAATCGTTTACGCGCGTTTCAGACGGTCTGTGATGCGTCCTCGTCAGAAATTGTTTTCAAATGTGTAAAAATGGCGATTTTCGTAGTTAATTTGAAGTTTTTCCAAGGGGTGGAGGCTTGTAAGTGTTTATTATTCATTGGTATGCTGAATTTTTATTGCTTTTTTATTTGGCTTGTCCAGGGAGACGTTGATCTTGCTGTAGTCGATATTTCAGCAATAGAGTGGCCTTACATAAGAGCAACATCAAAATTGCAGATAACAGACACCTCTATGTTTCAAAACACGTACACACATGCAGTGGAAACAGCTTCAAAATAATGCAAATCTTCCAAACAGACAATTATTTTTATTTACTTACACAGGAAAAAAAACTTCATCACCAGATTCACTCCTGAACTGAACAGAACCTAATACCATCACACAAAAACATGAAATGCAAGGTACACTCGCATGCACATCCATACACATACACATATACACACCCACACATAAATCAGAACCGACACATTAAAACACACACACGTGCGCGCATACAACCACACACAGACATAACACCCCTATCTCTAATACAACACACTGAACAATACCAACCCTAGTTAACCTCGAAACCAACAACACTAGGAGACACCTGGAACCATAGTATAATATCTGTTCCAACACCTCGCTCCCTCCTCAGTCATTGGAGGAGAACCCCCTCATGACTGAAACGACTATCATCCCTTCTATCATCCCCCTCCCATACCTATACCCCCTCCAATGCCCCCCCTCTGGGGAACAAAATCTTCCCCACACTAGGAACCGATCCTGGGTCTGGCCATACCCACATGGGGAGACAAATAAATAGAAACATTAAAAAATCCCCTATTTTAAATACACCCCTCTTTCTAAACAAACATAATGTAAGATTAAAACGAAAAATCACAATACTAAAATCCAAGAATCCAAAAAATAAATATCAAAATAGAATGAAAGCACCCCTACCCTTATTTCAGAAGAGCCAGTCCCCCCTCCCCACACATACACATTAGTAACGACCTCGGACCACAGCCGCCTTCCTAAAGAAGCAAATAACCCCCAAATACTATAAAACAATATACACATTCCCAAACCAATAAAAGCAAACACACACACACGCACACACACGCGCACACACACACGCATAAACACACACGCATAAACACACACACACACACACACACACACACACACACACACACACACACACACACACACACACACACACACACACACACACCCTACCCCACCCTAAAGGAAAAGAAAAAACATTAGCAGAAAGAGATAGCGACTACAGCGAGGTCAACGTCTCCCTGGACAAGCCAAATAAAAAAGCAATAAAAATTCAGCATACCAATGAATAATAAACACTTACAAGTCCCCACCCCTTGGAAAAACTTCAAATTAACTACGAAAATCGCCATTTTTACACATTTGAAAACAATTTCTGACGAGGACGCATCACAGACCGTCTGAAACGCGCGTAAACGATTTCAATGACTTAAAAAACATTATTACAATGATCCAAACATAATTCTCAATGAAAAACCAAGACACGGAATAATAAAATAATGTTAAAAAATACACATTGTTGGTGACTGCTCCCTTATTTAAATATACATCTTTTTTTCGTTGGAATTTATTAACCCATTATATATATATATATATATATATATATATATATATATATATGTATATATATATATATATATATATATATATATATATATATATATAAAGAGAGAGAAAGAGGGAGAGAGAGAGAAATAGAGAAAGAGATTGAGAAATGATAAGAGAGCGCGAAAGATAGAGATAGAGAGATAGAGTTAATGAGAAAGACTGATAGAAAGAGAGCGGTTTAGGTGGGGGCTAAAAGCAAGGATGTGAAATGAGAGAAAAATAGAGGTGTTGAAAAAGGATGTTACACACTTTTTAACTCTTTCATTTTGTTATTCATGCTCCCTGACAACGCCTGATATTCCTGGTAATATATATATATATATATATATATATATATATATATATATATATATATATATATATATATATATATATATATATATATACTAGTAGTGAGATCTAACATTGCCTGGTATGGAATGACGATCAACAAATGTTCGAGAATCTATGGTTTTTTTTTTTATTTATAGAGAATCTATGGTTTATTTTATAAAATTATTTTGATATAATGGCTTGAATTATAGCTTAAAATCCAGAAGTCAAGTATCATGGTTCATTTATGCTTTAAACAGAAACATTCATTTCCAACGAACCCCTGTCACACCAAAGAACTTACTTTTGATTTTATATGCAGGGCCTTTCTGCTTGTGCGGTAATAAAGCTTCTTAAATGCACTTGTGATGTTAAGCTTTGTAAGGCGTTAACTTTATTCCAAATCGTCTGTTCTTTTCTCAATCGAATTTTTCGACTTTCGATTATCGATACTTATCGAAGACATTCCGATACAAAATCTATCTAAGAACACTGCCAGGCACATAAAGTACATATGTGTGAAACAAAAAAAAATCCGCCCATAACTTTGCATTATTATAACAGCCGGTTACCATTGTTTTACTGGGATTTTGGTAGCAATAAGCCTACTCAAGGTCCAAGTAATCTTCATCCAGTGGAGGTCTGTTTAGTGGTCTTCGTCCTCGACTTTGCCATCCTCCTTGGCTCTTCACGACTATTTTGTGTGGTATCAGCTCAGACTAATACCTTTTCGTTTAATGGGAAGCGGAATAGTTTCTAAGATTTCTTGCAGTTTTAGTTTTCTCGGTTTCATATGATGTTCCTTCCATCGTTTTTTTTTTTTTTATTTCGGTTGCAGTTTCCATGCAGCTGATTAGTCTTTGTAGTTTATATGTGTTGGTTTCCGTATTCGAAGGTTTTTCATAAGATTTCAGTCGTTTCAATCTTCTTTCATCTGTTTTTATTTTTGTAGTATTATCCTTGGACCTTCCATAGTTAGTCCGTATGAAAAAGTCCAAACGTAATTTTTGGAAGTCAAACTGCAACAAAACATAAATCCAAATTCGCGAAATTCAGCCTTAAAAAGGCCAACCTGACCACTCTAGGCAATAATATGAGGACAATCTTTCTTTAACTAAGAGGTGCTGAACTAAATTAAAGATTGTCTCTTACAATGTGATTTGATGATTTGTATTGAACTATGTAGCACAATATTACTTTTTGAATGTTTATTAATACTTATTGATTTATCTCATTTGGATCGGTTGTATATTTAAAATATAATAGACATTATTTTCATAGAAATATTAATATTTGTTACGTGTTACACCCTATTTTTTTTACAATATCCAGAAAAATATCAGCTTTATCCAAACATTTGTTGATTAAATATATTTCTTACAATCTGGAAGGACTTTTCCTTCTTGTTAACTATTATGACATCCAGTCTTCTTGCTTGGATGAGTTTGTCTGTTTGTATATCCATGTTCCATAGAATTTTGTGACTTTCGTTTTCAAGCACTGCCACCGGTTTATGCTTGTAACATTTGTTAGTGTTTTCAACGTGCAGTTGTCTGCATAATTCATAGTGTACCGCTTTCCTTACTTGATCGTGTCTCTTCTTATATTCTTTTTCGGCTAGTTTGCTACATTCGCTTATTATGTGGTTTATTGTTTCGTCTCTTTGCCCAGTCCATAGAGACTACATTTACTGTTTTCTCGTGTCTTGCCGATCCTTGCTTTGATGTGGTTTGTTCTTATACCGTTATCTTATGCGCCTGTTGTGAGGGATTCAGTTTCTCTGTTTAGGTTTCTTTTTTGTAGCAGTGTCCAGGTGTTTTCATTAGTCTTGTTTTCTGTCATCTTCACGAATCGTCCGTGTAGCTATTTCTCTTCCTATTTTTCTTTTCTGGTCTTATCCCTTGTCTCTTCTTTTTCTGTCTTGTTCTTTCTTTCAGTGTCTCTTGCTGCGGTAATTATTCTCTCAGCGTTCTGTATTATGTATTTTTCTAATTTTTTTCGTGTCATTCGCAGTCTTCTAAACAAACCAGTCCTTTTCTTTTTCACGTAGAGTCGGTCAATATCATCCTTTGGGTGTAGCGCATTGTGCCTAGTAATGAGTTTGCCTCAGTTCTTTTTTGGTCGACCAAATAAACAGTCCGGAATATCTTACTAGTGATACTGCATTATTTATTAGTTCTCACACAGGTCATAATCAAAGATTGCCCACTGACAATAACCGATAGTGTAACCTGGAGACTGAGTGACGACAAGTGCCCCCAGATTTCCAGCACCCTCTACTTCTTTTGATAACCTTTGCATATGAATTTGCATCATCGCAACAGCCACTTGCCATCGACCTCTCATTGGTAATGACCATTAGTTATCACTGAAATGTGAGTAGTATTATTAGTAGTACTCACTTGGAGCTTTCACACAAGCCGTCAACAAAGAATTTTCTTTGAGAACAACCTGTGGTGTTCCCGGGAGTCTAAACGATAACAAATCTCTCCAGATATTCAGTACTCATCACCTCTTTCGATAACCTTTGCAAATTTATTTGCGTTATCGCATTGTTAGGAGTAGTAACAGGTCATTATCAAATATTTCTTTATTATTATTATTATTATTATTATTATTATTATTATTATTATTATTATTATTATTATTACTATTATTACTATTATTATTATTATTATTATTATTATTATTATTATTGATATGCACATATATCTATTATCCTTCTCCAATTGTTCTTCCTCTTCTTTTCCATCATCATCATCATCATCATCATCATCATCATCATCATCATCATCATCATCATCATCATCATCATCATCATCATCATCATCATCATCATCATCATCAATATTAAAGTAGATCGGAACACTGTACTCCGCGATCGTTTATTTTCTTGACTATCAACACTGACGCCGATGTCTCGCACGTAATCATCTTTGAAGATAACCAGAATTTCACCCCTCTGCCGCCAAACCCCTGCCTCACACAAATCACCATGTGTGTCCTGTTCTTCCCCACCCAGCCCATCTACCCCTGTCTTACGTAGATTCGAAAAATGCTGGCAAAATTTCGTGGCTCCAATTAATCTATTAGTATTTTGGTTAATATTATTTTGGAGAGAATCTCTCTCTCTCTCTCTCCATCCTCCATCACTTACTTAATTTGTTTGCTCTATCTTTCAAACCTTCTATCACCCTCTCTGTCTCTCGCTCTCTCTCTTTCTCAAACTCTTACCGTGTTACTTGTCTCTCGTTGCCTCGTTAGCTCTCTTTTCTCTCTCTCTCTCTTTCTCTAGCTCTTACATGTGTTCCCTTTCTCTCTTACTGCCTCTCGTTAGCACTCACCCTCTCCCCTTTTCTCTCTCTCTATCTAGCTCTCTTTCTACCTATCTAACTCTCGTATTCTTCTAGTAGTTACCCTTGCGTCTCTCTCTCTTTTTCTCTCTTTCTCTCAATCTCTCTCCCCAATCTCTTTCTCTCTCTCTAGTTTTTACACGTGTTTTCTTTCTCTCTGAACACCTCTCATTAGTTCTCTCTCCCCCTCTCTCACGCACTAACTCTCTCATTCCTACATTAGTTACCTAAGCACCTCCCTCCCCGTTTCTCTCTGCGGCTCTGTCTGTCTATCTGTTTGCATGTCTGTCTGTGTCTGCATGTCTGTCTGTCTCTGTCTCTGTCTCTGTCTCTCTCTCTCTCTATATATATATATATATACATTCCTGACTACCTTCTCTATCCCTGTTTCTCTAGTCATCTCTCTCGCTCGAACTATCTGTTGCTCCCTCTCTTTTTTTTCTCTATCTTTCTCTTTCTCTGTGACTCTTTGTGCTTTTCTCTAGCTCACCCTTTCTCTAACTCTTAACCTTGCCTCCTGTCTTTCACGCTATCTCTTTCCAGATTTCTCTTACTCCTCCCATCGTTGTCTATCTTTCTCCCTGTTACTTGCATTATTTCACTAATTCTCCTGTCTGCAATCCCCCTCTCTTTGCCATTACCGCCCCCTCTAGCTCTCGCTCTCTCGTATTTTGTATCTCTTTGTATATCTGCTGGTTCCTTCTAAGACTCCATTTTCCTCCCTCTTTTTCCATTGAGCTATCTGGCTATCTGTTACCTCCTCCTCCTCCTCTTCTATATATATATATATATATATATATATATATATATATATATATATATATATATATATATATATATATATCGATCACCCCTCTCTCTCTAGCACTGATTCTTTTTCTCTTTCTCTCACACTTCTTCTGTTTAGCTCTGTCTCTCTCACACACTCCCATTAACTCGTATTCTCTTAATTCTTTCAGTTAGTTACTCCCCTCTGCCCATCCTTCTCTCTGCCCCCTTCACTTTAGCTCCCTTCCTCTATCTCTAGACCTGGTCCTCCTTCTCTAGCTCTATCTCTCTGTCTTTCTCTTTTCCTCGAGCTATCTGTTGCTCCCTCTTTATCTACATCTAGCTCTCCCACTTCCCCTCTTTGTTTTCTGCTAAATTCTGGCCGCGGCTAATTCGTGACTGTAAGGGTAATACAGAACCAGGGATGAAGGAGGGGGAGGAGAAAAGAAACCTAGGCGTCAAAAAGGGGTGGGAGTTTCTGACACTCCACCTTTTTCGCCACTACTACCACCGTTACTATATGTATCGCCAGTTGAACCGTGTCTCCCCCTCCCCTTCTTAGCATGACTCCTCCTTTCTAGTTTTTCTTCTCTTTCATACCTTTCCTCCATCTTTGATTACCCCCACCTCGTTCTATCATCTTTTACATTTTTCGTTTGTGTTACTAATACAACGAATAGCGCGCGATGGCGACTGATGTTGACTTGCGTCACTCCTAAGACGACAATGTCAAAGGAAATTACGATGATAAGTGTTATCAGTAATATACCTGTTTCCCTTCTAATAATTTTCTTCTTCTTCTTCTTCTTCTTCTTCTTCTTCTTCTTCTTCTTCTTCTTCTTCTTCTTCTTCTTCTTCTTTGCATTTATTATTTTAACTTCTTTTTGTTTTCCTATTTCTTTTTCCTCTCCTTTTCCTATTTCTTCATTTGAATCATTCTCATTCTGTTGCATCTTCTTTTTTCTTCTTTTTCTTTTTTTTTACCTTTCTTCTTCTTCTTCTTCTTCTTCCTCTTCTTCTTCTTCTTCTTCTTCTTCTTCTTCTAAATTTTCTTTCAATTTGGCTTTATGTTTCCATCTATTTATTAATTTACTTCTCTTTTCTTTTTTCTTAAATATATTTTCTCAGTATTTTTCTCCTTCTCCCCCTCCCATCCTACCCCCACCCTTCTTTCATTTCATCGCATATGCCTTTTCCTTCTGTTATTTTCCGAAATACACTTTTTCTTTGGATTCATTTTCCTTTTCGTTTTTTTTGTTTAAATTTTTCTTTAATACTTTTATATTTTTACGTTGATTTTTTACCTTTAATATTTATCCTTTTCTTTCTCTTCTAATTATTTTTTCTCGGGCTTTTCTTTCCCTTTACTATTTCCACACTGCCCTTACTCCTTTTTCTTTCTTTCTTTCTTTCTTTCTTCTTCACCTTACTTTTTCTGTTCTTATTCTGCATTTTTCATCATTTTGACTGGTCCTCTTTTCCTTATTTTTATTTACTATTCTTGTTCACCATCATTTTATTTTTTTTTCTTCTTCTTTTTTTGTCTTATTTCAAAATTTTTTCTTTAATATTTTTGTAACTCTACTTCCGTCGTTTTTTTTTTTACTTGCCTTTTGCATTTAATTTCATTTTGTCGTCTTCTTTTTATTCTTGTACCTTGATTATTATTCGTTCCCAGTTTTTCTACCATTTTTTCTCTCTTCATACTTCTTCTTCTTCTTTTTCTTCTTCTTTTTCTTTTTTGTTGTTCTTTAGGTGATTGCGATTGTTCTTTCAGCTGTTCATTTCACTATAATTTCCTTTCCTTGTGACTTTTACTAGTCACAAATCACATCGCCAATTTCATATAACTACTACTACTACTACTACTACTACTACTACTACTACGTAGCAATAATAATATTGTAACCTTACTAGTACTTAAAATACATCACAATCTCATTGCCAAATATCCGCTTTTACTATCAATCTATTTCTTCCTCATCTTATTATTCACCTGACGCTTTTACAACTCATAACAATCATAATTTACATAAGTCTATTTCAGACTACTACTACTACTACTACTACTACTACTACTACTACTAATAATAATAATAATAATTTACAATGATGTTGCTTATTGTTAAAAAAAACTATTTTATAGCTATTATAATTAATGGCTGTATTGGTATTCGTACCGAAGTTACCGCTGCTAGCATCAGTGATTAAATTGACAATGACTTTTACGACACTGCCGAAAACCGTTCCGCAAACGCCGCCATTTTCTTTGTGCACATATGCGCTGCTGTGATTTTAATCACTACTGTGCGTATCTTTAACTTTCTTCAATTTGCATAGTTTTTCTTTTACACGCCCCTTCTCTCTCCCGAGAGGTAAATAGTTATCATCTGTTATATAAAGGAAAGTTTTACTGCGCTTGTGGATTCAAATAAATGTAAAAGAAAACTACACAAGACACGTGCACATAGCTTGTATAATTTTTTTTAGCATTGTCAGAATATGGATGTTCGTTCTTTGAAGAGTAACCAGGAATCAACTTAGGGAGACTGCAAATATCAATCTATCATACGATAACGGTCTCAAAGCAAACTTATTATTATTATTATTATTATTATTATTATTATTATTATTATTATTATTAACATTGCTGTGTGTTCATACTTGCGTCAGGATATAAGTTCCGTATCGCATGATATTACGGGAAACTCTTTCTCAGATATATATATATATATATATATATATATATATATATATATATATATATATATATATATATAACATATATCTGAGAAAGAGATATTTTCCTGAAATATCATGCGATACGGAACTTACTACCGACCATACTGACGCAAGTATGAACACAAAGCAATGTTAACAACAATAATAATAATAATAATAATAATAATAATAATAATAATAATATGCTTGCTCTGAGACCCTTATCGTATCATTATATATATAAGTTCCGTATCGCATGATATTTCGGGAAAAATCTCTTTCTCAGATACATATATATATATATATATATATATATATATATATATATATATATAGTCATCCATATACAGTACTGTACTCTCTCTTTATACACTACTGTTTCGCTGTTTCACAGCTCATCAGTGCGGCTAGCCAAGCAAATACCTCAAGCCAGGATCGAAACCCGATCGCCCGAGCGACAGTCGGAGCTTCTAATCATTGCGCTATGCGGCTGCTGCTATGCGGGCAGTGAATTAACAATGTTTTGACATTGTCCAAATATCTAAGCTCAATTTGTTTGCACAAAGAGCATCGCTTCATACGCTAATGGTAATTTTTATATCACTTTCCCATATGCTCCCTATCTTAGGTTGAGCATATTTAATGCGAAATCCGGTCATTTTGTAAAAGTTATAATGTTTTAAGTTCTTTATATCTTCAAATAGTCAATAGACCTTTAGTCATAACTTTCCACTATATTTCTTTTGGTGGGGTAATAATTCGTAGTTATTAATTGGGATTGAAATAGAAATATTAATGGTTGTGAGTAAGTTGATGTGAGTTTTATATGGTGGAGCTTGACGTGACCGGCCGATTGATCGGATCGGGCCTCTTCTACCACCCATCCAGCCCAAAGTAAAAGGCAAAGAGAAGTTTTGCAGCGAACATATCTACTTTCTCTAATTAGAGACTGTTCAGCAACCAGAATGTCGTCATTAAGCGTTATGGGTTACCAACTACGGACAAACTGCTAGCCACAATGAGAAAGAGAAAGGAAGAAAGAAAGAAAGAAAAAGAAGGAGATAGATAGATGGATAGAGAGAGAGAGAGAGAGAGAGAGAGAGAGAGAGAGAGAGAGAGAGAGAGAGAGAGAGAGGGGTTGTTTTTGTATCTGACTTTATGATATATCAACCTTTTCAGATTATTTAATGCCAAATCCGATCATTTTTGTAAAAATTTTCATGCTTAAAGTTTCTTACATATGTTTTGATTATGTTTGGTTTAATTGTTTTGTAGAGGGATTTTTTTTATTTTGACTTTGCAGAACATGGTTGAGTTTTGCGGCATCCATGTTTAGTGTATTTTATTCCAAGAAGGTTGCATCAGGATGAAAACGAACCCAGAAAAATGCAAAATCATTTTATTCCTTTGGAAATAATATCTCACGTAAAAACAAAATGTTTGAAAAAAAATCCCGAAGATTTTGTTTTTCCTTGCTCAATGCTGCCAATGGTTTCACCGACATTAAAAGAAAAATAGCAGTGGCTACACTGAGAAGACAAAAACATAAAACTATGAAGCAAGAAGGACATGAAAACCTGACGTTATGAAGTGCATTAATAGCTCCTATTGCTGCGTATGCAACTGAATATATAATAGGAGAAAGCTGAAATGCAAACTGTCTATTTCAATTTGCCGACATAATTCTATTACTTTTGCGCATGCTCAAATTCATTCATTATCTGTCTATCGATACCTCAAACGGGAATGCGGCTGGAACACTAAATGTTTTGGTTTCCATTTTAGCTGATGGCACCCAAATCATTAAAAAAGTCTTTTGAAATCAGAATTATATATTAGCTGAAATATAATATTCAATAGAGAATTAACTCATAATAAATATGAAATCTGCATAAATTAAAATATATTTAAACATATTTTACAACCGAGCAAGACTAGACGCCTCCCACCTCATACTAGTAAATAATAAATACCCAACAAAGAAAGCCAATGCCCTGGCCAGAAATCGAGACCTTGAGATCTTAAGTCTGACTTTCAATTGAGCCATTTGACTTTCTTTTAAATAGAGCTTAAAACATTACTATAACAAAATAATTATAACTTTAACAGGAAAAATAAAATCATGCTTAACTGGAAAACGCCAGTTTTCTTTAGCGGATACATCCCACAACAAGAGGTGACAGACACGCCAAAGTCAAAAGCTAACCTTTGTAAGGGGTAATATATTTAGTAGTGATAGGACGATTCCAATATTTTTCCCGATCTCGATACAATTACCGATTCCGTACTAAATTCTTGAGTCCGATACAATTACTGATTCCGACTTTTTATAAATCACTAAATATTAAACTATAAAGTTATTTTCCCTATTAGCTTAAAAACACATGTTAAATGTAGATGTATTTTCTCTAATGTTATAACACACTTGTGGAGAAGGGCATTGTAGATTTTAGTTTTACTGGTAGATTAATATTAATAAGTATTTAAAATTCGATTATCACTACCAGCAGTGAATGATTTTGATTTAACTAAATTAAAAAAAAAAACATAAAAAATAAATTAAAAAAATGGATAAAAAAATAAATAAAAATGCATAAATAAAAAGGTAATTAAAGAAATCGTTTTTTGCATCGGAAACTAAGCACAAGTTTTTTCCGATTCTGATACCGATTCCGGTACCCCAAATGTTCTGATTTTTCCGATTCCGATTAATCACCCCAACACTAATAAATAACGACAATAGGGTGTATGAGATAACAGTATTTCTACCTAAACGCGTGAATGAAATGAGGACTGTGAAAAAAATTAAATGTTGGAAATTGCAACGTTAGACATTTCGCATGAGACATTTCTCTTCTTCCTCCCATTCAGTGTTCTTGTAAGGAAGGAAGAGATGATGTTTAAGGTAATAGTTTTTCACCCTTTGTGATCATGTGGTGTCCAATAAAAAGCTTTTATTTTTCTTTCGTCAGTTGAGTCTAAGCGAGAAATATGTTAATCTTGTGTCGACTTAATTGAATATTTTACAAGAATTATTAGAGCCATTTTATGAACTGTCTTTAAATGAAAAACAAAATTACTTGAGAACCATTTTTACGAACTGTGGTTACGCGGGAGGCATCGTTCTGAAAAAAAAAAAGCAGTACTAGATTTTTTTATATACGATAAGTGTATTTGTTTAAAAGTTGCGTTCCAAGTTTCATAAGTATTTTTATATGGGAGAAGAAATTCGCTAAAAAAATGACAAAACAAGCCAGTTTGAGTCGAAGGAAGGTAATTTTCTCCAGCGGATGCTTTTTAAAACAAACAGTAATGCATGTCAAATAGAGAATGTCGATAGTTGGGGGTGGGTGGAACAGACAAAAAAAAAAGAAAAAAAAAAAAAAAAAAATCGTTTCCACCCGAAAGGGACTATTTTTCAGTAGCAGCTCTTCCCAACCAAGGATGACTATCTAATTTAGGTCAACATCTAACCGTAACCACAAAAATATTTATGCGTATTGAACACGAGCTATTGGCGTACCTAAAAAGACGGATTTAATAGAAGTCGTCATAAACGATTTAGCATTCGAAGGGCTAAGATGATTGAGCAATAACGATCAGTATTGAATGGTTAGAGGGGGAAATGGCTTTTTGCTAGGTATAAGAGTGAAAAAGTAAAAAAAAGAAAAACAAAGAAAACACAAAGTTAAACCGAAAAGAAACTCTTCACAAAAAGGTGTCACAGTTTGATCGAGGCCAATAATGTCTGTTTGCGAGTGTTACCGAAAGATAAACTACAACCGGGATCGAGTGGAGAAAATAGTTTCGACTTACCTTATTGCCACCATAAAAATTCCAATACTTACGCAGAATAAGAACGAAAATTTCGTGATATTTTATTTCGCGCAAACGCTGGCAAATTTCAACGAAAAAATTATTTCTGCTATTACGAAGATAATTAAATAAAAACCTAACTGAAAAATAAAAACAATATTTTTTGTTATGAAGAAAATACAATGGATAATTATTGGACGATTTTTATGAAACTTTAAGGAAATTAAATTTAAAATCAAGAAAAAAAAACACTCATTGTGAGGTAAGTTTCACAGATAAATATTTATTTTTTAAAATAGCAAACAACTTGTTGATTTTTTATATGATGTCTTCTTTATTATGAATTTTAAAAATTCAAATAAAAAAAAATAATTATTTCATTTTATAAATAAACATATGATAGGAAATGCTTTTTTTTTCTAAATGCCGTTGGGTGGTGCGATTTCATTGATCCAGCGTTTCAGCATCTTTCAGCGTTTTACGTAAATTTCCCGGAAAATTCCAACGATAGCACGGTTCTTATTCTAAATAAGTACCAACATTCCGGTTATGTTTAGCGTGTAGAATCCGGATGTACGAGAGAACAAGCGACAACAAGAACAATGGTTATTTATGAGTATTGATCACATACTCCCGGCGTATTTTCCACTCATAAATGACGGGGTCAAAGCAAGTCCCAGAAACGTTTTAGCGTTTGAAGGACTAAAATCATTGAACGGTAGAGGTGAGTATATAAACTAGTGTTTTTTGGGGAGGGGGGAATTTCTTTTTCTTCTTAATGTGAATCACTCCAGACAAGACATGAATCCACTTGATGTAAGGAGGTAAAATGCTATTTAATCTCAAATCTCACCCACGACAAGTGTTAAATGGATAGATTCCGACCCAGAATACAGTATTTATTCTCATTTATCAGAAACATCGGCCATGATATGTGAGAACTAAAAGACAAATAAATGAAGCTAAGTGATCCCAACATTAATAGTGACAACTAAACCACGATTGTCTATGCGTATAGACCACGTGCGACCGGCGTGTTTTCCACTCATAAATGACAAGCTTAATAGGAGTTCTCAGAAGCGTTTTAGCACTCGAAGTTCTAAGATCATTGAGCGTTAAATCGGTATAGAAACCATTGTTGTTGTAGAAAAATATGCCACGTCATGAAATTTCAATAGCCAGCAGATTGTTGCTGATATCAGTATAGAAACTGGTGTCGTTAAGGAAAAATCTATTACATCTCTGCATTGAATTCGGTGTCACCTCAGAAAATTATACTACTTAACAAAGTTTCAATAGAAAGCACGTTGTGTCTAATTTTTTCATGTGTTGTTATTGCAAGTGGAAAAAAAGTTTTTAAAAATTATAAAACAAAACAATTTAAGTTCAGTCGAAGGAGACAATTTCAATTATGGTCAAGATTGTCTGCTCTTTTTGACTTCCGGTTTCTATTCTCAAATTGGCAGAATAATTAAGCACGTTCAAGTGGACAAGAAAGGCATTCTGACAGAGAGTACGAGAGACGATTTCACGCTATCCAAGAAAAAGGTAATCATTAATCCGAAGGGGCCATACTTTTCTAATCCTTGTCGTCCCATATGCGGAATAATCACGTTTACACACCGGTTACCGTCAGATCACCAAAGTTAAGCAACGTTGAGGCTGGTCATTGCTAAAATGGGTGACCAATTTGGCAATTCCAGATGCTGTATGTAGGAGGACGTCGACACCTCTCTGCAAAAGTTACAGAAACCTAACGTCATCATCTCCCCTAATGAGGATATACATGCAACTGGGGACCGCTTGTGAATTTCATACTCCCATGAAACTTCCTCCTTGGGAGAAAGCCGGTTAAACCCGAATACGGCTGGTGCTGACTGCCCACACACATATGCGGAACAGAACCCGACAGTCAAAAAGAGAAGGCAATCTCAACTATAACCACTGTTTCTCTTTAGAAGATGCTGCTTAAAACAAGAGGTGACGGTTTGGTCGCGGCCAACATTTTAACATGTGTCGTACGGAAAATATTTAGGCCTGATTTTTTTTCGTCTTATTTATTTTATAAGACGAAAAAAAATCACGTCCAATGAAAAGAGGCTATTTTTCTTCAGCAGCAACTCCCCATGAGAGCTAACGATCTGGTCGAGGTCAACATCTAACTTCTGTTAGAAAAGGGGTGCTGAAGTTTGGACAAAAAGAACAAGAACAATAACCCTCGCTAAACTTTCACGAAAAACACTCGTCTAGCCAAAACCACTATCAATAATTTCCCACACTCTTTATCTGTACCTTAACCTAAACGTAAATTCCATGAACAGAGCTTCTTTCTTAGAACTGCACGCCTGTGGAACTCTCTTCCGTTTGTCTGCTTTCCAGCTGACTACAATATGGTTGTCTTCAAGTCCAATGTAAACAAGTTCTTGATGATACGCCCCTCCCTGAGTCATCCAATTTACAACATTTTCGCTACTTATGTTTACTACGCTATAATCACGTTGACTAATGTATACCCATTAACATCTATTTAATCAAAATTATTATTAAACATGTTTTTCCATCAGACGCAGAATACGCACCAACATGAGTTTTCCTCAAGTCCTACGGTCTTGGACCAACGTGTTTACTTGGTTTATGTTCCTGTTTGTTCAGTCACAGACGTTGGCTATCCATCTTTTCTTCTGTTTACATTTTTGACCAGCTTCCTTGTTATCATGCCTCCAATCTGTATTTTAAATAGCACCACACTGGAACTCTTAACGTGGTTAATACAACCTCAACATTTGATGACAGAGGATATTGCTAGGATGCTAGTAAGTTCTCGCAACTCTGCGATGCAGATGTGATCAGGTAGTGCATGGCCAGTATTGAAACACATGATGTTGTTTTGGAAAGTTTCTACTTTCTGACGTAATTTTACAGTCCACTTGCCACATTGGTCGAAAAGAAACATATAAATAACAAAACAAAGAAACAAACAAAGAAACAAACAAACAAACAAACCAACAAACAAAC